>NW_006238920.1:12123262-12123840 GCF_000375325.1 Capsella rubella | reverse complement strand
GGTATAACAGCAGGTGGTGTAACATTTAAATGCATAGTATCATTAACATCTAAAACAGGGGAAATATTCAAAGGTAGAACTACATTGTCAAAGAAATCATTCTCATTGACTGTTTTATGTAAAGTGTGAAAAGGAAACACATGCTCATGAAAAATGACATTCCTGGTTATTGAAACTCTATTAGTATCTAGATGCAACACTTTATAGCCTTTATAACCACAAGAATATCCTAAAAAGACACATTGATCAGCCCTAGGACTAAACTTATGCCTATCTTTCAATAATGTCGAGACATAACATAAACAGCCAAATGTTCTCAGAAAACTGTAATCAGGAACCTTCTGTGTAAGTAGTTCATATGGTGACTTATTGTTCAACAGAGGTGTAGGAGTACGATTGATTAAAAAGACAGCAGTTAACAAGCAATCACTCCAGTATTCTAATGGAACTTTTGACTGAAAAATCAATGCTCTTGCTACATTTAGTAAATGTTGATGTTTTCTTTCTACCACTGAATTCTGTTGGGGAGTGTAAGCACAAGAAAACTGATGAATCATTCCATGTTCTCTAATTAGATC
>NW_006238920.1:12122437-12123162 GCF_000375325.1 Capsella rubella | reverse complement strand
TTCTTATAGCCTTAACCTTTGATTTATATTGAGTATCAACAAGCTTTAGAAAATCTGGAAAATGCTTTATTACTTCTGATTTAGTTTTCATCATATAAACCCAAGTAACACGAGTACAATCATCGACTATGGTGAGAAAATACTTAAAACCATCTACAGATTCAATAGAGAAAGGCCCCCATACATCTAAGTGAAGAAGATCAAATGGAAGTGAAGACATGTGGTTATTAGACTCAAAGGGTAGCCGTTTCTGTTTAGCTAAAGGACAAATACTACAATGCTGATCTAATTGTAAAGAAGACAAAGGTAAAATACCAGACAAAAGCTTTAACTTGTCAGAGGATGGGTGTCCTAGGCGTTGATGCCAGAGATGTCCATCGACTTTCAAGGATCCAGAGAAGTGACTTTCAGCATGATCAAGAGTGAGAGTAGACGATGGTAAGGATGATGATGCAGGTTGCAGGATATACAGATTATGTAGAAGAATTCCTTTACCAATCATCAATCCCTGAATACACTCCTGGATATAACAAAATTCAGGATAAAAATGAGCTGACCCATTGTTATGTTTTAAAAGAGTACTAACAGATATAAGATTGAATTGAAAAGAAGGAACATGCAAAACATCATGCAAAATGAGTGAATGTGACAATGGAACAGTGCCACAATGTTTGATGTCCACTCTAGCTGCATTTGGAAGAGAAACTGTGACTCCAGTGACTGTG
>NW_006238920.1:12065523-12122325 GCF_000375325.1 Capsella rubella | reverse complement strand
GAAATGTGAGTTTATTATTCTCAAATCGAAGAGATGTGGATGGAAAAATGGATGGAAAAGAAGGAAAAGAATTGATACCAGCTGAGGATTGGATAGACATAGCACCATGTTCAGTGATAGAAGCCTTAGCAGATGGAATTGAACTCTCTGAAACATGAACCTGTGCATTCAGTTGTTGTATCAATGTCTGAACCTGATCATTGCTCAATGTGCTGACATCAAAATTTATTGGTGGAGTATTCGAGGTCGAAGCAGCATCAGTCATGACATTTGCAACAGCATGAGACGATGGCCGTGCAGCAGTAGTAGTAGACTGTCCTCGATACTGATATGATGAAGTAGGAGCTTGAAAAGATGTTTGTGGTCGTTGTTGTTGTGGTGCTTGATATCCAGAGAATGTGCTTTTGAAACCAGGGATGTATCCTGGGGGATAACCATGCAACTTAAAGCATTTTTGAACAACATGACCAGCCTGTCCACAGTGTGTGCACATAGGACGTGATGATGGCCGGGGTCGATAGCTACTATTGTTGTAGACTGCAGCATATGCACTATTATCCGATAGACCTTGATATATCATTTGATTCGGAGATGGAGCTTGATAACCCTGCATATTATCAGAAGCATGAAATACCATTCCCTCTGGCTTTGGCTTGATAGACTTCTGTCTTTCATCAGAGACAACCATGTTAAAAACATCTTCAAGATTGGGGATAGGCTTTAACATCAGAATGTGTCTCCTAGTTGATTCATAAGATTCATTCAGCCCCATCAAAAATTTTGTTACTCTGCTTCTTTGCTGCAATTTTTCCCAAAGTGCTGCTGCAGTACATTCACATCTTCCACAAGTACAAATCGGCAATTCCACATAATTTTTGTATTCTTCCCACAATGTTACCAATGCTGTGTAATAAGAAGCAATGGTCATTGAACCTTGTTGAATCGAGCAAAGCTTCTGCTCTATCTCATACACCCTTGGTGCATCATCTTGCTTGAATCTTGCCATTAGATTTTTCCAAATTCCCTCAGCAGTAGAGATGTATAACAAGCTCTGTCCAATCTGCTTATCAACAGAATTTATAATCCAAGTAGTAACAATGTCATTGCATCGCGACCAAGATCCAAAATCTCGATGGTCTTCTGCAGGTTTTGGTATCGTTCCATCGATAAAACCAAGCTTATTTCGCACATTAAGCGCCATTCTAACAGATCTACGCCAAGAATAGAACTCAGCTCCGGTTGAAAGTCGATCAGAAACGATTGACATACCTGCGTGATCAGAATTATGCAAGAAGTACGGATTATCATACTGATCCGTCGTAGTAGTCCGAGTTGAATCACGAGTTGAATCACGAGTTGAATCACGAGTGGATGTTTGAGTTGTCATGATTATTGAATTCCAAGATGAGAAAATGCCAAGAAAAGATCGAATCAAGAGAAATGAAGATGAATCAAGAGAAGAAAGAAAAGAATGAGAGTAGCGGAAGTGAGAAACGAATGAAGAAGATTGGTGAAATTTTTGAAAAAGATTGAAAACAGATGACGATTTGAAGCACTCATTGATTAAATCGATCGATGAAGAGAAGTAAACGAAGCTCAGAGGACAAATCGTAGCTGAACGAAGCTCACGACGCCATGGATGACTGAGTTGACTCGGTTTGAGATGAGTGAGTGAGAATGAGAAAAGTTTGTTACAAAGTGTAGAGAGAGTTTAGTGCTCTGATACCATATTAACACTTTGATATGAAAGAATAGAATTCTCATTAATGAATCATAAGACTGTACAAGAGTATTTATATGTACATGTATATTAAGAGTAGGAATAAGCTAAAGGAAACCTTATCCTATTCTAAGTATACAATATAAACATTATATGTTAATAAGCGCAATATGCTTCACTTAAAACTGTAGGCTTGTATATTTAACAAGTGGATACTGACAATACATGACATTCCGGTTGTCTCTCTGGTTACTTAGGTCTTTCATTTTGTCATGTCAGAGAATCCCTTTTACCAGTTATGCCCCATATATTTTGAATTTTGGTCAACTGTTTCATGTTCCTCTGTCTGTTTCTTCAGTATGACATGAAGCTTTTGGCGGTAGATATTCCAATGGCTTCTGGTACAGACCAACGGTTATTTCTGATTGGTGATGAAGAAGAGTACAGAGTTGGTGGTGGTTTAATCTCTGTGTTAAGAGACCCTGTTGTGAAAGCCATGGCAGCAACTAAGGAGTTCGATAATCTTGACAGAATTGAGGAAGAAGAAGACGCTGAAAGAGAACTTCAAGAAGAAGCCGAAAGAAAGCATCGTGAAGAGATAAAAAAGCTCGAAAAAGAAGGCTTATAAGTCATATTTTCTTCCCCAGAAGAGATATAAAAACAACTCCATGAATCTTTTCAAAACCCAGTTTTTTTGGCTAACTTTTGAGAAATAATTTTCCCTGGCTATGTTATCAGAGGATGCTATTGTGATTACTTATTCTTCATGCGAGGATGCAGCCTGTGCTATGAAATCTTTTGGTTTACAACTTTGTCATGTTTTCACCGGTTTAAGCTTAATAAATGCACAACATAGGCAACACAAGAGTATACCGTCGTTTGAGTCATATTATATGTTTGTCTTTAACCAGTTTCTGGTCTACCAAATTAGCTAATAGTTATTGTTAATCAAAACCAATTTCCCATCGCATGTATGATGTTACTAACCCAAAAAGAGATGTTTTGTTGATTAAATTGAACCTTCTCTGGATCTTTCTTGCTGATGTTTCTGAATTTCTTTTCACAGAAATTTTTTGATCTTGATCTCTGCTTTATCTTTTGTTCCTTGCTTTGAGGCTGAAACCAATTATGAGGCAAGAACAATCTGAAGTTGGCAGGACCTAAAGGTAATCCATTATCATTTTCTTCTTTATCAACCCTAAATAGATAGGTCCTTCATTTATATTCCTATCCATCTGTAGTTTTCTCCTTTTCTGTTTGGCATTTGTTAATATTGAGGAAAAGGGTTTTTATTTGTGCTGTTGATTCAGAGAGCTAATGATCCCCCAGAATCATTGTACAAGAACTAATGGTGATAGGCTTTGGTCGTGTAAAGAGTTAATGGGGAATCATTATACAAGAAATCAGGCTTTGGTCTTGTAAAGAGTTAATGGGGAATCATTGTACAAGAAATCCTTGTTGTAGAAAGGTAAGATTTTTACCCTCAGGATTGAAGCGTTAGGAGATCATGTCAAAACTAATTGGCAAATTTATATGGAAAAACTGTTCAAATAAGCCTTGTGCAGCTTCAGATGAAAAATGGTGATAGAAACTCTCTTGTTCTTAAACAGGTGTGGTCATGTATATGCTGTTGCAGCAGCAGGAACAGGACTCAAGCTTGGAGCAAAAAATCCTGCTATATAAAAGGGATGGTCCATCCCGTAAGTAGAATCGAGAAGTGGGAGGAGAAGATGACAGAAGCTAAAAGGAATGGCAAAATTGTAAGCTCTCTCCCTCCTACGATTTGTCTCTTCTTTTTTGTTTTATACAGTCTTCCTCTGCAAATAGCTCGATATGATCTGATTCTTTCTAACATGAAATAGCTTGTAGTGAATTTCAAGGCTTCGTGGTGTTTACCTAGTAAAGAAATAGAACCGATATACCATGAGCTTGCGTCCACATACACCTCAATGATATTTGTTACTATAGACGTTGAAGAGCTCGCTGTAAGTAACCAAAAAACTTCTGTTCCTTTGAATGATTTCATGTGAAGATGGGAGCTCACAACTGAGATATTTGGGGGTTAACATATGTGTAAAACAGGAATTTCGTAATGAATGGAACGTGGAAGCAACTCCAACAGTAGTGTTCCTTAAGGATGGGAGGCAAATGGATAAACTTGTAGGTGGCGATGCTGCAGAGCTTCAGAAGAAAACTGCAGCAGCTGCAGATCTCCTTCTCAGACAATCTTAACTGTATTCTAGTTTCCATGTCGGAACAAAGAAACGGTTTCCAGTAGTTGTTTGCAGATTATGACAGTATCACCTGAGATTTGTTCGGTTAACTTTGATGCATTCTTGTAATTTTAATCTCAATCGTAGACATGGCTCTAATTATTGTATGTTAATAGTTGCCTTAATAACATTTGGAGTTACTCAAGATTTTTAGTCGTCTTTTTACATATTTATATTTATTTTATACTCTTCTGACTCTTTCGAAGACTGATCAAGAATTGCAAGAGATGCAAGGGCTATTCTCTGAGACATTTACTGAGCCACATAGATCTAAATCAATTTTATTGCAAAGCAAAACTCTGCTTTTCAGCAGCTCTGTGTTGGTTACATACTGTTAATAAGATACAGCTCGCAAATAAGCTATGAATCAGAATCTGACCCTGAATCTGTTTCTGCATCACACTGCACTCCAAAAGGTCTCAATCTATTTGTGTTTGCTTCCAATGGGGGCATGCCATCATCATCATCATCACTAGAATCAATTTCACCATCATTTTCTTGCGGTGGAATGGGTATTTGAGAGCTTTCGTCAGCTGGAATTGGTTTAGTATCTTTGAAGATTTCCGGCCTGCATTCACCATGTCCAAACTAACATGAGCTATGTTGCTCAAATTTAAATGTCATTCATACAGAGCAAAAGAAAGAAGCTCTACCAATCTGGAGACTTCTGAAGAAGACGGACTTGCTCAAAAAATAGAACTTTACAGACAATAGATGTAACTTTGCTGCCAGACTCTTGAGCCTTTTCCTTTCCTGTATGGTCAATCACTACAAAGCTTCCTGCAAATCAGTGTAGCAACAACACAAAAACACCATCTCAAACTCCTGCAATCAGCATCAAATCATGCAGTAAATCTAACTAATTACAAGAATGATTAAAATCTAGATCGTAAGGAAAGATGTAAGAAGAAGACTGAGACACAGCATAAACTAGTAATAACACTAAGCTCGATTTGATGTTTCCCTGTTCCTTTCCTCTGTTTGAACAAGCCTGAGAGAAGAATCGAGTAACATTGTTTATAAAAGCACCAAAGTTTTACCTCGTCTGATCCACATGCTCTCACGAAACTTGGCTGGAAACAAAGCTAATGAGCTCTCTCCTTTTGCATCCATTATCTTCAAAAGAGACAACAAATCAATTGAAAACTGTAGCTGGTCTAAATCTATAACATGAAAGGAAAGTAAAAATTCCAAACTTTTAATTCAGTACATACGTTACAAACTACGTCAATCCACAGAAAGAAAAATCCAATGAAAAAAACGCAACGAATTTGTGAGATTGCATAGACTATAGAAACCCAAACAAAAAAGGCGTTTCTTTTTACCTCAATTTGATTGGAACCTCTGAGAGAGACGACTTGGGCAATGCTTTGACATTCCTCAAGCGTGAAATCCTGCTCGGACGCCGCTTGTTTCAGATTCCTTCTTCCTCTGTTCATCTTTCCTAACTCTTTAACTCAAATTCCAAAAAACCACAAAATTCTAACAACAAAATTACAACCAAAATATCAAAAGAGATTAGGGTTTTGCAGTCGTGAGCCGTTTTAGTAGAATCGCACCAGTTCCTATAGAGAAGCACAATAAAGAAGAAAAGTTGTTCTGTTCAACGAGGGTAGTTTTGTTATTTTAGTTTATAATTTGAGGGCATTATTGTCACTACAGCCACGTCGGTGCACACGAATTTGCAGATAAACCGGAAAGTTTCGTTATAAATACAATCATGCGGTGGTCTATAAATCTTCCCCGGCGCTTAGTTTCCACTCCTCCAGCGTCTCTGCCGATTCGTATTCCCTGAAATTTTAACGAACACTCTTTCACTTCACAGGTTTGGAATTGTGTTTTCTTTATTTCAATGTAACCTGAGTTTGTTTTCGTGTGAATCATATTTTGAAATTGCATAAAGTATCTGTTTTTAAGCTATGAAATGTTGATATTGCATAGAGTTTCTAGCTTGTTTCTGAATTTGTCTCCTCACTAATGAGGTCTATATTTTTGTTTTTTTGCAGTGATGGGTAGGAGAAAACAATCCAAGCCACAACGTTCAGTGGGTTTGATCACTCAAACTGGTTCTGAATCAGATAGGAAGCAATTACCCGACGACGAAGCTGAGGGCTCTGGAGAAAAGATTGTTGAAGATATTGACAAGCCTTATTATGTGAACATAGGTTTAAGTAGTCGAACTTCAGAGCAGTACCACTTTGATTTAGCTGAAGCTGTTCTAACGAATTTGAGTTTTAGAGAAGGTGTAGGAAATAGTAGTACAGTCCCATCCGTTGAGATTGATCATGATATTGATTGCTCATTACGGTTTCGGCTATGTAATGTGACCAGTTTTGTTGATCGGATTAAGCTTGGTCATTGGCCGGTATTGTCTGCCAGTGATATAACTTTGGAATTGGTTGATAATAAGGTGTCTGATGATGTGGCTGGCTCAGTGATTTGGTCTGCTAGTTTTGATGGTCCAGGTGAAGGGGTTTCAGGTCTTGCTCATTTGGCAAGTATCAAGTTCTTGACTTTAAGGCTCGTGCCGGGTAATCAGGGCTTGTTGTCTCCTAGAGTTAGAGTTGAGATGCTTCAGCAGGCCTTTGATGCCTGTGATTCGCTTCTTGAGAATACGAGGCAAATATGGAAAAAGAGTATGATTCACGTCATGTCTTGGTTGAGGCCAGAGGTTATGACATCAGAGGCTAGGTATGGGACACAACTAAACGTGAAGGAAATTGAGTCATCAGTCGTGTCGGAAGCTGAAACTTTGGACTCTCGTAAGCAGTCTAGGTTTGATGCTGCTACTTTTTATGAAGCCATAAAGCCATCAAAGTGAGTAAGCAAAGTTTATCTTTCTTATTTTTGTGCGCTAATGTCTGAGTGTTTCCTTAATTGATTCAGGACGAATGCGATGCTTGAAGATGACATAAATGATTTGCTCCCAGAACTTAAGCCATACCAACGACGTGCAGCTTATTGGATGGTTCAGCGAGAGAGAGGAGATCCAATAACATGGGGAGACAAGGAAGACAACCAATTCATTTCACCTTTGTCTCTCGCCGTGGGATTCCTTGACTCTGCTAAAAAAATGTTCTTTAACCCGTTCAGGTTAGTAGAAAAGAATCTAAGTGATCTCCTTTTTTTTTGTCTTCGATTCGATCCTTTTTATTTCATCTGAACTATAAGCTCCTCTCAATGTACAACAAATAGTATAAGTTCTTCTCAGTAAAGTTCCACCATTTACAGAAGAACTTAATTTGATCTGATCCGTTTGTCATGGTTTGGTTGTTTTTAGTGGGAATATCTCATTGACTCCAGAATATTTTTCACCTCGAATTCCAGGCGGTATTCTTGCTGGTATGACAAGTATTGCAGCTTCATTTTGCGTCCATGTAATATATTATTAGAAAATTATTAATGAGGATAATTTTGTTTGACTTGCTTTCATGAAGAAAAATTTCGGAAATATATGCTTCAAGTTTGTGCTAGATGTTGTATCTGGCATTGTCTACCTCTCAACTGCTCATGCATTTATCTTTTGTTAATTTGCTGATATTTCATTCTTAATGTGGTAAGTTTTGAATGCTGCAGATGAAATGGGATTGGGAAAAACGGTTGAACTACTTGCTTGCATCTTTTCTCATCGAAAACCAGCTGAGGATGAAATATCTGTGTCTAACGTGCCAACAGTTACTGATGATTGGAACACTGGTTTGAAAAGATTGAAAAGAGAACGTGTTGAGTGCATATGTGGAGCTGTCAGTGAAAGTCGCAAATACAAAGGAGTTTGGGTACAGTGTGACCTTTGTGATGCTTGGCAGCATGCCGATTGTGTAGGTTATTCTCCTAAAGGGAAAGGTAAGAAGGCTAGTCAACATGTTGATGAAAAAGTATCTCAAAAGAAGACCAAAAAGGATGCAACGGAAATTATTGTCAGACAAGGTGAATACATCTGCCAATTGTGCACTGAACTTCTACAAGTCACTGCCTCTCCCATCTCTACGGGTGCCACTCTTATTGTCTGTCCAGCTCCAATATTATCACAATGGCATTCCGAGATTACACGGTATCAGATTAGAGGAAAACTTAATAAGATGATTTTTCACTTGACGTGATTCTATTTAACTTTTTTGTCTTCGCATCATATAATGTAAGTCTTCTTTCCTTCTTTCATCTGTCCTGTTGTAGGCATACACGCTTGGGCTCACTCGTAACATGTATCTATGAAGGTGTGAGGAATGCCTCACTCTCTGAAGAACCTATGATTGACATCACTGAACTCCTCAATGCCGACATTGTTTTAACTACATATGATGTCCTCAGAGAGGACTTGACACATGATTTCGACAGGCATGATGGTGACCGGCACTCTCTTAGATTCCACAAAAGGTGCGATTACTGATTTTAGGATTCTTGTACCTCGCAGTTTCATTGTATGATGAACTTGGTCGTACATGATATATTGAAGAAAATGTATTATTAAAACATTTTATAGATTTTTCCAATATGGATTAGTTTCACACTCATGTACTCAGACGCGCCATTTTGAACAACACGAACTTTAATCTGATAGGATTGTTGCTTTATCTCTTGGTTTCATGCAATTGTAAAGCTTTCGGAAAGATGAGTAAAGATTTTGTATTGTGTGATAGGTACCCTGTTATTCCTACTCCACTTACCAGAATATTCTGGTGGAGGATTTGCTTGGATGAGGCCCAGATGGTGGAGAGCAATGCAGCTGCTGCAACAGAGATGGCATTGAGATTATATACCAAACACCGTTGGTGTATCACTGGAACTCCTATACAACGCAAACTTGATGACTTATCTGGACTGTTAAGGTTCCTTAAAGCAGTTCCTTTTGATGTTTCAAGATGGTGGACTGAAGTTATAAGAGACCCATATGAGGTTAAGCAGACAAAAATAGTCCATTTTCTTACCTTTTATGGGTTTTCTTGGCTAACAACCTTCTTGCTTTGTTCAGAGACGAGACGCAAAGGCTATGGAATTTACGCATCAATTTTTCAAGCAAGTTATGTGGCGTTCTTCAAAAGTCCATGTCGCTGATGAGTTGCAACTTCCACCTCAAGAAGAATGCGTCTCGTGGCTCCAATTTTCTGCAATTGAAGAACACTTCTACAGTAGACAGCATGAAACTTGTGTGAGTTATGCCCGTGAAGTTATAGAAACTTTGAAACGTGATATTCTTAAAAGAGGTACCATGTGGGGCGAATAGTGTCTTCTGCACTTTCCACCTTTGTCCTTATAATTTTCTCTCGGAAATTTGAAGGCTCTTTCTGTACTGGCTGCTAAAAATTTTCTCCCACTTGTGATGAGTACAGGTCATACTTCTTCTGATAATCCTTTAATCACTCATGCGGAAGCTGAAAAACTGTTGAACTCACTCTTGAAATTGCGCCAAGCTTGCTGCCACCCTCAAGTAGGAAGTTCAGGTTTACGTTCATTGCAACAAACTCCAATGACCATGGAAGAAATTCTAATGGTGAGTTTGCATGATTTAGCAGTTTGATGTTTGTTAGTAATTTGTGCTAATATAAGTTTTTTCTTAGGTCCTTGTTAAAAAGACCCAGAAAGAGGGAGAGGAAGCTCTCAGAGCGTTAATCGTTGCATTAAATGGGATTGCTGCTATTGCCATGCTTAAGCAAGAATTTTCCGAAGCAGTATCATTATACAAGGAAGCATTAAATGTAACTGAAGAGCACGCCGAGGATTTTCGTCTTGATACATTGTTAAATATTCACATTCTTCACAACTTAGCTGAGATACTACCAATGGCCGGAAGCAACAGTACTGCGTCAGGAAGGCCTAAAACTAAAATAGATGAAAATGATGATGATCATTATCGGGCATCGAAAAGGCAAAGAATCAATCAGCTCGAGAGTTTAACTCATGATTCTTCAGAAGCAGCACAGCGGTTTGAAGCCGTTGCTCCAGATAATAATTTAAAGAAGGATGGAGAGTATTATGAAGAGTGCAAAACTCTGGATATAGTTTGCGACACATTGAAAGTTAAGTATCTATCCTCATTCAACTCAAGGCTTTCTGCGGCTCAGCAGGAATTCAGAAAGTCCTACAATCAGGTATTTTGCACAAAATGATTTGATAATGTTTATATTTCTTTTCTTTTTTTGTTAATGTCAAAACGCTACTTGTACCCTTTGCCAAAGTGTTAGTATAATGTACTTAAATTAAGTTTCAAGCTCAACCACGTTAAATATTGAGCCATCACCTATTTTCCTGGAGCTCGCTCTGTGTCACAATGCTAAATAGTCAAAAAAACTTTCAAGGCTTCCGAGTCAATGAGCTATATAGGAAAGCAACGTTCAGTTTGGTGGTTGGATGCCCTGCAACTTGGTGAACAACAGAAAGACTTCTCTAGTGAGTTGATTAGGAAGATTGAAGAGGCCATCCATGGAGGCATCGACAATTCGAGCTCCTCCAGAGCGACTTCTCGGTTAGTGCTTAAAAATTTGCAGTTTCATGAGCTTTGTTGTTGAAAGAGAACGTTTCAACCTTTAGTTACAGAATGTCGTCTGATTGTTATTTATACTTTTTTTTGGACAAAGTCTGTTGATCTTTATTATGAGGAATTATTTTCTACATGTGACAAATTAACTCACATGTGTCTGCAATATTATTAAATTAGCTTTATTAGAAGCTCATAACAGAGTACATTAAGAACTAACTTGTTAATTCCTTATTCCAGCTTCAGAACTATACATGCCATGAAACTTCATCTGCAGACTTGTATGGATATACTGGAAAGCTCTAGAAAGAAAGTGATAGATAGGATTCTAGAAATTGACCAGACCATGGAGAATCCAAAAATGGAGGATATTGAGCGTGCTGCCAACTGCAAGTATTGCTATTCAAAGGATGATGGCCCCACATGTATTCATTGCGAGCTAGATGAACTCTTCCAGGTTTGCTCTCTTTTGCTTTTGCGCTTATGTGAAGTTTAATTGATGTTAATATTAGCTGCCACCATCACCATGTCCAGGAATACCAGGCTAGGCTTTTCCGTCTTAACAAATCTCGTAGGGGAGTAATGGAAGTTGCTGCTGCTGAAGAGATAGTTTATTTGCAAAAGAAGAAATCTGCCCTTAATTTTTTCTTTATTGGTTTGTCATCAAGAAACAAGGATTTAAATGTACCTCGTGATGATAATGAGGAACCCACCAAAAGAAATGCTGGTGACGCTGTGGTTGTAAGTTACTTGATCTAGTTTGGGTTTGGTATTATTCCAGTAAGTAGTTGAATTCATTACTGACAAGAAAGTATAACCACATTTATGTTTGGCGTTCTATGTTCCTCCTCTTTTGTTTAAAACCTTTTGAAATGTCACAGATCATATGGTTTTGTAATGCTCGTCTGGGTCTGATACAAATTTCTCTTATGTTCTTTTCATAGGTTTCAAAATCTCCATCTGAGACGGAAATAGTTCTTGGAGTGATAAGAAACCATTGTAAGTCTTATTTAGATAGGGAAAGCAAATCGACAGCCACAAGACATTTGCATACCCTTGAGGTTATTGCCCACAAGATCTCTTCTTCGCTTACTTGGAGAAGTGAAAATTAATCCTTAATTTTTTTAACAAGTTCTGACATTTCCAATTTTTCTTATCTAATTAAGGTGATGAGAAAGGAATATGCACATGCAAGGGCCTTGGCTAGGGCTCAAGCTCAACTCCTATGCGCCTACGATGAGATTAACATGTCAACAATGAGACTACAGCTTAGACAATCTGAAGATGACACATCAATCTATGCTTTGAGCCAGGATGAGTTAGATGTTGCTAGTGTACTGAACACAAATGAAAAATTTATGGCTCAATCCTCGTTGCTTAGTATAAAAGGGAAACTTCGCTATTTGAAGGTAAATCTGTAACCTTGGTGTTGTTATTACCCTGACATCCTATTTATATCACGCAGAGAAGTCATATTTTTCTGTCTTACTATCTAGAAGCTTACATGAAGAGTCAACATTCACAAGAAACTTCATATGTATTTGCGATTAAATTTCTTTTTGTGTGGGGGAGGGAGGGTTTGAGCCTTTGGATTCTTCTCTACTTTGACTTTGTATAATATATTAAAAATCTTTTTCTGTTTCAGGGTTTGATCAAATCCAAACAGAAACAAGAATTCGAGAGTTCAGATTGTTCCTCACCAATACATGAAACAGTTAAGGCTTCAGATCCTGTAGAACAGGAAGGCGAAAACCTGCTTAAGCGAGATGAAGCATGCCCGATTTGTCAAGAAATTCTACGGAATCAGAAGATGGTTTTCCAGTGCGGGCATTCCACTTGCTGTAACTGTAATTACTTTGACCTTTTGATTGTTTGTTTCTCACCTTCAAATTATAAGCGTTTTTTTTTTCTGTTTTGTTAATGTACTAAACTTCGAAGGATTGATGTCTATTTAATGCATCTTCCTGAACCAAACTTCAGAACGTTAACAATATGCACTTCTTTGTGTTCTTTGACACAGGTTTTTTTGCTATGACTGAGCGCAAATCAGTTCATGAAACGCTGCAAAAGTGGGTGATGTGTCCAATATGCAGGCAGCATACAGATGTTAGAAATATTGCATATGCTGATGACAGACGAAACAGTTCTTCATCAGATCAAGATCACAAAGACAATGAAGCATCATTGGTGGTTCAAGGTTCATATGGAACAAAGGTTAGTCTCCTTGCTTCTAAGATTAGTTCACAAAAATTACTTCTTCTCTCATCTATTGTTTTTGGGTAGATCGAAGCTGTTACTAGAAGAATCTTATGGATAAAGTCAAGTGACCCACAAGCGAAGGTGCTTGTTTTTTCCAGCTGGAAAGATGTTCTTGATGTGTTAGAACATGCCTTTACTGCCAATAGCATCACCTTCATCCGGATGAAAGGAGGCAGGTAATGTAGTGAGAACTTTAATGAGGAATCCATCAAAAGTGGCACATAGGTAACCTAAGGAATTTATGTGACTTTATTTCCACGGGAATGCAGGAAATCACATACAGCCATTAGCAAATTCAAGGAATTTGAGAAAGATACCCAAAAGACAAACTCCCATCAAAAGGAGGCAACATCGATTCAAGTCCTACTGCTTTTGGTGCAGCATGGTGCCAACGGTCTTAATCTTCTAGAAGCAGAGCACGTTATTCTGGTGGAGCCGCTTCTAAATCCGGCTGCGGAAGCGCAAGCTGTGGGTCGTGTTCACCGGATTGGGCAAGAGAAACCTACTCTAGTTCATCGTTTCCTGGTTCGTGTATCTGCTCTGTTTGCTACCTTGGTCTTGTACAGCTTCAAGATCCTACCTGATGTGTGATTCACTTTGATCTTGAACTCTATATCTCTGTGGAACCAGGTAACGGGCACAGTGGAAGAAAGCATCTACAAACTGAACAGAAATAAGAATATGAACTTAAGTTCATTCAGCAGCAGGAATACAAAGAATCAAGATCAACAGTTCTTGACACTAAGAGATCTCGAATCTCTATTTGCTTCACCAGCAGCAGAAACAGCAGAAATGGAAGAACACCTGGAAGAGAGAGAGAAGAATCTGAGAGATCTACCGCCCTCAGTTGCTGCAGCATTAGCAGCCGAGAGGAGGATGAAGGAAAGTATTGCATCCTCGTCAACCACAAATGCATCATGATCATGAAAAAAGGTTCCAGCTAAGTGTTCGTTGGAGCGTCTTGCTATCTGTACATAAGATGGTGAAGAAAGATGCAGTCGAAACATAAGCTGTTTCTCTTGTGTTGTCAACTTGTCAACTACATTCATTACGTAGGATTAGCAGGCTTTTTAGGCAAAGAATAAGAAATTTTTATTTCAATTTATTCATTGTATTACAACAGATATTGCGTTAGGACTTCGATATCCATAATAACCATTTCAAAATCTGCTCTTGATCACAGCAATCTCCATCATCACAACTCTCTTGTCTATGATCTTCTATATAAAAATAAGAATATATGAAAAATGCAAAATTGGTTCTCTTTTCAAATAACTTGAGAGTATGTGCTTTTCTTGTGTTATAACAACATCTGAGAAGACACGTCAGTCTACTACATTGAAGAAACGAAAACACAATGCCCCAGAAAAGAACCAAAAAAAATTATTCAGCTCCACCCCATAGAGGCGATAACAAACTTGGAAACTGGAAAAATCTTCACTTTGTCTTGGATTCTGGTGGTTTCTCACTTGTCTTCAGCTGGGGGTGGGTCAATGAATGTCTTCTTTATCCAATCAAATGGCTGTAACAATAAAGAAGAGAAAACAAAATGAGTTTAGAAAAGAAGATCAGTAAAAAATTAAAGGGTCATGAGCTTAAAAGGGCCTAATCTCTTTCATAACAAACCACAGATTAGCACACTGTGACTGTCAGGACAACTTGTACAGAAAGATGTAAACACAACAAGGAAACTAAACTCATGTATCAGTTTGAAATTAGCTCAATTCGATTCTTGTTATGATGAGAAGGTAAAGATTAGATCTGTATGAAATCGAAATCAATTTGTTCATGGAAAACAGATTGGAGAAGTTTTAATCACCAGTTCGAGTATACATATAATATATCCATTTATCACCAAATCGAATCAATCCCTTTCATGAATTGCAATTATATGTATCTATGCAATGATGCTCATAGAATTAGAGATACCCATCTACCAAGGTCGAGGCAAGTACCAAACTATAAAGATGTTCATCAATTATGAAAATTTCAGCTTCCGTCCAAATCAAGCCAGCAATTTTACCAGATACATAAACATATAAGCTAAGGAGAGATCCCACATCAGGAAACCCAATTTGAGGATAGAGCTAGCTAAAATGATCTATGGTCGGAGAACAAAAGATTGAGATGGCTTACTTGGACGACCCAGATAGCGCCGGCTGCGGCGGCGATTCCCCATCCAGCGGCGGCTTGGATATTCACCGTTTGGATCTTTGGCTTCACGGCCTTGAGCAAACCAGCTGTTCCTGCCATTACTGCTTCGATCTCTCTCGCTCTCTCCTTCTCCTTCGCTTTCAAATTTTCGATCAAACCCCACACAAAAGATCCTTACCGAAATGACGATGAATCAATTCCAGGAATTTTTTGACATTAAATGAGAGCTTCTCGACCTAGTCAAACGTCAATTTTACACTTCATGCCGTCTCACGTGCAAACTTGAACAACCTGCCGTTTGTTTACTTTCTTTTTTCCTTTTTTTTTCTTTATTTGCTTAGAACTGGTATAAAACTCCAAAAGAGATTCAAGATTATTTCCTTTGTTGTTGATTAGCGTTTAAACTCCCGAATGCAACAATGCAATATATTTGGTTTCAAGAGGAAGAACAAAGCAACTATCAAATATCCAAACAATCAGAACATCATTCTATATCGAAGAACCAAGCTTTGCATTAATCTTCTTCCTTGGACTATCTGGTTTAGTGGCAGGTCGACGACCCTTGTCAGGACCACCAATTACCCCCCATTCATCAAATTGTGTCTGCCTTGCTCTTGCTCTTTCTTTCTCCTCTTCGGATTTCTTGGAGTAACAGTAAGGACAAGAAACTCCATACTCGTATTCTGGAGCTTCCATGTCTTCATCACTTATAGGCTGCTTGCATCCATAGCAGAGTTTATGTGTTCCTTGAGCTAGACCATGTTCAACAGATACACGCTTATCGAACACAAAGCATTCGCCTTCCCACATACTCTCTGTTTTTGGGACTTCTTCTAGGTACTTTAATATCCCACCTTTCAGGTGATACACCTGATGCAAAAATGGTTTGAACTTTTAAGTACCTCTGATATATCAACAGCTCAATGGTCAGATGATGTATTACGTTACCTCTTCGAAACCTTGGCTAAGAAGGAGGCTTGAAGCTTTCTCACATCTGATTCCTCCTGTGCAGTACATAGCAATCCGTGGCAGCGTCTTCGGTTTTTCAGTTTTGTCTTCTTTATCAGTGGTCTCAGAAATATTCTTTTTCTCCACATTTTCTTGTATCTCATTGCCTTCTTTCTTCAACGCAAATTGATTCTCCACCCAAGACGGGAAGTTTCTGAAAGCTGTGGTACACGGATCTACAGCACCTTTAAACTTCCCAATTCTAGTCTCATAGGTATTACGCACATCGATCACTACCTGAAACACAAGTAATTTAACAATTTAAAAGATCTTATATCATTAATCTACCGACTATGACATCTTACCAAGAGTAAAAACCACAAAAAAAAAAGATCATATTTTTATCATTCATAAACACTCTATTGATCTATTCAGAGTGAATCAGAACTTGAAAGCAAGCTACACAAACACAGAGGCAAATACAGGAAAATAATATGCGTCCAAAGTATACATATATAGCTATCAACTCTTTATCCAAATTTTTCTTTGTTCTTGACTAAACTTGCTACAAGATAGTAAAAAGAAGTCTCACGGTTTCTGGATCACTGATCAGTTCATTCCATTCTTCGGGGCTCACATAAGTTCCAACTTTTTCAATTGGCGACACACTGGGCATTCCGAGCGTAACAATCTGCACAGACATTTCAAAATTAAAACAACTCTTGACAATCTACAAAACTCCAGTCTTCAACTTCAAAGACGAAATTGCACCTCTTTCTTGAGTTTGACCCTAACATGATCCCATCTAAACGGAGCATCTTCGCCAGCTGCAAGAGGAGAGCTACTGCTATGTCCATGGTGAATAGCTTCTTGTTCAGGACTCACAGGTGTCTCAATTTGCCTCAAACCATTCAATCTGACATCTGTCTGTATAAATGCTAATACTTTCTCTACTGATTCACGAATCCCACAGATACTTCCATTGATCCCTTCTGGTGCAAGAATGATTCCACCTGAAACACGCTGGTGAAACAAGACAAGCCTACCTATTATACTGCTTGAAATATCTGATACAAAAGTTCTTGCTCAATTACAGCCACTCTAAGTCAATAAGATTGAGGAAAGACTTAACCTTTCCTATCAAATATCTAATAGTTTGGAAAGAGATAGAAGAAACGACATACCAATTCTTCGCAGAGATCCTTCAATGGCTTCCTGAAATCAGCATGGTCAGGAAAATTAGCGAATTTGTAGAACGAAACCACAACGAGCGAGCCTAAATCCGACTCGTTAGATTCTGGTCTACTCGAAAAGCACTGAGTATTCGTAGCCATGCTTCTCCGGATAGTTCCAGCGCTTGAACAAGCTACCGTGGATTTGAAAGAAGAAGAAGAGAGATTTTGGGATTGGGATTGAGGGTATAGTAACTCGGTTTTGGAGTTTCTACCGACTGAGCTCGAATCAACGCCGCCACTTGAGAAGGTAGAGTGTGTGTGAGGCGGTGGTGGTGCTGAGAGCATTCTAGCGGCGGCGAGGGACGGTGGAAATCTCCAGTGGCAGTACCGTAGCATTGGGTTCCCCAATTCAAAGCCAGGACTCTTGGAATTCAACTAAACCGGAGTTAACCAAAATGTGGGTGTTTTTTTGTAGACCAATTCATCTCAATTCTTAAGCCTTTTCCCTTCCTTTTTTTTTTTGTTTTTTAGCAAATACTATATTCCTCTTCTTCTTAAAATTATTTCTTTATGAATCAACTTAAATAATACAATAGTTAAACTGTGTAATATTATTATGTAAACTATAAAGCTCTAACAAAAAGGGTTTGTTGGTGAAAGAACGTCTCCTCGAACTCGATAGGCTAACACGACCACCTAACAACAATGGCTCAAAGGAGTCTGCTCTGTTAAAAACCGTCTTACGTTTCAAAAAAAGCTTTATTTGTTGATTAAGATTCTGTAATTAAGATTATAACATGTCTACCAAGATAATGGTTAAGTCAAAACAGTTGAAGAAATGGACTTTGTCCGGTTAATTCAATGAAAATATAACCGGGAAGTATCGAGTGGTTTTAGCCGGTTGGGAAGGAAAGACCAATTCTAAAAGGGGAGGATCAGGTAAAGGAAAAATACTCTCGGAGGGACTGAATTTCTATTTAACCGAGATCTTGTTCATTTTGCTAGTAATTATTATGGTAAGAAGAAATATCTCAATATGTAACCTAAATCAAATTTATATCTAGATGTTAGTTTTCCTTTTTTAAAAGAGCTAAATATTACTAACTAGATTTGTTAATTTTCCCGGAACGCATCATCAGTTTCAATATATATTTTCATTATTAAGTTTTGCTAACTAAAAGAAACTAAAACCTAAACAAAAAGACCATTATATTATGGAGCGGAAAGTTATTGGAGATCTGACGGAGGCTTCGTTGAAGATTCTCTCTATTCTTGACAAAGATACTTATGGCTCTGTGTCCAAAAATAATGATTCCAACTTGGAGAAGTCTTACTTGAAGAAGACAAGTACGCTCAAACATTCCGAGAATCTCGAGAGGGAGCTTAAGACCATGCTTCACTTCCACGCCAACCCCTTCATCGTCCAAGCTTCGTGCCCTCATCTTCACTTTGAGTTTAACCCCCAAAGTGCGACTTTGTGTTACATCTACATGGAGTATGCTTCCTTAGGCACTCTCGACAAAATGATCTCTGATGCTGGAGGGAGATTGCCTGAAGATAGTGTCAGACGCGCCACTCGTATGATCCTACAAGGACTCAAGGCTCTTCATGCGGAAGGTTACCTCCACTGCGACCTCCAACCCTCCAATGTATTTGTCTTCCCTTCCAACAGACCTGGAGAGCCGTGGGATGTCAAGCTCACTGGTTTTGGCTTATCTAAAGATCCTACTATGGACTCTAGCCTCTTGTTTCGTGGAAACCGTACGGCGTACATGCCGCCTGAAGCCGGTTATATTGCTGGGCCGAACAGATTGATCGGACCGGCCAGTGATGTATGGTCTCTAGGGTGTACGGTTCTTAAGATGTTTGGGGCAACAGCTCATGATATGAGATCTAATTTCGAATGGAGTATAGATGTGTATATCTCTCCAGTGGCAACAGACTTTTGGATGCGGTGCTTTAGGCGGCAGCCTATAGATAGGCTCACTGTGGATGAGCTCTTAGACCATCCTTTTGTTTCTGAATAACCTTTCACCCTTTCATGAGGCTTCCATCTTCAGTGAGGAACAAATGTATAGAAGACATCATGAGTTGATTCCAGAACATCCAGGCTTCTTCAGCCGGTGAAAAGGAAAATGAAACACATCTTCCGGTGACAGCTCTTCTAAGGTTTCTGATGCGTTCACGTATACACTGCTTGTTGTGCAAAGAAAACTACTGTCACTCTGTTTTTTCCCACCTTCCACGTCTGAGTTTGTGTTGCTACTTAAGTGTGTTGTGTGTACATGATCCATATTCCATACTTTTTGGTACACGTCATATCTTCATTTTTTTCATTCAAGTTTAATGTATCAAAATCAACTTAATTGTCTTGGTTCAGGGTACAGGCTAGACATTTTGATTGAATGCTCTGTTTCCTGGTACGGCTTATAGAACTTTATACACTTTTCAGGCTAAATGAGAATATTTTGGAACTAGACCGCCGGAATGAGCATTGTTTTTGTTTTTGTTTTTTGGTGAATAGAATGAGCATTGTTACAAGGCATACAAAATGGTATTTTCTCAAAATTCTCTTTGCTCCAAAATATATATATATATATATATATATATTTAAACTAATTATGATTCATACATTAGTTAAATATTTTTTTATGCATCTGAACATGATTAATTTTAACTATTTAAGTAAAAGGTCAACTGAAAAATATAAATAATTTAATGAAATATATGAGAGACCTAATAGAAAATAAAAGGATAAAAACATCAAAGGAATAAGATTTGATCAAACTCCAGAATTGAGAGAAATATTCACAAGATGCATAAAAAATGCTAGGTTTGTTGATGTACAAAAAAAGAAGCTAGGCTAGTTTATCAAGTACTTATAACCTATTATAGGGCACATGCCTCATCTTTGGACAAGCTACATCCACATCTGGACATTAACATAGCAAAATATCATTTCTACTTCAAATTTATTTGATTTCATGATGAAATACTTGTTATTGATAATTTCCTTCACGGAGAAAGCTTATGGATTTAAGCTACTATTCATCTTACTTTCAAAGACCGAGCTCTGAAAAAGGATTACGAGTTGCGTTAGAACTAAAATTTCAAAGAGAGAAACAACAAAAACATAATGTAATGTACGCAATGAGTACAATGTTAAACGGAAATAGTCTTTGTTGAAGATAGTCTATGTTCTTGAAAAAGATACCTACGACTTTGTGTTTAACAATAATGATCTTGTTTGAAAAAGACTAATACATTAAAACATTCCAAGAATCTCGAGAAGGAGCTTGAGGAACCATGGTACTTCCAGCATTCTAAATCTCATAAGCCACATCACGTATATATAGTGGCACATGGTGCATATACTGAGAATACACAGTGGAGACCTGCAAAAAGATAAAACACGAGAAACAACGCAGTGGCACGTCAATTGCGCCATTTGAAGAGAGAAGGGAACTTCTCTAACAAAACAAATACATAGCATATTAAAAAAGAAAAATCATTTCTTGTCAAAATATTTAATTGTTTGTATTAAAATTACCTTTTAGATGTTTTGAGTGTATAACATTATTATTTAGTTAATTGTTTGCATATATCTATTACAAGAATGACAATATATATATATATATATATATAATAATTAAAATCAAGAATATTCATTAAAGTGATATGACATGAGAAATGTAATAAAACTCTTAAGCACAGTTGGTTATTTTATTCAAAATAAAAAAAAAGACATGAAAATATATATGATGATTTGGAGTATGGAATTTTGGATATGCATCTAAAGTAAAGGAGACTTCTATGAATATATTTGTCTTGGAATGAGGAGAAACGCTTCCTATATTGTTGTCTTCCTCAATCTCTGACCTTTTTGCAAAACCCATTAAATTTAGCTTTTGAAACACACATATTTTTCTAATTTTTCCAAAAACAATAGTTCCTTAAAGTCAGTTATCCAATATAGTTGCTGCCGCCATCGTTTATACTACGAAGCTTCCTGCTTGCTTTTTATTTCTTTTTTGTTTTCCGGCTCATTTGTTAGTAATATATGATCGAAAATAAAGTGATGATCCCTTCATGATCGATCACAAGTTTCTAGAAACATTTTATCTCAAGTCTTACAAGTACGTACATACGTATACATACTAACTATCTAAATCATGCATGTTGTAAATTATCCGCAAAAAAAATCAAAGGAGACGTATCATGTATGAGAAACAATACATAATATATTAATATAATTGTTTGAATATCCAATAATAACTAATAATATGCCCAAACTAAATTTGAAAAACAATATTACTATATCTAGAAATATAAGTGATAACTATATATCTAGATACTAGTGAAGTTATTATTTCATATCATAACAGGATTAGTTGTTGATGAGCAGACAATTTTGACAATTCGTCGATTTATATATGGCCTGAAGTTTTTTATTCTATCCACGGTTCCGTTTTCCGTAGCTTCTACTAGCTATATATTACGGTGAATGATTGTTATTAATTGCTTCTTTAAAAAGTTAATTTTAAGTTTATTAAATAAAAGAGAGTTAAATATAAATATAGGAATAAAAACCTATAACTTCAAAACCAAACAAAATTCACCTACTTTAAAAGTACCAAAATAAGAAATAAATTGTTATTATTTGCTGCAGAATAAAAAGAGAAGATATGAATCCTACCAAATAATTTAATTACTAACTAAAAATAATGCATATTTTGTGAAATCATGCATCATGATTCATCTTTAGTTATTAATTAGTTTAGCTCGAATTTAATATTTAATGAATCTCCGATATAACCATCCGTTCCCATTTTTACGGTTTCGTCCTTCCGTCATGTTGTCAATTGGAACAAGACAAAATAAGCATATGAAAACGTGATATATGTGGTAGATGCCGTTAACAACGTATCACGTACTAATTAACGTACATAACTGTATACTTTTTCTTAAAGAAATTTTTAATTGGTCAAGTGTATATATATATCAACAATAGCTTTTGTTATAATACTAGACACTTGGCAAGTGTATCATGAATCTCAGATCAAATTAATATAACGATTTTCTAAAGAGTCAGGTATACTTAAATATAACAAAGTTATAGCCTTATAGGGTGACAAATTACATCTCATATATTTACCGGCACGACCAGAATATCCCATAAACGCGAGAACCGGCTCTAATTTTGTATATGCTTTGGGAGTCATCATGTCTTATAATTATAGAGTCCCTTCCTACGTTGAACGACCTTTTGGCTCCATATGTAGACATTGTATATAGTTGATCATGCTGAGATAAACAACTTTATACATATGTTTATATATATATATATATATATATATATATATATATATATATATATATATATATATATAATATGAACAAAAAGATAATGAATGGTTTCAGATTAGAACTGACAAAAATCAAACAATAATAGAACCAATCAACTAGCCAAAAGATAAATACTAGATAAAATAAAATAAAAAAAATGTACCTAGTTGAAATCAAATGTGCCGACCCCTCGAAATAAGACGAAATCACTAGGTTACAAAAAGAAAACTGGTTAATGCAAAAGTCGATATATGGTGGTTTTAGATCTGAGTAGTGATCGCCAAATGGGATTTAGTTCTAAATACAATAAACTTTTAAACAGCACCAGTGGCTGCCGCAAGATTATTAGTGGGACTAATTAAGACATAAATATAAGTAATAATGACTCCTTCGTTTATATATAAAATAGCTATGAGTTGGGTCTAGTTGAATTATTGACGGGTTCTACTTTTTAACTTAATTTGTTTTATTGCTGTTGAATTTGAACTTGTATATTAGATCCGTACGAAGCCATGACTGTGTCTCTTACGAATTGATTAGTTAAATCATTCTTGAGAAAAAGAAATTTTCCCGATAGCACGAAATATTATTCAACTTACACATTTAAGAACTATATATATAGGTTACGCATATTATAAATAAAAAACTATATATGTAGTTTTAAAAATCGTGACAGATCAATATCCAGAGTAGTCTTAACGATAAGTAGCAATCCTTTAATCGAGGGGCCTCTTTAGTTAATTATTTCTAAGACAACTCAGCTTAAGACTAGATTAAGCACAAAATGATGTATTAACAACAAATTGTTATTATTCTAATCCCCCATTTGTCATTTGTCAACATCATACTTCCCCAGTCACCGTTGACCTTTCTCTCATCATCTACTCCGAAGTTTAACATTTGAATATAAACAAGTGTCCATATTTGACAATCTCTCTACATGATTGATTAATCGGTTAATTGGGATTTATACATGGATTCCGAATTTTGATGAGAGTAAACGCATTAGTAAAACAAAGCTGCTTGAATTACATACTTCTTGGTTCAAAGTTCAAACCGAGAAATAAACACATACTTACCTTTGTGGAATACATATATATGATCCAAGTCAACTACGTACTATATATAACAACAAAAATACTGTATCGTACTCTAGAAAGTTACGCTTGATCTAATCTGTTTCGTTTAGAGTTACTATAAGTACTAATAATTAGTTTTCGTTGTTTTTATTGATGATTGAAATATTAAAGCGTATAAATGTGAAGATTATAAAGAAATAATAAGGGAACAAATGGATTTGACTTATGGAATTTGATTTGCTAGTGGATACACAATACATTATATAAAATGTGGCTGAATTTATTGTGACTCCAAGGAGTATTCAGTGGCACCTTGCCCCCTTAATGCCGTCACAATATCTCAGTCACAAATTGTATACCAAACAAATGTTTTACTATTATTCAAGAAAATAAAATAATTCAACTAACCCAAAATGAAGTTGTTAACTTTAAATTAAACTAACTTCTTTATATGGTCATATGATAGGTTAATAATTTCTTTACTATAAACGGATCGGATCAAAACGAGTTATATTTCTAATGATTTATGATCATGTGATAAGTTTTAATTTCTGCAACAGAATGTTACATTTCCGGTATTATAAAGGGATGACTTGTACGAATATTTCAATAGTTACACGAGTATTATTAATTAAAATATGTAAAGTAGTGACAGTTTCAACTTTTTAAGAAAATATTTTTCTTCAGTCCAAAATTAATATACATTAAAAAAATAAAAATTCCTAAATACTGCCAAAGGGATCAGGGCCAAGCAAAGCAATAGGATGCGGACAGAAGCTAAAGTGTGACTTGTGATTGTAATGATTTTAAAGCTCTCTTTTTACCCAAATGATCCACACCCTAACATTAACTATGTACTTTAGTGCTTTTTCCCTGCATTTTTAATTGGCAGTTCTCAGAGAGAAAAGACACATAAAGATAAAATTAAAATAACAACGTTGCTTAGTATAATTAATGAGGGTTAATCTTGATTACTACTTTTAGATCCGAACTAAGCGCTGTCTCACCACCAATCTTATATAGTATTATCATTTGGGTGTTAGTAATACGTTAGTCTATTTCTTAGAAAAATCACCTACGAGAGAATATCCATTTGAATCCTTCTACTTTCGTAAATGCACGACACTACTACACTCGTATAGAACTATAAATATAGTCATACTATATAATCAAAACATATACAATCATATTTTACCCACTTCCAAAATAAAAATTTACGTAAAATGTTATTCTATCTTAAAGATTATTCGACCCCAAAAGATATTAGTGGCTGCTCCGATAAATCTTGTCAACATTTTTCTCTCTTCTTTTTTTCTTGAAAAAGTGAATCTCATGCCAATGGAACAATAATTTGAATGTCATAAAAATAATACAATTTTTATAACTCCTTATCCAAGATAAAGACAAAAACATTTTTTGGCCAATAAAACATTTAAATACTAAACCAAGTTGTTGGATCGTTTTCATGAGAATTAAATAAATCCGCGAAGAAAGGAGAAAAAAAATATATACAGTATACCCAACCAAAGCCCTCAAACGTGTTTAGGGAGATGGCTTACGTAATTCCACCTCATGTGTGTGACGTAAGCAAAGCTTTGGTAAGCCAATGGGTGAATAGCTAAGTTTAACACTTTCCTATTATAACCTCGAATCCATGATCAAACTCATAGCTAAGTTTTAAACTTTCCTATTATAACCCTTGTATTCATTATACTGCCGTAACCATCTCTCTCTATCTCGTCTCTCTCTTTCCTAAGCATCTTCCTTTGATTTTTCTCTCTCTCTCAAGCTCTGAAAAACAAAAAAATCTCATTTCTTCTTCTCTCCACTATATTACAACATTTCTTCATTCTGAAATCATCCAAACCAAAAAAACCTAAAATAAAAAAGAAAGAAGGTAACATATACATTATAAGAAAAAAATGGATTCGAATAGTAACAATACCAAATCCATAAAGAGAAAAGTTGTAGACCAACTTGTTCAAGGCTTTGAATTCGCTACTCAGCTTCAGCTTCTCCTCTCTCATCAGCAACACTCTAACCACCGTCTCGTTTCCGGATCAGAGATGAGTGGAATAACAGGTGCTGGATTAAATTGCTGGAAAGAATATAAAACAGTTAGTAACCATTCTGGTGTGAAATTGTGACCCGTCGCCGTCTCCGTCCCCATCGCCGTCGAAGGTTCATGGAATGCTTCGTGCGGCGATGATTCGGCTGCTCCGGCTAGTTGCAACGGCGGAGATTCCGGTGATAGTAAGAAGAAGAGATTAGGGGTTGGTAAGGGTAAAAGAGGATGCTACACTAGAAAGTAAGTGAAACACAAAACAAATAAAAGTTATATACAAATATCGATTTTATCAAATATTTTTATATCTTTTATTCGTGTTTAATGATTTAATCTCCTTTAACTGTGATTTAAAAAAATTCCACTTCGATCTGGTATATGGATTCCATCATATATAATCGGTGGTAGTGCCCCATATTGAAATGATTTATCGTAAAGGTTAAAGGATATATACGAATATATATAATCACTGATTTTTATTAATGGTAGTGATAGAGAATCGTATGAATATGATTGATTGGATAGGGCCAATCACTGCTGAGTAAAAATCAAAATGGTCTAGTCATTTAATTAACAAAATCTTATAATTTATGATTTGCAGGAAGAGATTGCATACTAGGGTCCTGGAAGCTAGAAGTTCTGAAGACAAATATGCTTGGAGGAAATATGGACAAAAGGAGATTCTTAATTCCAAATTCCCAAGGTCCTTATTACTCCATACTACATATATGTCTGTACATGTGTATTTTACCTAGCTAGTCACAAGACATACATAATACATATAAACATGGTCAAATCATTTTCTAACCAGGAATGTCATGAAGCCGAATCATATGTTTATTTCGGACTTAAAAGTCACTATAGCTATGTGAATTTTGCAATGGCCTAACTCATTTATTCTCTTTTTTTTTTATATTTTGCAGAAGTTATTTTAGGTGCACACACAAGCCAACGCAAGGATGTAAAGCAACAAAGCAAGTTCAGAAGCTGGAGAAAAATCCGGAGATGTTCCAAATCACATATGTTGGCTACCACACATGCACTGCCAGTGACCAAACACAAGCCAAGGTGGAGCCAATAGATCACGGTATCATCATGGATTCGGACAAACCATTGGACGCAACTAGTGCTCAGAACCATGTCAATGCTAAGATACAAGAGGAAGATAACAACATCAGTAGTGTGACAGAGGTAAGCATAGTGAAAGAGGAAGAAAAAAACAATGGTGATCTTTATAAAGACTATTGTGAAGGTTCTTCGACGGATGGGGATTTGTCATTGGTTTGGCAGGAATTGATGATGTTTGATGATCATCATCAAAACCAATACTGTTTTGGTGAAGTCAGTACTACTTCTCATCATCATTTAGCTTTCGTCGATAACGATCAGTTTTCCTCCTTTTTTGATTCATGTTCATAGTGGTAAGTCATCACCAGGCCTGTAATATTTCCACCTTCTTTTGGAGTATGTTTAGTGAATGTGATATTGTTGTTGGTACGTTTGACAAAAACACCATATATACATCTCTGTATTCATATTTTGAACTGAGTACTACACAATTTGTATGTGGTGTTCTTCACTATTTTTTGTTTCACAAGTTCATTTTGGAGAAATCATTAGGTTCGACAATAAAGATGTAAGAAACTTGAATAGAATACCATTTAAACTATTTGGAATTAAGCCAAGCTCCCACGAACTGTAACAACAATTCCTCTAGATAATTGTTTTGGCTATTTGATTGTAAGTGCTTTTAATGTCGGCTTCAATCATTATAGTCCATAGATATGATATATGAATGTGATTACTTAAGGAGTGTAAAGAGCTTATCCATCCATTCGAAATTGCGGCTATGAATGTTTGGTGCTAAAAAAAGGAAGAAACTGGGACAAATGCATCATGGTACTGGCGTGCTTGTCTTTTTGTTGTTGCCTTTTTCGTAAGGATCGCCGTGTACACTAGGGCAATTATTATTATCTTGTCACAAAAATAAAACAAAATTAATTAAGCTATAATATCTATGTTCGGTACTCTCAAAATTCTACTAAAAATAGAAAATAGATTCTTTAATTTTTTAATTTGTACGTACATGTGATACTTTTTATAGATTCTTTCTCTTACTTAAATCAAGCAAATTAATTAAAAATTAGTAAAAGATAAGATGTCCGAATATGCTGAAACTCAACAAAAATTTGACAAATTAAAAATCATCTCTAATTCAATGCTTATATTTCTATATATTTTAAGTTGTATTTACATATATGTAGGACAAAAGTTTGTTCAATTTTATAAAATCAAAATCTTTGAAAAATTGATTGCTAGATATGATGAATTTTTTTTCTCTCTAGTTATAAAAAAACCTAAACACTAAACTAAATTTGCAGTTCGTTCAACATCTCACACATCTTTTACGTATATAAATATGTCACAGTTTAGAGTTATACAAATAATTGAGAATAAGTGTCGTCACCGTCGACATAACAAACACACATGATGAACGAAGGCCCATACATGAGAATAGTGTCGGCGAAAGGACCATCACTTCCACTCGAGCAGCTGATTTAGACACTGAAGACTCCTTTTTCAATTATTTGGATTCTTTGGTTTTTTCTTTTTTTTTTTAAAGACAACAAAAAAGAAAGAAAGACCAAGAAGTTCGTGACAATTAACGACATACTGACAAAACAACAATTGATTTATTCTGAACACAACCATCGAATTTGCTTTGCATACATATGCAAGGAAATTGCAGAATTGCTCTTCTTTGTTTATTCACATGGCCCAATATAAATACCTTTATACTACTAGTGTATATAAAGTGTACACAATGGGAATTAGTATTCCCGTTACGTAAATAATTTATTTCAGATCCAATTAAATCACCTTTACGCTAGCTAAACTTGAATTAAGTTCATATTATTATTTAGTTTCTTTATGAGCTCCTTTTAGTTTAGATGTGTTTTTTTGTTTTTCTGCTTGAATTTAAATAATTACTTGTCAAGTAAAAATAGACTGTTTCTAGAAACTAGCAAATGAAGATGGAATTTATCAAAATACATACAATAGTTGAACATCACAATCAATGAATGACAAGATACTTTTTCTTTGTCAAAAAGAAAATAAATTTCCCTAAAAAAAGAAGTGGATCACATTAGATCCCAGACCAGAAATCACGTGTAATGTGCAAACCCTTAATACAAATAATAATAAATTAAATGAAACCATGACTCCTCGTTTTGGTTAACTAAAACATGCCCTTTCTCTGTAGATGAAACCTATTGGTGATCGTCGCCGTCGTCGAGCCGCCGGAAACGCTGAGTTGGATCATTGAAAGGAAATATGAAATCCATGTTGGCTCCGACTCCGCTGCTACCAAACATAGCGTCCGTCATGTCATGGATAGGGGAACCATAGTCGATAGAATGGCCCGTGGTGGCGGCTACGGTGACAGATGTGGTAGGAGCGGTTGAATAAATATGGCAAGTGTGTGAGCCACGGTATGTGACTCGGAAAGTGAAGGGATCGTCATCGAGGCGTTGGACTTGTTTCTTCGCGGGACAATTGTATAACTTTTGATGGGTGCACCTGTAGTACGCCCTGCAAAATTACTTTTGATTATTTTTTATAACATGGATTTAAGAAATTAATAATCTTTCATAGTTCCGATCCATTCATGTGATAAGTAAAGTACGTAGTTATTATTAATTGCATGGGCTAAAGGCAAAAAGTATTGATAACGAAATCGGAGAAAGATATACGTTAAGAATGTAGGTCAATAAAGAATAATATATATAATTATATACAGTATATGGTTATTGTAATAAGTAATAAACTTGGTGATTAAGAATTAAAAAGAGACTGATTACAACATATGATGTGATGTAAATGTGTGTGTCTCGGTTAGTTAACTAAAACTAAAGGAACCCTTTTATGATCATGTCATCACTTTTTAAAGAAAATATATTCATTTTTATCTAGAATCTTTGACTATATGCTCATTTATCTAGAATCTTCGAGACTATTTGAACATTTGGGAGGAACATATTAATCATTAATCAATTTATTAGTACTAAACGTAATTAGTAAAGTTAATTACCTAGGAAACCTAGAACCAAGAATTTCCTTTTGGCCATATTTACGCCAAGTATGGTTGTCGTCAGGAGGCATATCTGTGTTCCCTGTCCTTAGTGCCGCCACCAACACCGTTTGGTCTTCTCCTTCGTCCTTCCTAAACGACGTACTCATTTTAACCTACGTTAGTATTAGTACATACGAACGTACGTGTTGCATATTTAATGATCGTTAGTTTTGCAAAAGAGAAAAAAAGTCATAAACATCGGAAGTTTGAACGTGAAGTAGACTTGAGGTGGTTTCCCACTTTTGGCTACCTAGTCACATGTAACTGGTTCAACCCAGTCATCTCTCCCCTTTATGGAGTTAAAAATGTAAACCAAAAGGAAAAAGAAACTTGAAAGTAGACTAATCAATCATCGATTTGCCAAGAGTACTCTAGCCGAATGAATTTAAAAAAGAAAAATAAATTTTAGATATGTTCTTGCTTTGATCTTTTGGTAAAATTGGCTGATGTTCTGAATCATACACCACTTATTCACATTTTTATTATGTTCTGATTTAGCTACGCATGTTATCAGTCATAATATTTATCAATAATATGAAAGTGGTTATATGAAAGACATAATGCGTCAAGTTAAAAATATATCATTTCGTCATAATTAAGCAGAATTTGTCTTTGGTTAAAGTATTTCTAATCAATATTTATTATACAGTCATTTAATTTTTCATCCATTCATTTTGTTTACATTGCCAATTTGTTCTATGCATTCTAATATCTGTACTTCTAGCTACTATTGATTATAAAATAAAATAATACCTTCTCCGCAGCCTTGGCGTGGAGGAACCGCTAGCGCCGCCAGATCCTTCTGCAGCCGTCAAAATCCTTCCTCCGACCATGAGCTGCGTCTGAAAAATGGCCTCGGTTCCCTGAGATGACGTTGATGACCCGCCACGCCTAAACGAATACTCTTGCATCAGACCTGGTTCCATCTGCACTAACATCTGGTTTGAAACGGACACAATCACCGGTTTGGTTTGGTTCAACGCAGTCTCGGAGTTCCTCATCTCCAGCAACAACATCTTTAGCCGCTCGTTTGCATCACCGAACGTCTTTGCGATCTCGCCGAGAGAGGTTGATAGAGATTCGGGTGGCTTTTCCGGTAAGCTTGACTCGAGCGTTTTAACTAGTTTTATTCCGTGGAAGATCATTGACATTACCACCTCTTGATCCATCTCTAACTTGTATATATTTTTCTTTGGACGAGTATATGTATTTTAAAAACTTTATGCACACATACGTGTATATATATAGACGAAGAAGAGATACGTACGCGACGGTTAATGTTGTTTCCCAACAGTTAGCTTCGATGTTGGTTCCAACTCTATCGAAAATTATGAAAATGGCGCAGATTATTCAAAGATTGTAATCTTTTTTTTCCTAAAGCGACATAATTACCATTTCCTATATTCTTTTGGGGGTTGGTTAGCTAAATTGGAATTTTCTTACTCGACAGGTTAACATAAGTCCAATAATCAAGAGCAAGCTTTTAGGCTATTTCACATTGGGGAACAACAAATATTTTTTTCTAAGTAACGCTATAAATATTTGTTTTGCAAAATCTAAACTAACCAATGATCTAACTATAGTGATTAACCGGCCATATTGACCTGGTCGGAGATATTTAGGATGTATGGGTTCGTCTTTTTTGGTTAACACGGCAGAGGAACTGGTAATAACATTGACCAAGTCATGGTCTTCAATGATTTAAAGACAAATTTAAATATAATATTTATTTATTTCTTTCAAATTTCAACATAACAAGATTTTCTTAGAAGTCTAGACGAAGACTCAAGGTTTCAATGCTCATACTGTTGAACTTTTTTTCTCTTGAACTTGAAGTGGAGACACATTATATAAGTTAAGAAATTTCTAAGGCGTTCAAGTTTGGTAAGTTTCTTGACAAAATATTACTAGAAATTTATCTTTTGGATCCGAATTATGTCTTACTATATAGTTAGCCCCTTATTAACAGTATTACATATACAAAACGTGATTAAACATTATACTATCTAGCTATATCTCACATATGTATATATATATATATATATATATATATATATATATATATATTGTTGTTTTGTACAAAAATCTCATGCAATTCACATATAATATTGAATAATTGTACAATAATCATAAATATATGACCCAAAACGAACAGGTCTAGAACCAAACAATCAAGTCAAAGGTTTTTTGGAACACTGATATGTATTTTTCCAAGATATACACTCAATGATTTAGACAACGATGGTTTGTTTGAAAGGATTGGAAAAATCAGAAAAGTGTTTACCCAATCATAGTTATAGGTACTACAAGCGTATTTTGATTTCGATTTAAATCAGAGCTATCATTTTACGTAAATCTTATGGTATGATGTATAGTGTGCATCTATCTACAATCTTTAACGTTGTCGATAGGGATATTTTAAGCATTTCCAAAACCCAACAAGATGCGAGACTGGAAGAGGGCACGAGAGAACCATTGGACAAGAAAAGAAGCCCACACACAATGTACAACCCACAGTATAAAATATCAACAGATCCAAACTCCACGACGTCTTATAAGCATATAAACAGCACGAACTGTAGAAACAAAACACGAAAACGGCGATAGAGTCATTACGTTCAGGTCGATCATAATAATTCCGACGAATAAAAAAAAAGAAAAAAAAAAGCAAAAAACAAATCTACGAAATTCTCCTATTTCCGGCGATGCAGATTGAAGAAGACGAAGAAGAATCATAAGAGCAGAGCTTTCAATTATTCTGTTTTGCTCCACACAGATCCGTTTGAAAAGCAACAACAACGTTTCTCAATTGCTGGATTAAGAAGGCCGTGGAAACATGTTCAAGTTCTTAAAGGGAGTAGTGGCTGGATCTGGGACGGGACTCAAGGATCTGCCTTACAACATCGGTGATCCTTATCCTTCTGCTTGGGGTTCATGGAGTCACTTTCGTGGTACCTCCAAGGTTATTCCCTTCTCTCTGTTTACGTGCGGATGTTTGTAATTCTGCATAACATGTTTTGAATCTGCCTCTAGGCTGCAGATTAGTTGTATGATTTGAATTCGGTGCTGTTAAGTGTTGCTTTAATGTCAAATGAGAGGCATAGTTTTTTCCTCTTTTCTCCTGTAGGCTGTAGTAGATTGATTTTCCATATAGCGTGATCCAGCAGCTTTAACCTTTTTGATGCTTAGTAGCTGTAGTTTTATAAGTACCACTCAGTATATACTATTGTTCTTGGTTCTTCCAGCTTGTGAGTACGCTGAGTTTTGAGATTCGCACTCCTCATAATAGTAACGTATGTGATTTTGGCTCGTTTGATGGTTTTTGTGGCTTTGTTTGGTCAATTCCCTCAGGCACTCATTCTATACAGATTTTTGGCTTTTTTTTAGGATATATATGTCTTTTTTTCTTCAATTGATCTACTTTCGGATACTGTAAGTTGTAATACAAGATCATATTCTGTACTTTTGGTTTCTTCAGGATGATGGATCTCCGGTTTCAATATTTGCTCTTTCCGGGAACAATGCTCAAGATGGTCATTTGGCTGCTGGACGAAATGGTGTCAAGCGCCTTCGTACTGTAAGTTCTAATAGATTAGTAACATGTTAGGCTCCATTCATACAAAGAAGATATTTTTCTCTGTTTACTGACGGAAACTTTCATTAAGCACCAAGGACTCTTACTCTTAAGTACTAGGAACTTTACTTCATCTAACTAGTGATTTACGGGTACCTTTATTTGTCTCTAAGAGAAGTATGAAGTCACAATGATATATATAATCAGTTTTTTTTTGTACCTAGTTAAGAATGAATTCCTCAGTTAAATTGACTCCTGCACAAAGCCAATTTTGTCACATCTTGACGAGCAAGTTTTACATAACTATAATTGTGCTCAACTGATTCATAAGTGGATTCTTTCTCCTTTTGTTACTATCATTGGCATCCTTCTGTCAAATCATCATCTACTATTTCGTTTTGCAGGTGAGGCATCCAAATATACTTTCATTTCTCCACAGTACTGAGGTTGAAACTCATGATGGTTCTACTTCCAAGGTTACGATCTATATAGTCACGGAGCCTGTTATGCCACTGTCAGATAAGATAAAGGAGCTGGGCTTGAAAGCTACCCAGAGGTATTAACTCTTCTTATGAACATCTAGGCAGAAAAGACATAAAATGCCCAGTGGCAAAGCCAGTATCATGTTTGACATGATAAATTGATCACCTATTGATTTGTTTTGTTTTATGAATATTTCCTTTTAGGGATGAGTACTTTGCACTGGGGCTACACCAGATAGGTAAAGCTGTGAGCTTTCTGAACAATGACTGCAAGCTTGTAAGTATTTTCTTACAACACTATATTTCAGCTATTAGAATATATAACCGGTGGCTACTAGATTTTCTCGTCAGTTAGATTTCGTTTTGCATTTTTTAAGGAATACATTGAATGCTCATGTCGTATATTTTAGTGACAACACTTAATTTGTACTGTCTCAACAGGTGCATGGAAATGTCTGTCTGGCGAGTGTTGTTGTTACACCTACTTTAGATTGGAAACTCCATGCTTTTGATGTTCTATCAGAGTTTGATGGGAGCAATGAGTCTGCAAGTGGACCTATGTTGGTAATCATCATTCACGATTGTAGTTCATTTGTGTGTTAAGCTTTGTTAATCTTGTCAATTTGAAAGCCATTTCTTTCATTTTGTTTTTCCCTCCCTCAGAATCTTAGAACTCAAACCTGCTGTCATATCTACATTATTTTGTGATACCCTTGATATAATGTACCTTGTAGTATCATAGACCTTGTTCATGTGACCAGGGTAAGAATACTCTGTCAGTGTTAGTCCTTCTTTTCATATTTTCTACCTTATTTCTATTGTTTCAGCCATATGAATGGCTAGTGGGAACACAGTACAAGCCGATGGAAATGGTCAAGTCTGATTGGGTTGCTATTAGGAAATCTCCACCATGGGCCATCGATTCATGGGGATTAGGTAAACCCCACAGTAATTTTGAATTTTTGTGCCTTGCTAATTTTCGAAGGAGTTTATAAGCCCCTCAACCCATTGTCCACTTGAGTGCAATTCTTTTGTTGAAGCCCTTTACTTCATTTTTAAGGTTGTCTTATTTACGAACTCTTCTCGGGCTCCAAGCTGGGAAAAACAGAGGAGCTGCGTAATACTGTCGGGATACCTAAGGTTTTGCTTTCATCCCTTTCTTTCCTCGAGTATATGTTTTTATGTTCCTCAATATCAGTTTGCGTATACATATGGATTCTTCTTTGCTTTTTCATATTTATGGATTAAGTTCCATGTATTTTTGATAACTTCAACTCCAGAGTATTTAGAACTTATACTAGCGATGTGATTTTTAGTCAATAGGCTTTGTATGTTTCCCCATAGTTTTGATGTGTTGCTTTTAGCTGCTTGTATGAATTTGATTTCTGAGAGCTGGCTTTCATTTCAGTTAAATTTTTCTTTTCTCACAGTCTCTGCTTCCAGATTATCAGCGACTCCTAAGTTCCATGCCTTCTCGCAGATTAAACACCTCGAAACTTCTAGAAAATGGCGGTAATCATCCTGTCTTGGTTACAAATTTTGTACCTTTAATAACCCAATGTTTCTCGATTCTCTGCTTAATCTGTTTTTCTGTATTTTTGCTTTTGGCCCTTCCATATGGGTTTCTTTATGCAATGTTGTATTATCTCTCGTAGTTATCTTTGATCATCCCTTATCTCTTGATTCTTATTTCTGACATACTTGAATTGGCAGAGTATTTCCAAAATAAGCTGGTCGACACCATACATTTTATGGATATTCTTAACTTGAAAGATAGCGTCGAAAAAGACACTTTCTTCCGCAAACTTCCAAATGTCGCTGAACAGCTTCCTCGGGAGATCGTGCTTAAGAAGGTGTGAATCTAAATTTTGTTGGGTAGTAAGATGACAGTTTGCCGTTTGAGTTGAGTGTTTTGTGTTTTCCTATTTGACTTACCTTCTGGTTGATGCAGCTTCTTCCTTTATTAGCTTCGTCCCTTGAATTTGGTTCAGCTGCTGCTCCTGCATTAACTGCCTTACTTAAGATGGGTTCATGGTTATCAACTGAAGATTTCAGTGTGAAGGTTGTTCAGTCATGCTATATTTGTATTAAAACACTTTTATCTACCCCATTGCTGTATGTATAGGCTTCAGCTATTTCCTAAATGTACTCCCTTCTATGATTTTAGGTACTACCAACAATAGTCAAGCTTTTTGCTTCCAATGATCGAGCTATTAGAGTCTCTCTTTTGCAACATGTTGATCAATTTGGAGAATCAATGTCCGGGCAAATAGTCGATGAACAAGTAAGATCAGTTCCTCTTCTGTGGCCTGAAGTGTGTTCAAACTGTGGGTGTCTGGCGCTACTGCTGTCTAGTCGCATACTTTTATTAACTAACAATGGGCTGCATTTTTACTAGGTATACCCTCATGTTGCGACTGGATTTGCAGATACATCTGCTTTTCTTCGAGAGCTGACTCTTAAATCGATGCTCGTTTTAGCTCCAAAGGTACCTGCTCCTAACCCATTTAAGCTGCTTTATTAGTAAAGGTCACTGTCTGTTTCATCTCATTCAAAGACGGTTTAATTATCATTCACATTTTTTTTTTGTCATAGTTAAGCTGTATTTGTCATAATCTGTTTGTATATGATATAAATGTCTTGTTTTTCTTTTGTGGTTGCAGCTTTCTCAGCGTACACTTTCAGGATCACTGTTGAAATACCTTTCCAAACTACAGGTTTGTATCCATTAACCGCAATAGCTGGACCGTTCTCTTTCCCATATTTGATTTTTTTTTCTGTAAAATATTACCACCTTTCAATACCACTATTTATGGCAATCCTTTGGTTCTTTTTTAGTTGGAGTTAAGAGGTCATGCATGTTGCAGATGTAGTTACTTCTTTTACAGTATTTTTGGTTTAAATTTTATATTATCCTCTCAGGTGGATGAAGAGCCTGCAATCAGAACAAATACCACTATATTGCTCGGGAATATTGCCACCTACCTAAATGAAGGGGTTAGTCTCTAGCAGCTTCGTTTTATTTTTCTTTTGATTTATTGTTACCTTTATGGATCTATGGTTTTGTTACCTAATCATTTAGCTATGATGCAGACAAGGAAAAGAGTTTTGATTAATGCTTTTACAGTGCGTGCACTGCGTGATACATTTCCACCCGCTCGAGGTGCAGGTATGTGAAGGCCTGGTATAATATGATCCTAGTTATTAGTATTACGTAGTGTGTGGGATGTTTGGTTCTATGTAAATCATATGTTATCAACTGGGGCTGAGCTATTCCTGTTGTTATTCTCTTTCCTGGTGTCATCTTATATCTCACTGGATTTTACTTTACGCAGGGATCGTTGCATTATGTGCCACCAGTACTACTTATGACGACACTGAGATAGCAACTAGGATTCTTCCGAATATCGTTGTGCTAACAATTGATCAAGACAGGTTCCTTTAAATGCATATCGATTTCTAATAGCTTATTTTCCGACAACATCTAAAGCATTTTCTCTTGTTTTACTTACAGTGATGTCCGTTCAAAGGCATTTCAGGCCGTAGAACAATTTCTTCAGATACTGAAACAGAACTATGAGAAGGTAGGAATAATATGTCTACCTAAATCTTTCGTTCAGCTGTTTTTATATATATTATTAGGGGATGGAATGTAACAATTATTTTATTTGGGGTGTTAATAGACAAACAATGGAGAGACAGGAGCCAGCGGAGGAGCTTCAGCTATACCTGAAACTGCTGGTCTGATTGGGTGAGTATAATCAATTCAAATTATATCAACAATGGTCGCTGATTTAAGTATATATTAGACTAATTTAATTACTTTTATAGATGGGCAATGAGTTCGTTGACACTCAAGGGTAAGCCACTCGAACAAGCGCCTCTTGCTTCTTCTTCTTCAGCACCATCCCTAGCTGCTGCTGCTGCCTCAAATGTTGCAACCACAGGTACACGATCACTTACAATAAATTTTGTATTAACCCTCATTGTAAAGTTTGTTGAATTGTGCAACCACTGTATTAATACTAAAAGAAAAAAGATGTTGCTTTATATGCTCTGTTGGCTGGTCTGTGCAGTTCCCAGTACTTTCCTATAATTTCCTATTTTTGTTTATTTCTTGAAAATTTTCCTCAGCAACGGAGGCGCCGAGTGTCAAAGCCAGTCATCATACACGTTCCAACTCGGACTTCACAGATCAACCTGCACCACCATCCCCAACATCAACAGATGGTTGGGGAGATGCCGAGAATGGCATTAGCGAAGGTCATGAGAGTGACAAAGACGGTTGGGATCTCGAACCGCTGGATGAACCAATAGCTTCTCCAGCTCTCGCAAACATTCAAGCAGCTCAAAAACGACCTGTGTCTCAGTCCTCTAGACCTGCAGGTATTTACTTAGTTTTAGCTGAATCAGTTTGCCTCACCACATTCTGTTGAACTTTCTAAAGTTGATATGCTTGTGTGTTATTCCTCGCTCTTGATAGCTACAAGCTCAAGACCAAAGATTAGCGCGGCGAAAGCAGCTGTGAAAACAGAAGACGATGATTTGTGGGGATCTATAGCTGCTCCACCACCTGCAACTACTTCAAGACCGTTGAACTTGAAGAAGACAGTACAGTCTGATGATGAAGACCCATGGGCTGCCATTGCTGCTCCACCACCAACCACCAGAGCGAAACCGTTATCTTCTGGTCGTGGTCGAGGAGCCAAACCTGCAGCTCCTAGACTAGGTGCCCAACGCATTAATCGAACCTCATCTGGAATGTGACAAACACTAGAGGAAGGAAGACGATAAACAGCATACAATGTACATTTTTTTGAAAGTATCTCCAGGTGACTCGAGAGTTCAACCAAGCAACCAACAAATTATTTGATTTGTAATATCATTCATTTTAAACCCCAAGAGTGTCTCTATTTTTACTCTACACTTACAAAAAGAGCGTTTCTTATGAGTTTCTGAGAAGTAGAAGTGATGTAAAAATACCATCAGTTCGGAATATTATCTTGTTCAAGTGGACTTGTCCTCCTCTACCATATTATTCTTCAACCTATTCAATACGTTGAAGATCTCAGCCTTTACTGAACTAGATGAACCTCCTGAAAAGAAAGCATACTTTCTATTGCTAACTTCAATCCAACTGCAACCAGGTTTTTTCTGCAAGCCTTTGTCCTTCATCTCACCCAACAACTTCGCTGCTTCGTTCTTCAGTCCTGCTTCCTTGTAAAGATTGATTAGCTGAACATAGGCACTGCTTCTTTCCGGTTCCATTCTCAACAACTTCTCAGCAGACAATATTCCAAGTTCCACATTATGATGAGTTCTTGAGGCAGATAAGAGGCAGAGCCATATGCTACTGTCTGGTTCAATAGGTATTCCTTTTATGAAACTGTAAGCTTCTTTCAGGTGACCCGCCCGTCCTAGAAGATCTACCATGTTTGCATAATGTTCAACGTTTGGTTCGATTCCATAGTCTTGTTTCATGATCTCGAAAATGTTTTTGCCTTCCTTCACAAAACCGGAATGATTGCAGGCTGAAATCAAAGACAGGAATGTTACTTCATTGGGTGATACTCCTGCCTTCTTCATCTCGTCAAATAGACTCAATGCTCTAAAACAATATCCATGGGATCCGTATCCATATATCATTAGGTTCCAAGTGATCAGACTCTTATGCCTCATTTTCTTGAAGATATCCTCTGCATACTTTGAAAACCCGCACTTAAGGTACATATCAATCAAAGCGTTTTTCAGGTGAGAATCTGAAGGAATGTTAAGTCGTAATGTATAACCATGTAGACTTTTACCGCTAAGAAAGCTTGCAGTTGATGAGATTGCTACAAGGACACTTGTGATTGATACTGAATCCGGGAAGACACCTTGACTGAGCATCAGATTGAAATGTTCTATCGATAGTTCTGGAAGGTTGTTTCGGCTGTAGCAAGATATCATTGAATTCCAGGCAACAATGTTGTCCTTTCTTATGCTAGTGAATACTTTGAGAGCCATTTCTGGTAAGCCACACTTCGAATATAGATCAATAAGGGAGCTGCCAACAAAAACATTCAGCACTAGTCCAGTTTTGATCATGCCACCATGATACTGAAGGCCAAACCTGAGAGCCTCTAATCCGGCGCATGCGTTAATAACACTAGTCATAATATCAGAATCAGGTTTCAAGTTATCATCTTCATCTTTCATGGACCTGAAAACCTTCAGAGCCTCTTTAAATTTCCCATTCTTGCAAAGACCTGAGATCAGGGAGGACCACGCAACCATATCTTTTCCTTCCATTGATTTGAAGACTAAATCAGCATCAGTATCACATCCACATGTGGAATACAAAGTGAGTAAAGCACTGTCTACTGTAGATGTACTTTGTATTGGTCTCTTAAACAGTTCTGTGTGGACTGATTTGCCATAATTATACATTCCCAACATGCTGCAACAGGATATAACATTCGATAAGGTAAAAGAATCAGGCAAGACACTTTTCTGCCTCATGAAACCGAACAACTCCAATGCAGAGGACCCATAGTCATTCTCTACATAAGCTGCAATCATCGCGTTCCATATTTCAAGTCTTTTATCTATAACGCAACTGAAGACAGTTTCGGCCTCACCAACCATACCGCATTTTGAATACATTGACAGTAGAGAAGTAGAGACATACGGGTCATTGTCAAGTCCCATCTTCACAATGTCGCAATGGATCTGCCTACCAAAACCATAATTCTCACTTCGGCTACACGCACCAAGAGCCCCTGTAAATGAAGTGGAAACAAGCTTGACACTGTTACTCTTTGCAAGCATATACAACTCCAAGCTAGATTCACAGATCCCACTAGTACCAAACCGAGCAATCATCACATTCCATAGTACAACATTCGATTTGTCCTCAATCTCCACAAAAACACGCCACGCATCTGTGGATAAACCCAACTTGAAGTACATATCAATCAAAGCAGTTTTCAAGAAAGAATCACCATCTAACGAACACCTCAACATATACCCATGGATCTGTTTCCCCTCTTCCCGCCTCAAGTTTCCTTCTTTACAGAAAACACTGACGACAATGGATAACGAGAAAGCATCAGGTCTCACACCCAACACCAGCATTCGGCGAAAACACTCAACCCCTTCCTTAAATCTTCGAAATTTGAAGAACCCATCAATCATAGAGTTCCAAACTGTGACATCCAGAGCAGAAACTCCACTCTGAGACCAACCGTCGAACACATGGACGGCGTAATCTAAAGATCCACATTTTACATACATATTGACAAGCGAGGTTGCAATGAAAGGATCGTAACGCCGACCCAACAGAATGACCGAAGCATGAATAGTTTTGCCATAGCCAAGGTTCGTAAGAGAAGAACAAGCTTTGAGAAGAGAAGGAAATGTGAAAACGGAAGTCCACAAGGGAGAAGAGGCATCATGCTTAGTGTACAAATGCAGAGCTTGTAGATACTCTCCTTTCTGAATCAGAGCTCTAATATCACAACTAACCGAAGTCGGAGAAATGTAAGAATCAGCTAAACAAGAAAGTCCCCGACGAATGTGAACGGCGTGAAGCTTGAAACGCATATCAGCATCGTCGTCGTTATCTTCCGCAAAAATTTGATTTTGATATTCAAGACTTGGTTAGAATTTTGTTTGTAATAAGCAATTGTTTTGCATCTCTTTACCTGTCTATGTCTGGTTAATTCAAGTTTATATTCTTTAACAAAAATAAGTGTTCCAAGTTTCGAACTTAAGAAAAAAACTAATGCAAAAATGAAATATGGTGGCTGGCTACACAGATTTGAATTTGATCAAGTTTCTTACTAGAAACAAAACAAAATATTACATTTTTAGAAATTGGCATCTGGTTTTTGAGATCACAATGGAGACATTTTTGTTTCGAGTAAGCACTGAAACGATCTCAAGCAACTCGTGCATAAAACCTTTTGATTTTAAGAAAATAGTAAGGTTCCAACCATAGGACCCATCTTCTCTAATGTCTTTGTGGTTTCAAGCACAAGTCGTATAAACGAACCCACAACGTGTGCCTCTGAACTCCAGAAGAAAGTGTTACTCTAGCTTCCGAGCTCCAGCACTGATCCGGATTCAAGCCATGAGAACGCAAGAATAAAATTTCGGGTTTCTAATTCCCAAGAATAGATTTTGTTACCCATTTCAAAAAGAATCAATTATGTGAAAAGAACTCTTTTTAGTGGCATTTGTAGATTTTTGCCATTTTCTTTAAAATCTTTTAAATTTGCCATTTTATTATATCTAAAAACATTACTTTAGACATAATGTTGGTGTTGATTTGGTAATATCTTCCTGTAAGGTATAAAAAAATGAGCAAATCTAGACTTAGACTTCTATAGTTTCCCCTAAGAACTGTTTTGACTAAACCTCAGGGATGCAAACTTCCGTGAATTTGTAGTGAATCTTCAGCTTTCTGGTTAATACAAGTAATAATGTAAACAAACGATGGTTCAAGTTCCAAACTTCGTAGATTTCTCAAAATTTTCGATGAACAAAACAGCTCACTCATTACAAAAACTTGTGCTATGGTTTATGGTGGCGAAACTGATTTTATCTAGTTTTTTGTGTACTTCTACCGCCACTGCCGCTCATATTCTTTCTCTTCTTAGCTTGTTGTCCTTTTTGGCGTTCGTCTCTCTTCCTCTTCATCGATTCTTTATGATGTGATTTCCCAACTAAAGACGGTTGCTCTCTCAGAGCAAAGCTCTTGGCGACATGACCCAAGTGAAGCTTCTTTACCACGAAAATGCTTTTGAGCTCTCCCTTGTGAGCTGCATATCCCCTTACCCAAGAGACAAATGCATTCTTTGCCAGGTTCTTCATCTTTGGCTGTGAATAAAACAGCCACAAGCAAGGAGAGGTTTTTTCTACTCTCAAGAGTATAAATCAATCACAGCGAGAGGGAACACACTGAATAAAAACGTACCTCGGAGTAAGTAACGGATTCAAGAGCTCTCTGCAGTGATATAACCCAAGGATGCGATTCTAGGGATATGACCTTTTTGATGCGGGGCATATTGCCGGGTATGGGAAATTTATCAAGTACTTTTAGAAGAGGGTACTCTGTAAGTGATGCACCGTGTTTCTTAAGCTCCTTAAGATAGTCTATTTCAATTGGCTGTAGAAATAACAACGCTTCTCCTTTTTCACCAATACGAGCTGTTCTACCCACTCTGCAACCATGAATCATAACATAAACACACAAGCTCAGAAATTCAAGGTATTATATATTTAAGGCAGCAACGTCAAGTGCTTTTGGAGATTCCAGAATTTACCTATGCACATACTCGGTAGCTTCTCCCGGACAGTCATACTGTATAATACATCTTACTTTAGGGAAATCCAAACCCCTAGCAGCAACATCTGTACTCAAGAGAAGAGCCTGTTTCTCAGTTTTAAAGGTCCCAAACGCAGATCTTCTATCCTCTTGCTCCATACTTCCATGTAACCGAAACGTTTTGCACTTAAGAAACAACTGTTTAGTCCCCTCCTCTTCTTTCCCAGAATTTGGTGGCCATTGGAGTTCACTCAGAAGTGAGTAATGAAAATCTACAGCATCACGTGTCGAAAAGAATACGACTACCTGGAAAAATGCACAAAACCTCATAATAAAAAACAAACAGATATGACAGGAACTTCGGATATGGGCTTGCTTGAAATTTACCTTTTGAGAAGCTTCTCTTTCAAAAAGGTTCTTGAGAACAGAAAGAAGTGCCACAAGCCTTGCACCACATGGCACTGCATATGATATATAATTCTATCAAACTAGAAGCACAGAACAATATAAATAGATTCAAGTGGAGATAACTGTACCTCTAACATATTTCTGCACTAGCTGTGACGGTATGCCATAGTCCTCAGATGAAGGGTTTACGGATTTGTTTACATGAATTACCATATCATCCCCATCAGAGTTAGGAGAGGCAGGGGACTCCACAGACAGATTTTGTTGCAATTTGCTGTTGTCAAGACCAATCATTACCGGATCATCCAAACTAAGTTTTGCAAGGTGGTTAACTTTTTCATTCAATGTTGCTGACAATAACAAGTTCTGCTTCTGAACACCTTTAGGAACAATATTATCCTCTTCCCCTTCTTCGTTTTGCCCAGAACCTAGAAGCTTAATAATCTGTTCTATCTCCTTCCCATAGCCTAATTCGAGAATGCTGTCATAATTCAAAAGAAGAATTAAATAAAGGAAGCACAGGCAGGATCAAGGAAGATATTAACTTTCAGGGTACAGCCTTTATACCAATCCGCTTCATCAAAGATAACCCAACGCAGATTTTTGTGCACGAATGAAGCTGTGTTCTTCAAATGGTCAAGAAGACGTCCAGGGGTTGCAATTAGAATGGATATCCCTGAAATAAAACGGTAAGTCCGGATTCAAAGCGATCATATCACTTTTCACACAAAGAAAAGAATATGCAAAAAATGGAAGAAAATATGGCACCTTTCCTTAACCTAGCCTTTTCTTTAGCCTTTTTCTCTCCTCCCATCACATAGCCAGGGACAATCCAATGGAACCGATGCAGCAGCTTCTCCAAAGTTTCATACACCTGAAGGCACAGTTCCCGTGTGGGCACAATCACCAAAGCTGCCACATAGAAAGTTCAAGCATCAAAATTATCACTTCACCTCCCAACGAATTCTAAATTCAAGCTAGCACAACAGGTCAGGCATATACCAAAAGTTCCATGAGAACGATCAACCTTGGGAGAATAGCCCTGCAAGTGATGGATGAGTGGTGCCAAATACGCTATAGTCTTTCCAGTACCGGTTGCAGCATTAACAAGTCTATACATTTATATATCCCAAGTTAACGGAAACAAACCAAACTTTAAATTATAATCCTAATTCACACAAAAAGAAGATAGAATTTTGTAGAAGAAAGGATACACATCTCGACCAGAGAGAATAACAGGAATTGCTTGAGCTTGTACAAGTGTAGGAGCTTCAAATCCCATCCTTTCTGTATAAATTAACACGGAAAAAAAAAAACATTAAAACTCAGAAATTAAGCTCAGTATATATATATAAACAGAGGATACCAATACAGGCAGAGGCAGAGAGAGAACCTTGGAGCTGGTCAGAGAGCTTGGGATCTAAGCCAAGGGAAGAGAAGGAACATGAAGCAAACAAACCGCTCTTTCCTTTGCTTCCATCTTTAGCTTCTTGCTTTGATTCTCTTGCGGATTGTTGGGTTCTCTTCATCATCTTCTTCTTCGACGAAACAAACGAGTTTTCTGTTTTTTTTCCCTCCGTCTCCGAGGACTCAACGACGACGACACACTGCAATTGCAAGGGTTTTGCCTTCTATACGTCACCGTTTTATCTTTAGGCCTTAAAATTATTATGGGCCTCTCAGTTTCAAAGCCCATTTTCACTTTTTAATGATCGGTGGCCTATCATCTAAGCTTACCGAAAATAGAAAGAACGGTTAAAGTTTGGGTTAGATCGGTTTGGTGTACCCGAATTGAAACACCCCTAGTTCAAACCATGGCTTCAGAAGTCCGAAGATAATACGAATCCCCACTCCCAGATGCCAGAGTCCACGCTTAACAATTGTATACTGGAAAATCCCTTTTATAGACGTATGAGAAAACTTTACACAGATTTGTAAAATGTTTATGAACAATTCACATTCATGAGATTCAGGGCCTAAAATCGATTACAAAAGTCACTTCGAGTCATCTCTATCACTAGCTATCCCTAAACGAATGCAAAGCTCTTGCCGCCTTAAAGCCATCTCTTTGAATATGTGGTCCTCAAAACGATTGTTCCATCTCATACTTCTTCAATCTGCAAAACCAGAAATATACAGACCATACTCAAAATCAAAATCAAGAAAAGTAGTCGAGTCGAGATGGGAATCTAGGAAACATAGAATCAACCTGAGGAAGGTTCATGAGCTCAAGAACAGCCTTAGTCGGGGTCAGTTCATTATCTATTATCTTAGCTACGGCTGTCAAAACCGGCAGCTTCACATTGTATTTCTGTGCTAATGCTATCACTGCCCCGGCAGTTGCTACACCCTCTGCTACCTGCGCAGCAATTGTCATTTGATTCATGGGGTTCAGATTCAACCAATCTTTTTGGTTTCACCATAAGATCATCAGTGAGAAACACACCTGACTCATAGAGCTTAGTATGTCATCTAGTGTCTCCCCTGACCCTAACCTAACTCCAACTGTTCGGTTTCTTGAAAGATTTACAAAACACGTGAGCATTATGTCTCCAGTTCCTGATAAACCAGTTATGGTTGTTGGCTTTGCACCCATCTTCACACATACAAAACGGAAAAACCCAGAGAATGCAATATAACTCAGGATTTAGTACTCATCGTGGTAAGTTTCTTGGATAAAAACCACTTTCAATGAAACTATTATATAAACATTAAATTTACTACCTTTGTGGCTAACCATCTTATCTCTGAACAACCTTGGGATACAAGAGCTGCCATAGAGTTGTTACCGAGATTCATTCCATCAACAATTCCTGCAGCTATTGCTAGAACATTCTTCAGGGCACCGGCAATTTCCACGCCTGTAACATCACTGAAATGATCAGAGGTTACAAGCTGAGTGCACAAAAATCCCTCAAAGAAGTAAGTAATTAACCATTAGAGCTCAGCCATGAATACCGCACATACACAAGACATGAATAGACTATCAAGCAGGTGGATAAACGGTTATAATCCCAGCGCAGCAGAGAAATACATCCAGAAATCATATAAACCAATGGACCCTGATTTTGAAATGTTGTACCTGGAAGTGTTTATTCTCAAGTAACTAGAAGCCAGAAGCTGCTGAACAGCATTTGCCAATTTCTTATCTTTCGAGGCAACCACCATTGCTGGCAAAAAAGATATACCGAAAGGAAAAACATAACAGCATTCAGCAATAGAAACCTATATAATGCTATTTGAATATAAACGAAAGAAGAACAAGAGTGAAACCCGTTGGTAAATTGTTCATCAGCTCCAGAGCAAATGACGGGCCAGAAAGTGCAACGAAAGGTTGCCTTGGATTCTTAAGGGCAGTAGGAATTATCTGAGACATCATCCTAAGAGTATTAAGCTCCAGACCTTTGCTAAGAGATATAATAGGCAATCCTGGATCAACATAATCGGAAATTCCTTCTAGATATGATGAGCTAAACTGCGACAAACAAACCGCATTAATCAGCAGAACATAGAAGCAGATAAACCAAAATACAAAAAAAAAAAAAAAAAACAAAAACTCAATCCGCTTTAAACCTGGACAGGTACAGCATGGAGGCAGTAATCAGCATCAAGCAATGCAGCTTTCGCATCAGTTGTGGCAATCACATTCTCAGGTAACTTGTGCTCAGGGAAGTACTTACTGTTAACCAAGCACAATTCGAACAACATCAAAATTGTCATCGTGAAGTCGCATTATGAATTGTGTTTGGATAAAATCAAACGCTATAGAAAGTACCAATTATGGTGGTTCTCGTTGATAGATTGGCAAATAAAAGAGTCACGCACTAGCATATTAACCTCTAATCCCTCTTTCCTTCTAGCTACATGAGCAGCCATTGCAGTACCAAACGAACCTCCACCAAGAACAACAACCTAAAAATCCCCAGATTCTTTTCAAAATCCTTTGAAAGGAAAACGAAATCAAAGAAGAAAGAAACTGAAGATAACGAAAACCTTGCGAGTGCGCTCAAGAACATCGGTTTTGGCTTTAGCGCGCCAAGAACGAGACCATCGAACCAACTTCTCCCAGGCAAGACGAACCACTTTGCGCTGGTCACGGCTGGTATCGATGATATCAGGAGGGCCAGTGATGGAGTCAGCTTCGGGAATTACATTGGGAGAAGAAACGCAGCGGACGGAAATAGCGTAGTGTTTAGGAAGCGGTGGATGCTTGCCGGAGAAGTGGAGGTCTAAGCATGCAGGTTGTACCGAAGCCGCCATTTTCGCAAGAGACTTGGAGAGGACCCAACCAAATCGGAAAGATTGAGAGAGCGAGCGAGCGAACGAGAGAGAGAGAGTGAACAGAATCTTTGTTCGTCCTTTACAGTTATTCTTGGCCCGTCACAATACTAAGTTGGGCCTTTATCTCATTTGGGCCTCAGATTAAAACGCTCTGGCCTTCAGTCCTAATAGAAAAAAGTGTGTTTCTTTCTTTTTTTCGATGAGAAAAATGTGTTTCTTTGTAATTTCAGAATTTTTCTAGTTTTAAATTTAAGTATTAAAAATTTTTGATTTCGCCTTTGAATTCGATTATTTTCTGATAGATCTTAACATTTATTATATATTAAAAAAACTGGTTTAGTTTGCTAGCCTGAAAATTTATGTTAGTATCGTTGTTGGTTGAGTCCATGCATCGTCCAAATTCAAATCCGCATAAAGCATGTAATTAATTATAAAAATCGATATGTTTTTTTTTTAAAATTGAGTTTGTTTAATATAATTTCAAAAAATCAAGTTTGAAGTAAGAGTTTGTCAGTTTGTAGGTAAGAATATTTTGGTAATTCAAATTGGATCGGTGTTTAGTTTACTCAAATGAAAGACCCTTTATTAATAACCAATAGCTAGCTAATGTAATAAGCTAGACTCAAATTCAAAAATTTCAAAACAAGTAATTAGGTCAGATATTGGTGGCACTGAATTCCGAGATACATTATCCAAATACGTATGCAACCTCCTCAATCGTCTCCGCTAATTTTCCACCTTTCTTGGGACAGATTTATTGAAATTTGATAACGTGTTCCATATAATCTCTACGTATATAGGGTTTGTTCCACTCTAAAAACAAATTCATGTTTATTGTACTATACTAGAAATCGTGCGGTACATACATACACAGATCCGGAAAGCATTATGCACGTAGTCCATAAGCACAAAAAGAATTAAAAGGTGAAAACATATAACAAAGATCTTGGGTTAATATTTAACCTTTTACCAAAAAAAAAAAAATAATAAATAAATCTTGGTTAATAATGCTATAAGAACTGGGACACGTGTTATATGATGTTGAAAGCTCCAATGGAGACGTACAATACAAGTCTCCTAAAAAAGTATTATTCTTCTTGAGGAGACAATTTCTGATATATCCTCTCTACGTACGTTTTAGAGACTTTCAACTTCTTTCTCTCTGATCTCTCTCTCCCTCTCTCTCTCTCTCTCTCTCTCGGAGAAGAAAAAATGTTCAATCGTCTTTCCTCATCCGTTAAATCTTCTTTGACTTTCTAAAAGCAAAACTTGACAGCTCATTCACAAGAGATTCCGGTAAAGGTAAAGGGGAACCCAATAAGTTTTATCTTTCTTAAAACATGCCCCTCGTCGTGATTCAGTTGGGATTTTTTTGCATTTATATATACTGGTCTCGTTATTCGGAATTTGTTATATGTTACAAAAAGTGAAATCTAAACCTTTCTTGCTGCACAAGATTTAATATTATGTCTTTTCATTCTTCTCTTTCGCCGCAGGAACGATGTCAATCCTATGCAACAACGGCAGAAAAAGAGACAAGAGAAAAAGAAAAGAGAAATTAGAAACAACGACGATAGAAGAGGATCATCAATGTTGTTGCGTGTGGCCTCCATTTTCAATGGTTAGGGGAATAAAGAGATGTTTCTTCCTCTCATGTTATCCATTTATTCGCTGTTTAGGGTTGGAACACAGAAGACATCGTCATCATCTTCATCACCACAACCATTTTCTATGATATTTGTTTATAAGCTTGAGATTACTACTATAGGCATATATATATGAAGACATTTCTTGGTTTCAAGAAACAAAAAACAAAACAAAAATTGTAAAACTAATTGAAAATAAGAAATCAAGAAGACAATGGAATGTTTAGGTTAGAGCTAAACTTTAATCTCTCATATGGATGGTTAGCTTCTGCAGTTCATGAGCTGACATTTAAGTTTCTCAACATCAGACAGTTTGAGAGGCTTCTGCATAAACATTTGAGCTCCACTCGCTAAGCATCTGCGGTTTTAAAAGCCAAAAACAGACCATAAAGACATTGATCTTAATAAACTAATTACTTCCACAATAAGAAACACAGAAAGTACTAGATCTTAACCAGATCTCAGTTGTTCTTACTTGTTGATGCGAGTAGGAATATTCTCTGAAGACATTATCACAACAGGGACCTCTTTCAGATATGATGACTCCTGCTACAGATACACACGGAAGAGATTGTCAGATTGAATAATTACCGATATAATTGTATATATGAATTTTGGTTCCAAGAAGCTGGTATATATGTACCTTCACTTTCTTGAGTAGCTCGAAACCTGTCATTCCAGGCATACAGTAATCTGTGATGATTAGATTCACCTTCAAATCCTGCATTTTTGAGTTATTATCATAGACCATGGTATATATCAATGAGGTATAGATCTTGAATGATTTAATACGTGTTTTTTTGTTTGCTTACGTTGTTGGTCGTCAGTGCATCAATATGTTGATTTTGATCTCCCAAACCCAAATACTCCAATGCTCTAAGCGCATTCTCTGCTGTTGTCACTGCAATAATACACATTTTAAAAACAATGAGTACAAAACAAAGAAAATAACGTACAGTGAATTGAAAAGGTGAAAAGAGAGATGGAATTAACCTTTGCAAGAAGAGATCTTGAGCAACCTCTCAACGAGTTTACGGTCGATAAGATTATCATCAACAGCTAAAACATGAATCTCTTCATGATGATCATCATCATAAGCAACCTCCATCAACGACGACGAACAAGAATCTCCGGAACTGTTCATCTCCTTAGCGATGTCAAGTAACTGAAATAAAGAGAAAACAATTTGACAATAAGCAAAGACTGACTCTAGAGCCTCAATACTACAAAAAGCCTCGCAGACGACATTGCTTTTAATTCTTCACCACTACCTCCAATAAAAAGAAAGAAAACAAAATAAGACAAAACACATAGACAATGAAGAAAGAAAGTGACAGACTCAGAAGTGTGCATGTATGAATCATGTGAATGTGGTGATGGTATTTATGATGGTTTCTTTCTCTTGATTTTGGTGGGTGAAGAATTTTCCATTATTATTACCAACTTCATGATATATCTATATACTATTGCCCAAGAATAAATTAATAAAAAAATAGAAAAAAAAAAAAACAGAGCATGAGGAAGAGATTGCATCAAAGGATATCACGGATATTTCGTGATATCTTATTTTTAGGGGTTTATAGTTTCAAATACCAGTCGTCGTTATAGTTTCATATACAACTTGTCTTTTTGTGTTTTGAGTTACGACATCTTCTTCTTCTAATCGTGTGGGGTTTCTCTATTATTTCTTTTGGACCACTTTTAAATTTGTAGAGATGCATGCAACTGAAAAATATGATATGACTAGAGATTTATTCGGTAACAATCTCTCTATAATAATTATATGCCAAGAACTGATTCGATATGATTTTGGATTCGTAGAATAATAATAGCCAAAAAAAGATCAAATTTTGTTTTATTTTTTTCCCGGGGACAAAGTATAAAAGATTTCGTGTGTGTTTATTATAAGAAAGAAGTTGTGTGTTTGCTATGGAGGACTGATTCTTTGAGAAGCTAAATAAAGAAACATACAATTGTGTCCAGTTCACAGTCGTGCGGATCTTGTATCAGCTGATCAGATAAATCTTTAGATATTATAATACAACTTTTTTCTTAATTTTTTTGTTTTTTGGGAGGTTAGATCCTTGGAATACAATAAGTTGAAAAAGGAAAATATGATAATGATCTTTTGTCGCAAATGGACCACCAATCTCTTCTAGAGATCCTCATGGGCCATCTCTAAAGATTCTTTATCCCTCTTTTTAACTTTTGTAATAAGATCATCATATTAAGAATCATGATCATAGGAGATTGATTGTTTCATGTATTTGAAGTAATACAAGTTTAATTTGAACTTCATGAGATAATCCCCTATTTTTCATGATTTTATTGAGATGAATTAACTTAAATACAATTGATTTGATGGTCAATACTGGTTTAGTTTATCTAACTGAAGCTAACATAAGTAGCGAACTGGTTCTCTGTAGACAGTATGCCAATCCTGACATTTAATGGTGGACTTGCACAGCCTGATCAAAAGGAGAAAGAACACGGAACTGACCAAAACCAAACTCTAGTAGCAGACAGCTCATAAAGAAAAAGAGAGTCAAAACAGTTTAACAAGAACAAAAGTTAGAGAGACTCATTCGAATTGTGACAAAACATATCTTCTTTTCCAACTGAGTTTTGTGAATATCAAAGACATATGTAAGAAAAGAGAAAGAAGTATAAAGTTCACTACTTGATGGTAGCCTTGGGGATGCTGGAAGTGCAAGGTCCAGCTGAGGTCATGAATGGTATGCCTTTGTATGTGGCTACGCCATTTTCATCAGTGTAGAGACCCTGCAATTGCGTGTGATTAACCAAATTTCCCGTGAGATTGGATGTTTATATATAATTATGTAAAAACAGTACTCGCATGTTTGGTTTGATTAAGTCTGAAACCTAAAAAAGGGCATGAAGCATATACCGGTGTTATCTTCTCTAGTTGCTTCTTTTTAGGGTTTAGTACATCTTCTGGCTTCCCTTCAATCCTAGATCAACATTACGGAAAAGGGCCCTTGAGTTTGCGATAAACAGGAAAAAAAGGAAAAAGGAAAGATCTTATTAATGTTAACGATATACCCTGAAAATGATACACGCTCTCCTGGTTTAGCCCCAGCAGGTGGCAGCAACGGTTCTACCACCGAGTGATCTTCATTTGAAGCACAAAGAACCTGTGGCAAAGAAACAAATAACATAGAAGAAGAGCTAATGTGAGGGTGTTGCAAAACTTTGATCGTTGATCAACTGGATTGAGGCGGATCGAAGAAAGCATTACCAGTCCTTGTGACATAACATCTCTTAGCTTTCCAGGTTTGACATTTGTGATGAGCGCAACAAGGCGGTTCTTCATCATCATAACCCAGCAATCAGGAAACCATAGGTTAGTAACTTTAAATTTCAAGAACCGGACCAATTTATGGATTGATAAACCAAATTTATTATTGTTATTTGTAATCATGGCATCACTATACCGCTAGATCATCGGGATTGCAGAACTTTGCTAAGCCACTAACTACTTGCCTCACTTTTTCCTCCCCGACATCTATTTCTTCCACCAGCAAACTGCATTATACATAAGACAAGTCTCAAAACATATTAAAAGCTAATCTTTAACAGAGCCACAATATTGAAATGTTTTGGCCACAAACCTATCTGCTGATGGGTGCTTCCATGCTTTGCGAATTAGACCGACCTGGATATTAAGCAAACTGACACTAAGCTCCACGTCTTTGTTAGCTGGTTCTGTTTCAGCGGGTTTTTTCTTTTCTTTTTTGGCATCCTTCTCTTTTGTAGCCTTTTTCTTTGGTTCCTACACATACACAAAAAAAAGGGAGGGAACATCAGATTCTACAATATAAATAGACTCACAGTCTAATATATACCACTTAAAATTTAAAATTAGTACCTCAGGCTCAGTTTTCTTTGTGATCGGCTGCACTTCTGACTTGTCAACAGGCTTTACACCTTCCGTAGCTTTTTTTGCATTGGAATTTGCTTCCACCTTAGGAACACTTTTTGATACCTGCGTTTAAAGGAAAGACATCAGAAAACCATTTGCTCATCGTGAGTGAAAGGAAAGGACAACGTGTAATTCATATGGAAAGATGTAAAACTAAGGAATTGGTATGAAAAGATAATTCACCTCAAAGTCAAACACTGATAACTTCACAGGAATTGGAGCAAATAATGTTGATAAGTCTTCTTTATTCTGTAAAAATAAGATAATGAGCAGCATTTATCAGTACAGCAGAAATAACAAGGTAAGATAAAGTGAAAGGTTGAAGTTCAGAGAGTGCAAAGATTATATGTAATAGTCGCTAACGCCTACACATAAAGTAGTCCTCCATAGATTTACTCATTTACAGACTACATTGGCGCAATCAAGTACTGATAATTCTATGATGTGGAACCTACCTGGATGTAATTTATCCATCTTATGACATGTGGTACTTTCTCCTTGTCTGAATCTGAGAGGCCAAGCTGGGAACAGTAAGTCAAACAGAGAACAATTAGTCTGTAAGGCCGCCTTTAGTTAACATTTTATGAAAATTTCATCTTGGAATATTTAACGAAAAACATAAAATTACTCAGGAACGAATGATAATTAAACTATGGATTTAAAAGAAGTGGTACCACTGAAGAATGCAAAGCTGAAAACACAGCAACATCAGCTGCTGATGGCGTCAATCCATTTCCCAAGAGTACCGACTTGGTAGCTAACTCAACATTCAACTTTTCAAGAGCTGCAAAGCAATCCTTGGAAATTGCAGGGAAAGCTTCCGAAAAATCCAGCCACTTCAAAACCTGAAATATGTCATTACTTTTCAAATGTGAAATGCTAACGCTTTATGCAAAAGAGAGCCAATGAATACTCATCATCCATCACCACACACAAGGCATTGCATCACAGCACAAACAAACTAATCCTTCACTTTCTCAAAATATGGTACAAATTTCATCACAGCGCAAATAATCTTCCACTTAGAGTTTGGCATTCATATCGTTAGGTACACATTTCAATAAATTACCTCGTTGTTTTGTGCAGACACTTCCTTTCCAGATGCCTTCAAAACATTAGAATAAAGCGTCTTGACATCACTCTGACTAGCTCCGCCCAGAAAATTTTCCTAAGAAAATGAATAAAATTATTTTCAGAAACAACGCAAAAATCATTCCTGTTTATTTAGGATAAAAAAATGAGGGACTGGTGTAAGTTCTGGATGACGGATAAAAATGATCAACACAGACACAGTGTGCCATCAATGCCATGCAAACCCAATCCAAACAAACCATAAACTCCCAAGTTAGAAAGGTTCTTCCTTTTTCATAAACCAGCTTAATGCACAAGTGCAAACACTGATAAACCTAAAATATGGCACACAATCTTTAAAATTGAATCAATACCCAATCATAAAATGTTTGAGTTTTCTTGATTAACTAATTCAATACATGATCATACACATAGTCAGCTACCAAGCAAGAGCTCAAAGAAAAAATTGAAGATTTTGAGATGGCATCTTCTTCACTTACCGGATCCAAGGAGAAGTGTTTACAGAGAGCTGACAGAATCATCTGCTTCGTCTTTGAATCCATTGTGAAGTTCTTCTCTTTCGCTATTTCCGAAATTTGTGTTCTTCTTCTTTTGGGGTTCTTCGCTGAATCAAAAAGCACAACACTGCATTTCTTCGATAGGGTTTATGCTTGATATAACGGTCTTAACGGACTTCCAACTAACGGCGTTATCTCCACCTCTAATGGGCCAGAAGAAAAATATTAGTAGCCCATTAATATTTTCTCATTATGGGCTTTACCACCGATGAAAAACAATCATTAATAAAAAAATAAATAAAAACGAATTAATCTTTTTTTTTTCCAGAAATTACCTCTCAGAACTCAGATTCTTCAAAGCCCTAGACCGTCTTCGTCTTCTACGACGGCAAATTCGTTGAAGCAGTTTCGTCGATTCCGGCCTCACTGAAGCGGCGTGAATCGACGCTTGTTACTCCGGCGACCAGGCCTTTGAGGCGATTTCTGATTAACTTCCGGCGACAATGGCAAACAGAACAGATCCGTTGGCCAAGAATATCAGAGGGACGAATCCACAGAACCTGGTAGAGAAGATTGTGAGGACGAAGATATATCAGCATACTTTTTGGAAGGAACAGTGTTTTGGCCTCACTGCGGAAACGTTGGTTGACAAAGCTATGGAGCTTGACCATCTTGGTGGAACCTTTGGTGGTAGCCGCAAGCCTACTCCGTTCCTTTGCCTCATACTGAAGATGCTCCAAATCCAGCCTGAGAAAGAAATTGTCGTCGAGTTCATCAAAAATGATGATTACAAGTATGATTTCTAACCAGAAGCTTAGTCTTGTTTTAGTTGATTCTTAAGCATATATGTTTTGAATGTATCCCAAATCTGGGTATGTCCATGTAGGGTAAATTGCAGCTAGCTTGAGTTGTTTCCTACGTTTTGAATTGAATGTTATAAATGTTGATTATTGAGACGATTTAATCTCTTGGTTTCTGCAGATATGTTCGTATTCTTGGTGCTTTCTATCTCCGGCTTACCGGGACTGATGTTGATGTCTATCGTTACCTCGAGCCTCTCTATAATGACTACAGAAAAGTGAGACAAAAGCTACCTGATGGGAGTAAGTTTCATTTTCTTTCAATGGATCCGTTGTAATCTTTTGATTGATTTTTGCCATAACCAATTTGATCTCTTTTGGTTTGGAATAGGGTTTTCGTTGACACATGTGGATGAAGTCATTGAGGAACTTTTAACCAAGGATTATTCTTGTGATATTGCAATGCCACGTTTGAAGAAAAGGTTTGTTCTTTAACATTTCTCTCTAGCTGAGTTTTAATCTTTGGTTTCTGCAGTATATTACGAGTGTTAACTTTTCAATGTGATGATAGGTGGACGCTTGAACAGAATGGTTTATTAGAGCCAAGGAAAAGTGTTTTGGAAGATGACTTTGAAGAAGAGGAAGAAAAGGAGGAGAATGAAGGGATGGCTGATGGATCTGAAGATGAGAAGGTCACTGCTTTATTCTGTGATAATTAGTATTTCTTCTCTTTACTATTTCTATCTAGCAGCTCTTACGTTGATACCATTTGCTTCCTCATTTATAGGATCATCACCGTAAGAGTCCTGAAAGAGAAAGAGAAAGAGAAAGAGATAGAGACAGAGACAGGAGACGCGACAGTCATAGACACAGGTATCTAAATCCGTGTTCTTTGCTAAATACATTTCTATACTAGTTACCATCTCTATTAATTCTTCCTTTTGATTTTCTTTGTTGCTTATGATTGTGGAAGCTGTTTGATCTATCTAGCTAATGCTCGTGCATCATGTCTAGTATTATCTCTTTTGAATGTCTGTTTCCTCTATGGCATCTTAAGCCATCATTGGTAACATACAGCTTCCGATATTGAAATTGTGGAGATCCTTCCAGGTTTCTCTGTACTGACAGTGTACAGAGAGAAGT
>NW_006238920.1:11919698-12065423 GCF_000375325.1 Capsella rubella | reverse complement strand
CATTCTTACAATAGCATAGCCTGATATATGGCAGTTAGTCATTGTGTTATTTTGACAAAGATCTATAAATCACGAAAGCATTTTCTGTTCTTCACATCTAGTTTTTAGCTCAAACAATGCATTTTGCCACAGATTCTAATGTTAAGACTTTATCTCACTGTTTCATGAATTATAATATGACCATGGTTTTGTGGTTAGCAGGGATCGTGATTATGATAGAGACTATGATATGGATCGAAATTATGACAAAGACTATGAAAGAGAACGTGGGCGTGGGCGAGACCGGGATAGAGAGAGAGACAGAGATCACTATGTGGAGCGAGATAGGGATAGGGACAGGGAACGAGGGAGAGACAGAGAACGAGACAGAAGAGACAGGGCAAGGCGTAGAAGTAGAAGCAGGAGTAGGGATCGTAAGAGACACGAAACTGATGATGTCAGGGATCGTGATGAACCAAAGAAAAAGAAGGAGAAGAAGGAGAAGTTGAGGGAAGATGGAACTAATCATCCAGATCCTGAGATTGCGGAAGCTAATAGACTGAGAGCATCACTGGGATTGAAACCTTTGAATGTTTGAAGTAAGCAGCAGCAGGAGGAAATTCATGAACTGTGAAATGGGGACATGCTGTTAAACCGAGACTTGGTTCATTATAGTCCAGCTACTACACTCTGTGATCTTACTCACTTTAGTTTTGGTTTTCGAGTTATCTGATCCCTTTTAATGGCATTGTTGAACTGTATGTCTTTTAACCGATACGAATAGTGCTCAAGAATTCAGATTGTAAACCGGTACAAGTTCCAGCTCAATTTTAGAAAAGTCCGTAAAAAGACAAGCTTACGTGGCAAAATCACACTCCAAAAGTAATGGAATGATAAGGTTTTCATAATCATTAACCATCATAACGATTAACGACGCGCGTGCTTCTTATGTCCCACCGACGTCGTTTTAGATGTACTCTCTGTGTTCTTTACCTTCTCAGCTTCCTCCGTCTCAAATCAATCCATCGCCTTTCCGGCGGAAAAACATAAATGTCCGTTAATGACAGTATCGATCCTCGGTTCCTATACCATGTGGAAGATGAATCTTTGCGTTTCCGTGTCGGAGAGTCCGCTCCCAGAAGCCGGGAGCTCGAAACTATCAGCGATCGCCGATTCAGGATGCGGCAAGGTTTCTGCGCAAATAGACCTGAGAAGTATGAAACGAGTTATTCCGATGGAGATGATAACGATGAAAACGTTTCTGTCCGAAGACATGGCGCCTTGACTCAACCTGATATTGATTCTGGTAATAATGCAGTTGCACAAACCAACAGGGAAAGTAAAAATCCAGGTATATCTATACTGTACATTAGTTTATCGTCTTACGATGTTCTTTCTCCTATGACTATCAAAAGGCCACCAATGTCGAAGCTCTTACAATGTTTTAGGTTCAGTTGGTTGGGAACTGGTTGTGAGAGATGATGAGGAAAGGAAATCATCGATTGATCGACATGAAATGGAGTTTAAGGTGATGATCGCTAACCCAGATGATAACACGCAGTCAAAACGAGATTTTGCTTCTGTGGACAAGGAGAGAGTCACAAGTGTCAGCTCTTGGGAGTCTCTCAAAGCCATCCTCTCTGATCCTGTCACGTAAGTATCGGCTCTCGTTTGATAGATCTGAATATGGTTGACAACTAGGACGACCTTTTTTTTTATGAACCTGAGTCAATCTCATTCTACTTTGAAGATCACTGAGGTGTGACGGAATATGTATCTTTTACGTGAAAATAATTGCATCTAGTGTAAATGTTAGCTCCTGTTAACATTCACAGATATGATTTTCTCTCTGTTACTTTGCTTTGGATAGCGGAAACTTAATGAATGATGCTACCATACTGCCTTGTGGACATTCTTTTGGAGCTGGAGGGCTAAGAGAAGTCAAACGAATGGTAAATGCTTCTTTACTAATCCGTTTTATATCTCTTGTCTTGTTTTTGTTATATATGAATGAATCTTCACGAACGAGTTTTGAGAGACTTTTTTGTTGTCAGAAAGCATGTTTCACATGTTCCCAACCTACTTCAGAAGGATCAGGAAAGCCAAATCTGTGTGAGTTTAATGAAATTACTGGTGTCGGTGGAAGACTCAAATTTCTTCAACAGTTTCTTCTTCTTTTTCCTGATCCAGTTTATCCGCTTGTTCAGCTCTTAGAATTGTAGTTTATGCCTTCTGCCAAGAAGAAGAATCAGATCATATTCACTCCTTGAAGCGAAGGAAAGAAAGGTCGGATCAGGTTTGTTTCTATATTTAACTGTACAAGCTTACCTTTACATTGTGAAAACATAGAAACTGAGTTTCTTTCTTATAAAGCACAAGAGAAGTTTCTACATCCCAAAAGTCACAGAAACTCCAAAGAGTAGCCGAGGCATACAGTTTCCTTTCTCCATCGGAGATCATATTATCATAGAGGTCTGAGATCTTCCACCATACCAAGTTTACTTACCACAATCAGAAATATACTAATTTCATGTTTTAACAGACAAAAGTTACCATGTTTTAGGGAAACAAAAGGACACCTCCACGGTTTGTCGGACGCAAGGCAGTTATAATGACACAGTGCTTAAATGGATGGTTAAGTCTCGTTTGCCTCATTTCATCCATAAGATGCTAAAGCTCTTATAACAATACTGGACTTCTATTTTCAGGTACGTTGTGAAGACAGTGGACAATGCAGAGTCTATTAAGTTACAACATTGCTCACTTGCTAAGATCTCTGACAATTCGCCTGCTAAAGTAACAGTAGCTGAAGTGGCACCATCTTGGCTTTAGCTCATATAGATCAGCATCTGTAATTTTCGTTCGTTCAAGAGAAACTGAATACGACATCTCATTATGTGGTACAGGAACCAGACAACGATTCCCTTGTATTATTAAGACGCAGTGTTTCATATTCGTACTAGAAAACTTTGCCTCTAGAATAGACATGTGTATTGAAGCAAATGCCAAATTTGTAGCATTGATACATAAAGGTCGCTTCTAATGTTACATACACGAATGACAAAGCATCAATCGCCTATTATTTACACTAACGATGATAACTATCAAAAGTACTAAACACATATGACAATATATAAGGGGTGGGACTAGTCGAAGACCCGGTAAACCAAAAACAAAAACAATTAAGAACTGGTAGGCGGCGACTTCATCATTGACAGAAGAAAACTGCAGGTTGAAAAAATGGAAGCTGCAGCTGCCTGAACCGCCATACTAGTCTCCTGATTCCCGTCTTTCCCAAAACTACAAACATATTGAATAGCAAGAAAATCAGTTAAATCAGTTGTTTTCTATGCATCTATGGACTGCTTGGTCTAATTTCTTCACCTTGAATCTGATGATTGGGAACTAAAAGGTGAGTACTCGTCCATTTGTCGTAGACCCTCGTTGCATCTTGACTGCATTTCCCTCACTTGGTTTAATGAACGTTCCTGCAAATTTCAAATCGATAGTATCAATACATCAAAGATGATTATATGTGTCGCTATAATTCTAGCTTGAAGGCAGTGGATATGTACACACCAAATCTCTCTCTTCATCATAAAGAGCTTTGTTAATCTGATCAAATTTTGCGGACCACCTTATCTTATGCGTCTCTGTTACTGCTTTATCAGATGAAGCATCACCAGAAGTATTTGTATTTGGCATCTGAAGAGTATCTTCTTGGTTAGAAGAGGATTCTTTTGATGAAACGAGAAGCGGTAATTCGGTAGTCAAAATATTTTGAACTCTGTTCCTACTATCCTGCACCGCTGCAAAAACATCATAAGATCTCACTCAGACCACTAAAACTTAATTAAAAATCCCCTCTATGGTATTCCTTCGAGCAAGTAAAATGTGCACCTGAAAGCCGCCCGCTGAGGTCTTGGTGAAGAAAATCCAGCCATTGGGAAGCTACAGTAGCAGCTAAAAAGCAAACAAACATTTTCCTTTTAAGCATTTCTTTCCGTTTCCACTTCTGCATATGAAGTGATCATCATGCACAAAAGAAAGAAATACCTAACATTTATCCTTCTGCCACTTCTACACTACTTTAATCAGTAAACCTAATCGACAAAAGTCTTCACTTTTCTCATAGGACTTAATCACTTATTACTTCAAACATATTTAGAAACTCAATAAAGTTCACTCAAGACGATCTCAAACAAGATAAGGTACTGACCTTCAACAGCAAGAGACGTGGCTTGTTCTGGGTATGTAATGGAATTGGCATTATCAGACACCCCAGTGGATGGTAACTTAAAGGCTAATGCCCTATCTTCTTTAATTGACTCTGAAATCCCAAAGTAAAGAGAGTGATTAAACATTGAGTGTTGAAGTTCTCGTGTCTGGTCTGAATTGGTTAACATGACATCTTAACGAGGTAAATGAGAACGATAGATACCTCTTACATTCAAATTGGCATGTCTTTCCCCAACGCTAGCATCACCATTAGCATTTCGAATCAGAGCTTCAATAATTGAGCAGACCTGTTTCTTAGTCCTGACATGGTTAATGATTCCCGGGTTCAATTCTGTCAGCAATCCACTTGGTGCGGTAACATTGGCGAACCTATCTACCAGCTGTTGTTCTCTTCTAGGGACCTCGTTTTTCTTCTTGAGAGAATCACCCCCTTTCCTCTTATTCTTTTGTTGCTTTTGCGCAGGAACTTCAACAGGCGCAGTCGCTACTGTAGAACTTGGTGCTGCTACTCCACCCAAAGGGCCTGAGAGAAAACCATTCCGCTTCATTTCCATCCATCGGCGCATAGAATCTGACTCACCCAATGAACCCGCTGTAGTAGTACACATCTGAAAAGGACTTACTTTATCGCCAAGAGGAATTGAAGGCGAAGGCTCTGCTGCTCCTCGAGGACTTCCAACGGATTCAGAAGTCTCCTTAGGTTTCAAATGGACAATACTCTTTGAAACATCGACTTGTGCTCTTCTTGACTCACATTTACCATCACTTTTAACAGTATGATTATTCTTAAGCAAAGCCTGTTTCCCGGAACTAGCAACGCATCTATCATCATCTTTAGAAACTGAGTTAGCCTTAGGCAAGCAAGTGGTCGTCTCAATAACTTTGGAAGGTTTTATATCTAGAGCCAAAACATCCTTTTCTTTAACTAGTACTCTTCCTAAACCTTCAGCATTAGGAGGCACATGCATTTCAGAAACTCCTGAAATCTTTTCACCAGTAAGATTTGGTAGCTGAACAATTCCAATTTTTACATCAGACTGCAGATTACTGGTTTTAGCATCTGTAGCAATAAGCAATTAAAAAGAAGGAACATTTTTTAACAAATCATCCAAAAATTCTCATATCGAATAATCGAAATGGAGTAATATCTATTCATAAAACCCGAAGAATTTACCAGAATACAGATCTGGCACTTTCACACGTTTAGACCCTAATTCATCTTTCTCTTCTAATCCATTTCCGTTACGCTTCTCGCCCGAAATCTGAAAAATTGGGAGAAACCCAGAGACCAAGAACACAATCCCCAATTAACAAATCGCAGAAAAAAAAAAACAAACAAAGAAAGAAAAAAAACAAGCAAAAAAAAAAAAAGTCATCGGGGAGGGGAAAGAACCAAACCCCAGAATTCGATGCAACCCCAGAGGAAACCCCTCTCTGTTCCTCCATTTCCACACCAGAAAGATCTCCTCTTTCTCAAAAAAAGACCTGGTCTTAAATTACGAAAACGAAACAAGTATACGCACACATAAGTAATAGGGATTGAATTGAAAAAGGAAAGAACCTAGAGAGCAAAGGATTAGAAGAAATGATTAGGGTTGAGAGGGAGAGTGAGGTAAGAGATGCAGAAAGCTCTTTTGGAGGATAAATCGATGAGAGTGAGACCCGAGACAAGTCGGAAGAGAAAAGGATTTTGAATTCAAATGGGGAGAAGAGTGTGTGTGTGTTAAGGTTTTGTTATAAAGGAAGGCTTCCTCTAGTTTTTTTCGGCCGCTCACCTTAGACCCTTTTATATATTCTTCCATTCGCACTCCAAACACAAAATACTAGTAGTAGGGCTCATTTTTCTAAATTTCGATACTACATTTTTAGCAAGTCTGTATGATTTATTTACTTATGTCACCACCAAACATTTTTACTCTTCAAGAGTCTACTTCATATTTCATTATCATAATTTAGAGATTTTAGTATTACTAAAAGTTTAATTGAATTGGTTTTGAAATGTCTAGGCTAAAGACTTAAAAATCGTAATTATACAAATTATATCAAATAACGTTTAGAGCTAAATATATTTAAATATATGAGGATGGGTATGTATGTTCAAGAAAACCACGTAATATTTGATAAACATATAAAGTAAATTGTATATGTTTATCAAATTGTATAAAGCAAATACTAGAAAGTGAAGACTTTAACTCTAAACTGAAAATAAAAAAATATTAACTATTAATTATAAAGTTTAAACTATAGAGATCAATCACATATGAAATAGAAAACCATATAACGGTCATTTCCTGAGGATGGTTGATTATTTGCTATTTTTTGTCTTAACGTCTTTGGTTACTCTACTCATGTTTCCACCGTGCATTTTTACTCCTAACTAGTAATTTTCTACATCCAGAAAGTCTACTTTGTATATCATCATCACAATTTTTAGATTTTAATATTACCAAATGCTAAGAACATAATTGAATTGGTTAATGCCTAGATTAAAGACTTTAAAACCATATTTATACAATTTATAGCAAATAACTATAGAGCTGAAGATATTTAAATAGTTGTGGATGGGTGTGTTCAAAGTGTTCAAAGAATATGATAATGTACATCAATTCATCAAATTATATAAAAAAATACTAAAAAGTAGAAACTTGAGCTCTAAACTGAAATACTCCCTCGTTTCATAAAGGATGATGTTTTGGGATTTTTTTTGTTCCATAAAGATTGATGTTCTACAGATTTTAATTAATTAATATTAATATTTTGTTAATTTCAAGAAATAATCATTAATAAAATTTGAATTTCTGAATTGTTATTGGCTTTTAATTAAATAATATTTTTTTGGTGAGAAAAATTAAAGTTTTTTAAAAATAATCATAATTGTTTTTTAATTTACGGAAAATCTCCTAAACATCAATCTTTTAGAAATGGAGGGAGTATAAAATATTAACTCTAAAGTCTAAAGTTTAAATTATACAGATCAATCACATATGGAAAAAAACAAACATATAATATAATGGTCATTTCATGAGAATAGATTGGTTATTTGTTTGCCTTGTTTTTTTCTAAAACGTCTAAAGTAAAAGAAAAACTCTAATATATCTTTCGAACTAGTATTTCAAGAAAAAATCGGAAGAAAATATTTTTAAGATAACTTTAGAATAATTCAATATGGAAATGATCATTAGTCTTGGCATTAACATTATTTGAAAAGATATTTAATGGAAATAAAAATATTGTTGAACAAGGAGAATCTTATATGATAACAAACATAGAAACATATAAATTGCTATTACTAGAAATGCAAAGAAATCAAACAATGTATTATGATTTTGCGTAATCAAAGACAAATAGCTTCGAAGTTGCATTAACAAAACGGACTCTTCGTAACAGGGGTTAATAATATAAAAGTGGTGCCCAGACGACGCCGTTTGGAGCCTGTTCCGGGTTTTTTTGTTATGTTTTTTTTGGCCATCACCTTCCTTCAGACACGAAACGTAAAATCTGAATCTCTCTCTCTTTCGCTGTCCGATTCCGACAGATAGAGAGAGGAAGAGAAGGGCGCGAAACAGAGAGAGAGAAGAAGGACGATCCAGATATGGAGGATCCTTCGAACCCAAAATCAAACCAGAGCAATCTCCCACAATGCCCTCCTTTAGCCTCAGCTCCGACGTCGGCTCCATTTCGTGGCCCGTACCACCGGAGAGCACATTCGGAGGTTCAATTCCGCCTCCCTGAAGATCTGGATCTGTCTGAACCATTCGGAGGATTCGACGAGCTTGGATCCGAAGATGACCTCTTCTGCTCATACATGGACATAGAGAAACTTGGATCCGGATCCGGATCCGCATCCGATTCGGCTGGTCCATCAGCTCCTAGGTCCGATAACGTGTTTTCAGCTGAAAATGGAGGCGCGGAGGCTGGGAATTCGAGACCGAGACACAGACACAGCCTCTCCGTTGATGGGTCTTCGAGTTTGGAATCAATTGAGGCCAAGAAAGCTATGGCCCCTGACAAACTCGCCGAGCTTTGGGTCGTCGACCCTAAGAGAGCTAAAAGGTTTCATCTTTAATCCCATAAATGTCGAGAATTTCCTGTGATTTGATCAACTCTACTTCCTCTTCGATCGTTATGCTTTTGTTTACAATTCGCGGGAAAAAAGTTGGTTTCTTTGTGACCTTTATTTGATGAAATATGAATCTTTTGATGTTGATGTGATGCCTTTTAGGTGTTCTTTTAGAGATTTTTTTTTTGTTTTTTGCTTGGTTACGTGTTACATCACCATTCTTTTTTACTCTGATCTCGAAACTCAACCATAACTGATTTTTAACTGAAATGTAGTTATAGCCTTCTAGTACTATGCTACTCCTCTTTTTCTTTTTAAGGTCTTTCCCGGCTGGGAGAGAGACCATGAGGGACCCATAAGTATGCTTTTTTCTGTTTAATTCCCAAAGTTGAGTTCTGTGGGAATGCGTCTCTTTCATGATGATTTGATGGCCCCCAGCTAAATTCTTTCGGACTAGCTTTTGTTTGATTGGTCAGTTCAACCTTGGTTCTCAATTCCTATGTGGTTATAGATCCTACCTAATGTTGAGTTTTTGTGTGGTTTTTCTCGTATGGCTGGGATATGATCCTTTTTCACATTTCCTTTTAGCAGTCAACTGTTTGGAGGGAATTGAAAGTTATAGTATCAAGCGGCTTTGGTTCTATTAAAGTTTGGGAATTAGCTTTGTTTGGTTTCTGATCTGTCTCAATATGGTTAAGGGCGATCCATGTAATCTCCGAGGTTTTTAGTTGGGAAATTGGGATGATCTTTTGGTAATGGTCATTGTTGAATGCGTGACTGTTTTGCGGCTTATAGTAATAAAGATATCTGCTTTCTCTATGTTGTTCTATATTCTTCAACATAGAGTGGAAACATTCAGCATTCTCTATTAATTTTGATGCTCCAATAGTCTAATCCTGTCTCGGGCACTCTGTGCAGGATAATTGCTAACCGACAGTCTGCTGCTCGTTCGAAAGAGAGGAAGGCTCGATATATTTTGGAGCTCGAGAGGAAAGTTCAGACCTTGCAAACTGAAGCTACTACCCTCTCAGCACAACTGTCTTTGTTTCAGGTTCTCTTACAAACCTCAATACTTCATTTGTAGTAACATTCTCTTCTTTGCACATTTTGAAATTACTGAAAATAGCACTCGTTTTCTCATCTACTGCCTTATAACTTGCTTATTACAGAGAGACACAACTGGTTTATCATCTGAGAATACAGAGCTCAAGCTTCGCTTACAGGTCATGGAACAACAAGCTAAGTTGCGAGATGGTATGTATTAATCGTTCCTTCCCTCCTTTTATCTGATTGTTTGGGTTTGAAGGTCACTTTTTTGATGATTCTTCCTTACACAGCACTGAACGACCAACTGAAAAAGGAAGTTGAAAGGCTCAAATTCGCCACTGGAGAAGTCTCACACGCTGATGCTTATAACCTCGGAATGGCACACATGCAATATCAGCAGCAGCCACAACAATCCTTCTTTCAACATCATCAGCAACAAACTGATGCTCAAAACCTGCAACAGATGACTCATCAGTTTCATCTCTTCCAACCCAACAACAACCAAAACCCAAACACATCCTCTCGCCCAAACCCTCCCACCGCTCACCAGCATATGCATCACGCTAATTCTAATGGCCCGGCTCAATCTCATTCCTATTCAGAAGCAATGCATGAAGACCCTCTTGGCCGGTTACAGGGGCTTGACATTAGCAGCTGTGGCAGAGGCTCAAACTTTGGTAGGTCTGACACCGTCAGTGAAAGCAGCACTACTATGTAAGGCTGCATTTTACAGATTCCGCTTTGTCGATAAACCTATTCTTTTGCTCTCCCTTGAAATCTTTAGCTAAAAAAAGGTAACAGTTCCGTGACCGTCTGATTCATTTTTTATTCTGTAAAACTGGTTTCGCTTTGGGGGTTTTGGGGTTTCGACTTTAGAGACCACAGGTGTTTTTAACTTGTCTGATATCTCTGTTTCCTGATTCATCTTGTTCTTCCGGGGGAGCTACTGAAGTATAACCACGTCCTTTTCCTGTTTCTTTATGTTGTATCGCTTCCCTAGTTGCTTCTATAATCATCCTGTAATTGATGGTTGAATCTGGATTTGGATTGGGATTTCGCTTTGGCTTGAACCACATCAGAAAATGTGTTTTTGTTTTGCTGGTCTCCTAAATAACTTTTGAGTTATTTTCGTTTCCAGTAAATTTAATTTTTTTTTTATAGGAAATGTCTGTTTGTCAGCTACTTTCACAGTTCCAGTCCAGTTACCTTTGCTTCAAGCACAAGTAACTCAAGACTCTACATAAGAATCCTAATGTCTGAAATCACTTTACTTAAACCGCAATAGAATTCAACAAGTATAACAAACCAGTCTCGTTTCATCAGAATGTATGAAGATATTTTGAAAATTACCCACTTGAGCTTAGGAACAAAAGCAGAGTAACGTGTTAAACCGGGTCAAGACACAAACTACATGAACCGAAACTAGCCATGTTGAGGCCACTTAAGAGGTACCCTAGCTACCAAACAACAGAATTAAATACTCACATGAGAATTTCTCAACATATTTCAGAAAAAAATACTTAAGAACACTTGAAGTTTATTTATCGTGTGTCGGCTATTAGAAGTTGGGTCACTGAAACGACGTTCCCTTTGGACAATGACCATAAAACGTAGTAATTGGACAGTCCCAACAGTTTTGGGGCAACAAATAGACAAAAACCTTGTGATGGTTACTTAAAGCGTGGTCCCTTTGGCTTTTCCTTTGGTTACGTTTTTGGATAGAACTTACGTGACCTTTTTGTGGATACAATTCAAACAGTGTTTTCCTTTCGATTGATTCTTGTTCTTATCCAGCTTCAAGATAGATGAGTGTCTCATTTGCACTGAATGTGCTACTGAGTGTAACCTTTAACTATTACTATATACTAATATACTAAATAGGTGAACTGAACCACCTAAAGATTCTTTGTCAAGAAAATCTTAACCAAAAGAAGACGGTAGTTTTCAAAAGTAGAGCTAATACCACTGTCGATCGTAAATAATATATATATATCATAATCTTCTTCTTCTTGATGGAATTTTCTTTCATATGTATCCCTTAAAACATAGTGAACACTTTGTAAGTTTTAGTTAACCTAATTTTGCTCTCTCTCTTTTTTTGAAAATAATGTTAAATTTTGCTCTCTTTAATTTACGTTTTTTTTTTCTTTCAGAATTAAGAGTCATTGTAAATAACAATATGAATACGTGATATTGTTGTCGTATTCGTTGTGTTATCACTTGAGTTTACATATGCGTATTTCATGTTGAAGACAAAAAATGAAACGGTGTTTTAAATTTCTGGTAGAAATTATCCAAAAATTGCCAAAACATAGTACACTGTAGTCTTCATACAACAATCCTTTGTTTTGTTCTGCTTAAAATAAAAAATACGTTTCTATATTTTCTTTTAGGGAATCACGAATTCACGAGGTAAACCTATACATTTGCTGAATTTAGTTGATGACATTATAGGCAGATATACGCATAAATAATAGAAGATATAACAAGAGAGTAAACTAAACTAATAGCAATAGGATGTATAATAAAAGGGCCACGAAATTGACGTATCAGAAAAATGCATGAGAGCCTTAAAAACGTTAGAAATCTTTGCATGTGCTTCTAACATGGTAGGGTTCATCTACTGACCCACTTACTCAGAGCCCTGACTAGTCAATCCAGGTAATTTAAGTACGTAGCGCTAAGCATAACAATATCCACGAATTCATCTTAATCAAACCCAAAAAAATACTTATAACTCAGAGCTAATCAACTATTAAACTGATACCAGCAAAATTACCGTCATAATATATATCCGATCTAGGCACTCGATTAAAACAACAACAGACTGACGACTTGGATACATTACAAACTAGCTCCACAGAAAATATATACTTATACGAAATATACAAATATAAAAATGGGCACGATGTATGAAATAACTTATATCGTTGTTGTCATATGTATAGCATCGATTATAGGCATGTTCGCCAATAACAAGATCAATCTAAAGAACCACCTAGGAGAAAAGGTTCTGTAGTAGTTGTTTATAGAATATCTCTCGAAGTCGAATGCATCATATAAATTAACACGCCAATTATTATCGATTTGGAGAATATAGAATAATACTATATAATATCTTTATATAGTCGACTCCCAATATTTCCACAATTTTGTAGGTGATGAATCGAACAAAAATAGTATTGATATATATTTATTTGAAACTATAAATTCGAGAGCAAGCCTTATTCCCTCTTACTAGATTTTTTTTTTTGGGGGCAAATTCCCTCTTACTAGTTTAAAAGGTAATTATACAAATTTTTTGTTATCCTAAATAAAAATTTATATCTTATAGGAACCGTGATAGGAATCATTAACTGATACTATTTCGGTCAGTTTCTGATGTATAAAAGTATCCGTTGAACATACTGATGTCGTTGATTACACAAGTCTTTTGTGTTGTATAAGCCAAATATATATGTACAATAGTATTTTATCCCCAAAAAAATAATAAAAAACCTTCAACGCAAACAAAATAAGAGATATGATCTTATGATAAACGTAAAACGAAAGAAGAGACAAATTAATAAATAGTTTGCGTAATGAAGCATGTGCAAGTAGGGGCCTCTTGATTAGGAATCGCAGTTGGTCTAACCGCAACATTTGCATGTGGCCACAACCTTCAAAAAGCCCCCCCCCCCCCCCCCTGATCTTATTCTTCTACCATAAAACCATACATTTTTTTTCTTCTTTTTTTTTGTTTCCTAAAACTGTTTAATTTTTTCTGTCCACAAAAATATAAAAATCTGGCCGCAACAAACCAAATCTTACTCTACTCAAGATTAACGGTGGCATACATTGTTGACTTTGCTTCTAGTTATCCCATACAAATAAAAAGTCATCCTACATTTAGTTTGGCCATTACAAATTTTGATGCTCGATTCTGTTGGAGATCAAACTGTATGAATGATTAATGAATATGGTCATATGGAGATACATTGGGATTTAACGAGAAATAAAAGGCACAATCCTCTCGCAAATTGGTGAGAGACACTAGAATTATAAAATATATGACCATACCCAAAAAGGTGAAAGAAGAGACACCAACGTACTTAGTATAGTAAACATTTAAATACCATTATCGCTTGGCACAATTATACACTCAAGAACCCCCTATATATACTCAATCCCTCCCTTTTGATTCCATATCAGTCTCCCACCAAATCAAATCCGATACTCCCAACCGAAATAACCAACACATTCAAGAAAACAAATAATGTCTATCACATCAAACTCCAAGTATTCAATATTAATCTCAACTATATCCATACTCAGCTTATCATTGTTCCTCCAAGGAACTCGTGGAGACTACGGAGGTTGGCAAGGTGGCCACGCCACGTTTTACGGTGGCGGCGATGCTTCCGGCACCATGGGTATGGCCAAATAATTAAGTAAACCATGTTAGCTAATTTTATCTCTTGATTCATACGTATGGATTACTAGCTAACACGTGGCATATATGGTCAAATCAGGCGGAGCTTGTGGCTATGGAAATTTGAATAGCCAAGGTTACGGGACGAACACGGCGGCTTTGAGTACGGCTCTATTCAACAACGGGCTCACTTGCGGCGCGTGCTATGAGATGAAGTGCAACGATGACCCGAGGTGGTGTCTCTCTTCTACTATCACGGTCACAGCCACTAACTTTTGCCCACCAAACCCTGGCCTCTCCAACGATAATGGAGGTTGGTGCAATCCTCCTCTTCAGCATTTCGACCTCGCCGAGCCAGCTTTTCTCCAGATCGCTCAGTATCGTGCCGGCATTGTTCCTGTCTCTTTCCGAAGGTCCGTTTACTTTGTTCGTACTTGTAATATATAGTAGTTGGATATGGATGCAATTGTCCTCTTATATTTACACGCTTAGACTAATGGATTATGTGTGATTTCAGAGTACCGTGTATGAAGAGTGGGGGAATAAGGTTTACGATCAACGGACATTCATACTTCAACCTTGTTCTGATATCGAACGTAGGAGGAGCCGGAGACGTACACGCCGTATCGATCAAGGGCTCGAAAACACAGTCGTGGCAAGCGATGTCTAGGAATTGGGGACAGAACTGGCAGAGTAATTCTTACATGAACGACCAAAGCCTCTCGTTCCAAGTCACCACCAGCGATGGTCGCACCGTCATTAGCAATGACGTGGCTCCTTCTAATTGGCAGTTCGGACAAACCTACCAAGGCGGTCAGTTCTGATGATCAGTTCATCTCTCTGTTTTGGGTGCTGACGTGGCTGCGTATTGCTGAGGTGGCTCGTATAAGCACCCGCTTAGCTTAGTTTTTTCTCTTTTTTTTAATCATATTTACGAATTGTTGGTTAAATGGTTGTATTTTCATCATGCCTACACAAATCAAAGGTTTTTTTTTTTTTTTTTCATGTTTATTTAATTTAGCCTTATTGGCCTGTTTTTCTTCTTTGTAATCCAATATCGCTAAGCCCAAAATAATGAAACTAAAAATATTTCGAGTTTAATATATAACCAACATGAAGCATTTTATAAGTCAACGGTCAATAACCGCGTGAAGAAGAATGATTCGTCTCTGTTTTCTCAAAGTATCTCTCCGAAGAGAGGTAAACGAATCTAGTGAGGGATGGTATCTGACGGCAAAGAAGTAGCTTTCAAGTTGTCTGACTGTTGCGTTCTTAAGATCGTTCAAGGGGACATCACAATCTGGTCCGTCGATGGCTCTTCCGATGCTATTGTCAGTCTTCTCTCTTTAGCTCTTTTGTATCCAGATTTTATCAAAAGACGTTGGCCGTTTCTGTTCCCTTGCTTCTTTGAGAATGAGGAAACTTTGATTGACATCAGGTTAATCCAGCAAATGGACGTATGCTAGGTGGTAACGGTGCTGATGGAGGTACTTCCCTTCAATTATTCATAAAATTAGTATCAAATAAAATTCTCATTATATGAAATGATATCAAAGTATTCAGAGTTATATACTCTGTTTATATACAGAGTTGGGAAATAACGTATACTCGTCTCTGGTTACTAAGATCATTATCAATCTTTCTAAGTTCTAACTAACTTATTTTTTTTTAACTCATATACTTTAATAAAGCTATTCATGACGCTGCTGGGTCACAGTTGAGAGCAGCATGTTATGAAGTCCCAGAAGTTAGCCCCGGAATTCGTTGTCCCACCGGAGAAGCAAGAATCACGCCGTGTGTTTCTTTTTTTGTCTTCTCTAACATTTTTACCCAAATTGAGTTTGTTGATTGTTTTTTTGCTTATTGGATATTGGATCAGGGGTTTCAACTTGCAGGCATCTCATGTAATTCACACGGTTGGACCTATTTATAATGCCGAGAAGAATCCTAATAAACTCCTAGAAAGTGCTTACAAGTAATAAGCAAGAGAAACACTTTTCTGCGCTTATCTTGGTTACTTTACTTTATGCTTATTGTGTATTTTTCTTTATACTTGTGTTGGTAACAGGAACAGTCTGAGAGTAGCTAAGGACAATAACATTCAGTACATTGCATTTACTGCAATATCTTGTGGTATTTTCAGGTGAAGTATTTTAATTTTAGGAAGATTCAGAAACTTGTATCTTAACATTGTTGGTGAATGTTTTCACAGATTTCTTCCCATTTGTGAACCATCTAGAGAGATAAATACAAATTCCAATTGTTTTTTTTTTGTTGTTTTTTCATCTGATTGCTAGGTATCCTTTGGATGAAGCTGCTACTATAGCTATCTCCACTGTTAAGCAATTTGGTAAAGATTTTAAGGAGGTAGCATTACACTTTTCCCTTAAACCATTCATATGCTTCACAAGATTCTATTTAAATCCAACAAGTACTCTTAGATATCTCAGTTTGGTAAGTGTTTTAAATCCGTGTTACTGAGAAAATGAAAAAAAATACCCTTCTCAGGTACATTTTGTTATGTTTAACGAAGATACATACACGGTGTGGCTGAACAAGGCCAAAGACTTACTACCTCCACCACAAGGCCGCAGCTTCTCCCCCTCGCCGCAGACAGCCAAAACTCGATTCTTAAGTAATCTCAACTGTTGTTTTAAACCTGTTTAGCTTTTTATGCAAACATTGTCTCTCATGTTGTAAACTTTTGTGAAGTTTTCAAAAAAATAAACACATCCTTGAGAGAAAAGAGAAAAAATGTGTTCATCTCTATCAAATCTTTTCATTAGAGTGTGCTTTCTCGTCTGATCTGGGCTATGAATAGGCCCATTATAATCGCTATTAGTAATGGGCCAAAACCCCGTGAGTGAGAGTAGAAGGCGACGACTCAAATGAGACGACTATGGTTGACCTGTGGAGTGGGAAGCTCGAGTCTCCCTAGATTACTACTACACTCGAGCTCGATCCTAACAACTGCGAGAGCGTCTCTGATCTCCACCACCTCCTTCGCCCTCAATACGTCCCACACGAGGACCTCTCGCTTAGCAACTGTATCATCCATGGCTTCTGGAGACGAATTAGCTGTTTTCAATTTGTCTGATTCTAGCCTTCTTAAGATCCTTAAAGGTGATATCACCAAGTGGTCCGTCGATGGCTCCTCCGATGCTATTGTAAAGTCTCTCTTTCTCTATCAAAATTCAAAAATTCTAGGGCTGGCTTGTAGGCAAATAGATAGATAGAATTAGATTAAATTGGTACAAAAACTAGTTGATAGGCTCTTGGATTACAGTTAGGTCTCTCGAGTACTTGTAACTTTAGCAGTTTGTTTCGTCAGGTCACTCCAGCAAATGAGCGTATGTTAGGTGGTGGTGGTGCTGATGGAGGTAAGTTTTACCTCCAAGTCCATTGTCTATTTGTTACTGTGTTAGTATGAACTGAATTCTGAATTGAAAAGCTGATTATCTTTGTGACAGCAATACATAGAGCTGCCGGGCCACAACTCAGAGCAGCATGCTATGAGGTTCCTGAAGTTCGTCCCGGAGTCCGTTGTCCAACCGGAGAAGCAAGGATTACTCCGTGAGTTACTCTTATTCTTCTCATGTATTAATGTTTTTTTTTTTTTCGAAATTTGGATTGTTGAGTGATGAACTAGTTGGATTGGAAAATTGGAACAGGGGTTTTAACCTGCCTGCATCGCGTGTGATTCACACCGTTGGACCGATCTATGACTCGGATATCAACCCTAAAGAGTCCCTCACAAATTCTTACAAGTAAGCAGAATCACAGTCTCAGTGACTCACTTGTTTACACTATGGAATTTTTTATATAAGACATGTTTCCTCTTTATGTATGTTACAGATATAGTCTGAGAGTGGCAAAGGAAAACAACATCAAATACATTGCATTCCCTGCCATATCTTGTGGGATTTACGGGTAAAGTTCTCACAACCAGAGACTAAATTCATCTTTATGCTACAAAACCTATCCAACTAATTCTTAATCATTAGTGATTGACAATTAGTGGAAAGTTTGGGCAAACTGTAAAGAAAAAAACCTTATGTTCTCAATGTTTTGCTTTTATTAGATATCCTTTTGATGAAGCTGCTACTGTTAGTATATCAACCATTAAACAGTTCTCTAATGACCTTAAAGAGGTAAAGATAGTTTCTCTTTTCTAGATTGTTACACTTCCATGGATTCAATCCGCTAAGTGACTGACATTTTTCTTGTAATCTCATATTGTTATTCTTATTAAGGTGCATTTTGTTTTGTTCGCGGACGATCTATTCAGCTTGTGGGTAACCAAAGCAAAGGAGATGCTACAAAAAGCCTAAGATTCCATCAGCGGCGTAAAATACACCACAACTAATCCCTAAACCTTCACACAAACAAAGCGTTTGCTACTTTGTGTAATGTTATGAGCGCCTTGTGATTTGTTTGTTGTGGTTAGATTTCGTAATAAAGAGATTTCTGTTTCTACATTTTTTCCTAATTGTTTTTGCAATAACACTGTTAGATTACGTAAGAAAAGGAAATTAATGATGATATGACAAAACGAGCGTTCAGATGACAGAAACAGGTAGTATACAGAATTTGATTTAATTGTTTTGTAAACCTATAATTGTTTTTGTTTAGATGAAATTTTTTTAATTAATGTATTTCTATTGTATCTAAATACTTAACTTAATAATTTATTTTAATATTTAAGCTAGCATTGGATAATATTAAACATTAAATTTTGATATAGTTTAATTCCAGCGTGTATATGATTTCGTAATTGGAAAAGGAAAAGAGGTCCAAGTTCCAGTTGAAAAAGTACGAACCCACCACGTACAGACCTGAACTTATATAAATAGATATCGATAGAAGAGTAATGATTCATCACACATTACTCAGGTAACAAAAAGCAGACAAAACCCTTGAAAGGATTAAATACGTAAAAGCTTCTTCACTTTAGATATGGAGCAAATTTGCAGAGATAATGATTGGACTGTGGACGAGTCTTCACTTGAAACCATCTCTTTCCTTGGCCAAGGAAGATTCGGCCATGTCACTCTCGAGAGGGACTCCAACTCCAGACTTTGCGCAAAGAAGTCATCGCCGATGCATCTCAAAAAGATTCTCGAGAAGGAGCTCAGGATCATGCATCGTTTCCAAGATCATCCTCGCATCGTCAATGCCTCAAACACTCTTCACTTACGAACCAAACCCGCCGGCTACGAATGCTACATGATTAATATGGAGTACGCCTCCCAAGGTAATCTCCATAAGCTGATCGACGGTTCTCGCAGGGAATCACGGAAGATACCTGAGCCTCTGGTCCAACGTGCGGCTCGTATGATCCTAGAAGGACTCGTTGCTCTTCACTCCCATGGTTACGTTCACTGCAGGCTCAAGCCATCCAGCGTTCTTGTCTTCCCCTCCGCAACTCCTGGAGAGCCGTGGGATCTCAAGCTTGCTGATTTCGGTTCATCCAAGGAACCTGATTCCGATTATGATTTCATGTCCACTTTTACGGCTAAATATCTGCCACCAGAGTCTTTTGCGCCAAGCGGACTGGTCATCGAGCCGGGACTTGATATATATGCTCTGGGGTGTGTGGTTTCTGAGATGTTTGGAGCTATACCTATCCAGGAGATATTTGATGAATTTTACGAGTGGAAGTTGCGTGGTCGAGATATCTCTCCGGAGGCTAGAGATTTCTTGAGTCAGTGCAATGACATGCATCCGCGGAGGCCCACCGCTGCTGAGCTAATGCAACATCCTTTCATTACAAGAAGCCTTCCATCGCCAACCACAGAAGACGACGAGGGGTCGTTTGATTTCGAATGTCTCGAAGCTTCTCTTGACATGATCCTTGATTTTCTTAATTAGTATCATAGTTAGTTTTAGTTGGTTTCTTTACTTGTATCAGAAGAAAACTACTCTTAAGTCAGTTTTTCTCTCTCTTTAAAATAGGTTTATCAGTATGTGCTGATCAGTTAAGAACTCTTTCATGTTTTTTTTTGGTTTGGTTTTAATGTGAAGATTTCATCCCGTAAGCTATTACAACCTAATAATATACAAATTACAAAACAAACCCATGTCATTATCATGAGAACAAGAGACAGGCAGACTAGACTTATAGACTTTATATTTGAGTCCTGCAATTTATAATTTACTCTAATGTTGTTGCTCTATCCATTTTATTATCGATATCTTCTAACTATTTTGTTAGGGTAACGTATGATTTTGTTGGGAAACACATGAAAGTAAATGTGACTTAACAGAGGAAACTAAAAGCAAAAACAAAAAAAGATTAAAGAAGAAGAGAAGGCCCAGTATACTGTAAAAAGTAATAGTAAAGATGAATTAAACCAACAAATTTTGTTTGGAGAAAATAAAGCCTAAGCCCAGTATATGTTAAAAGCCCATAATAATGTAAGGCCCAATAAAGTAATAGTAAAGATGAGGTCCTCAAATCTAAAGTTAGACGAGAAGATCACTGAGAAGGAGTAACCCTAGCCGGCAGCAGAAGAAACACACAGAGAACAGAGAGGAAAAGCCAAAGATGGTACTCATCGTCTTCTCGATCTATCTCTTTGATTTACAGGAAAGATCGTGAATTGATGAGCTTCTTCATTGTTGTGCTGTGTTGCAGACTTTCAAGCGTAGGAACGGTGGGAGGAACAAGCACAACAGAGGTCACGTCAACCCAATCAGATGCTCCAACTGTGGCAAATGCTGCCCCAAGGTACTCTTTTCCACCACCTCTGCTTCTCAATCATCTCCAGTCATTTATATATGCATTCCTATGCAAAGTTTGATTTTGATATTGTGGGTTTGGATAGGACAAGGCCATTAAGAGGTTCATCGTGAGGAACATTGTGGAGCAGGCTGCTATCAGAGATGTTCAGGAAGCCAGTGTCTACGATGGTATTCATTTCATTTCTCTCTTTGTTTCTTTGTTTTGTTATAAAGTTTGGATTTTTCGACTATTGGAATTGAAATGTCCTGAGATTTATGCAACTTTTATGTAATTTCAGGATACACATTGCCAAAGCTGTATGCAAAGACGCAATACTGTGTCTCATGTGCTATCCACTCTCATGTCGTTAGAGTTCGTTCCCGCACCAACCGTAGGGTTCGTACTCCTCCTCCCCGTTTTGTCAGACGCAAGGTAATCCCTCTCTCTTTCTCAACTCAATGATCCTTTATTGATTTAATCCCTATTTCTCAATCTTTAGACGAGCTTGTTTGCTTCATTTGTGTTTAGATATGAAAGATGCAACTTGTTTCTGAATACTAGTATCTCTCTTAAATACGTAAGGTTAGTTTGAAGTAAATCTGGTTACTAAGACATGCACAAAAGTGTAGTTTGAATTTTGCATAACCAAGTTTTGTAGATATGCGGTTAGATCATCTTAAGATTCTTGTTGCCATATGATTTATATACTAGTTGTTTCAAAATAACTTTCAAAATAGATGCTACTATTTCCTTCACTTAATCCTTAACAATACTGCTGTCGATGAGACTATTCTGTTCTATCTTTTTTTGTTTGTTTGAATGATTTGCTCTTCTGAGATTTTACTGAATGGTTTTCCACATTATAATCTCATCAGGATGATGCTCCCAAGCCTGGACAACCAGGACAGGCCCCTCGTCCAGCTGGACCTGGAGCTCCAGCTGCACCCCGTGTCTGAAGCCTGCAAGCAGCTTAAATTATAGTTCCATTTTTCAAAACTTTTGTTTTTCTTATGTTGCCTTCAGATTATATTGCCATGTGAATTTTCAAATGCTTTTTTAAATAATTGTCTCGACTTTGTTATTATCATATATAAGACTTCAGTTTTACAATCTACTTAAGTTTTGAGGTTGCGACTCCACCCCATTCAGATTTAAGAGTTTTGACTTATGGGTGAGAGGAAACTGAGATGGGACAGAAATGGAGTGAGCCTCATGCGTATCAGTTTCATTTTCGTTCTTACCAGATTAACCCTTGAGGTTTTGGTATCAGTTCCTCACGTCTTCCATTCAATTTATCCCTGGCAATCTTCCTTATGATGGAAGGAACCCTTAAGAAAGAAAGAAACAATGGAAATTTTTCAGCAGCAAAAGGATGGTCTAAGAGTTCATCCACGGTTGCCCTATCCGAAGGGTTCCACGCCAAGCACCGCCTCACAAAATCTGTGGCCTCCGGGGAGATATCTTCGTACAGCCTCCACGTGTTAGGACCTCTCACCTCCACAGGAATACCCCCAAACATCTTTAGAACCATACGCCCTAGAGACCATATGTCACGGGCTGGTCTGATCAGTTTTTCCGTCCCAACAAACCTGTCCGGCTCAATGGCCTCAGGCAGCATGTACTCCTCAAGGGTTCCGGGAAACAACAGGCTAGAGTCCATAGTCGGTTCTTTGGATAAACGGAAACCAGCAAGCTTGAGATCCCATGGTTCACCAGAAGTGTTGGAAGGGAATACAAGTACATTGGTCGGATTGAGGTCGCAGTGGACGTAACCTTCAGAGTGAAGAGCCTTGAGTCCTTGTAGGATTATACGAGTGGCACGTCTGACACAATCTTCAGGCAATCTCCCTCCGGCATCATAGATCATTTTGTCGAGATTACCTAAGGAAGCATACTCCATGTAGATGTAACATAAACTCATGCCTTTGGTGTCGGTCACAAAGTGAAGTTGATCACTTGAAGCTTGGACGATGAAGGGATTGTTGTGGAAACGAAGCATGATCCTGAGTTCCTTCTCGATATTCTTGGACTGTTTGAGAATACTTGTCTTTTTGACGTATGATTTCTCCAAGTTCGAATCCTTCTGGAGAGACACAAAGCCGTAGGCACATTTGCCAAGAACACAGACAGTCTCCATTGAAGACTCCTTTAGATCTCCCATAATCTGCTCCATAATGACACTAGGTTGCCAAGAACACAGACAAGTCTCCAATGAAGAGTTCTTCTGGTTAGCAAAATTTAATCACTATTTTTTTTTGTTAGACCTCTAGTTTTTAGATTGGAGTTAAAACTTTTACTATATAATACAAAACATATAAATATATAATGTAAAATTTAGTATGTATTTATTATTTTATAATATTTTGGTAATTTACTTTGTGGTGCTTAATGATATAAATTACTTATTTATTAAAATGCAAAAAATTAACATATCTAATGAAGATGAAGTTAATATATTTTTAGAACTCTCCCTTTTATAGATTTTTTTGGGTTGCTTTTGAATATTCTTATTATATAAAGCATACAAATGTGAAATGTGATATATATATCATAATGATATTATCATTATATTTTTTGTTAAAATATTAATAAATTACTGTGCAATTAATGATTAATGATGGGATAGATAAATGTTGTTCAATCTATATATATTTTAGTTATTGAAAGTGTAAACTAAACAAAAAAATTAATGATTTATGCCTATCATTATGAAGGTAGAGTTTATTTCTGAAGCTTCTACAGCAACATAATCGTAAATACTAGTGCAGGAATAACAACTAAAAGCTTTGAGGGATACATGGAGGCTTATTCTACTTCACTGGTCGGAATTTTCGAGCTGAGACGAGAGAAAGCCAAAAACTTGCCTAAGGTTTCCCCTAGATGGTCGAGCATTCACGGCGTATTTGCATATAAATATTAGCACCCGTCGCATTTCCATTTTTGTTATACTCTTCTCTTCAAAACTTTTTCCACCATCAAAGGCCCCTGCAAATGATTCAAATGTCTCAGCATTATGATGGTACATTTCATACATTGTTGAACCAAAAACCGGATAATTTACAAGATGAAGTACCTTCTTGGTTGAATAATGACATCAAGATGGCCAAACAAACACATACACTGATATCTTCCCCTGTCAATCATAATTACAGTATGGATTAGACTTCCATAAAAGATACAAGCCACAAATTATGCTTGAATGCAGATATAAACTTACCATCTTGACAACAAACTAAGAGCTTCTTCCCTGAACTCATCTTGAGCTTAGCAAAATTAACTGCGGAACCAAGCTCTCTTGATATGGAAAATCTATCATATTTTGAACCCTGGAGAACATACAATTCTAATGAATATTTGATCGAGGAAACAACTGTGTATCATGCAAGAGTTTGGCATACCTTCATGGGTAGATGCAAATGCTCTTCAAGGTAGGATAGAGGGACAGAGATGGGATTTTGATCACAATTTAATATACAGTCAATAGATGTGACCTTACCAGCTGCAACACAAAAGGATACGAAGATTTGATGAGAAGCTGAAAGCTTATTTAATGCAAAGGAAGAGACAATATTTGTAGTAAGAAACTAAGCTCACCTACTAGTGAGGCCCCAACAGCAAGATTCGTTGATGCCAACCAAGATACTAAGTTGTCTTCATCAACTATCATCATCCCAATTTTAGGTTTTGATGTACTAAGAGACATAATTTCATCACTCTTAGCGTGATTGACTTTACCATTAGATTTTGAGCACTTAACAACGACCTGTGGAGCTTCCTGACCTCTCTGCGCTCGATACACTCTATCGTTTTCAACAATCTCTGCCACTTTCTGGTTACACAAATCAGGCCCCCAGTGAATCAGATCGTCAACATGTGTCCAGAAAACATTTGGAGATAAACCTCTAGCCCAACTCTCTTCATCATCACCAGCTCCTGGAATATAATTCCAACTAAACTCTGAATTGGTTCTGTGTTGGAGTTCACCAGAAACAGACGCTGAGACAAGGATGAGAGGGGTGAAATCCCATGAATCAGGCTCAGGTACTGCATTCAACCATATAACTGTTTTCTGTGAAACCCAAAGAGGCCTTAAAGGCTTTCTCAAACATGAAGCTAGAGAAGCTATATCAGCTCCACTCTCATCTAATTCTCTAGTCCACTCATCCAATCGAGCTTCAATAGAGGCCCTCTCTGTATTTGAAACCCAAAGTGGTAGATGTAACGAACAATCCCATTTATCTAACACCTGCCTTATCTTATCACCATCAAGATCATCATCACTAGGCAATCCCTATTCCAAAAACAATGAACACAGTATTGTAAATACTAAGAAGGAGAAGTTATAACCTCGACTAATGCAGACAAAATGAACAATTGTAACTCACTGCATCAGTGTTACATAATCTCTTCAAATGATTAAAAATTGAACGATTCAAGACACATGACCATATAGGAATCGTTTTCGACATACTATCCGGAAATCGCTTTCCTTTCCGAGTGGAATCAATAATGATACATCCTCCTTTTTCTCCTATCCATTGGAAAAAGTTTATCCTTTTCAATTGGCAATCACACAACACAAGTACACAACAATGCACAATGCATAAAGATAAATGCTTTTTATACAGAACAAAGCTACTTCTCAAAGAAACATGATCTAAGAGAAGTTTTTGAAACAGAGAAGATGAAATTGATGATACCAGCGAGAAGAGGAAGATGGAGATTGAGGCGAGAAGTGTTGAAAGATAGATTATTGGTATGACCATCGGTGGATTTGAAGTAGCAGGTGGCGTCGAATCTGGGAGAGTACCAGAGGCCACAACGAAGGTTCGCAAGAAGAGGGAGCATAGGCCATAACTGAGAGATCTCGTGGACGAAGAGGGAGTCTTGGTAGATAGATCGAAGAGCGTTGTAGAGACTGTTGTCTCGTCGCTTTATACTCCTGGCAGCTCTGTAAATACTATCTCTTGTCGTCGTCCTCTGCTCTTCCGAGCTTGCTGCCATTATTTACCTTTGGAGAATAAAATTACAAATAAATATTTGGGATATTAGAGAGAATAGTTTGTAAGAACAGGAGAATAAGAAAGAGCAGAGCAAGATCGGCGCAGCAAGACGATGGGAACAGAGGGGAGCGAATAAGAATTAAGAAACGATAAGGTTTATTATTGTCATTCTGGTTATTCAGAGACGATTTCGACAAATACGAAAGATTTAGGGGAACTTTTGAAAATATAATTAAATTAACAACACTAGTAAATATATAGTGGGTCATCAATATGTGTTTAACCATATAATAATGAAATTTGATATAGGTTAACTTGGGCGTGTATATAATCTCATAATTGGAAAAAGGAAAACATGTCCTAGTTCCCCTATAAATAATGGAAAATCGAACCCACCACACCGATGACCGACCTATAGAGACTTTATATATAAATAGTAGTGATAATAATCTATCACATATATTTAAATTAGTTAATCTGATCAGAAAACACACATACAAAACCCTAAAGAGTATCGAATACGTAAACTGATGATGGAGCAACTTTGCAGAGATGATGATTGTATTGTGGACGAGTCTTCATCGAAGACCGTCTCTTCTCTTGGTCACGGTAGGTTCGGTAGCGTCACTCTGGAGAAGGACTCAGAATCCAGACTTTGCGCAAAGAAGTCATCGCCGATGCACCTCAAAAATATTCTCGAGAAGGAGCTTAGGATTATGCATCGTTTCCGAGATCATCCTCGCATCGTCGATGCCTCAAACACTCTTCACTTACGAACCAAACCCTACGAATGCTACATGATCTATATGGAGTACGCCTCCCAAGGTAATCTCCATAAGCTTATACACGGTTTTCGCAGGCAGTCACGGAAGATACCAGAGACCCTGGTCCAACGTGCGGCTCGTATGATCCTAGAAGGACTCGTTGCTCTTCACTCCCATGGTTACGTTCACTGCAACCTCAAGCCATCCAACGTTCTCGTCTTCCCTTCCACAACTCCTGGAGAGCTGTGGGATCTCAAGCTTGCTGATTTCGGTTCATCCATGGAACCTGATTCCGAATATGATTTCGTGTCCATTGGTACGGCTAAGTATCTGCCACCAGAGTCTTTTGCGCCAAACGGACTGGTCATCGAGCCGGGACTTGATATATATGCTCTGGGGTGTGTGGTTTATGAGATGTTAGGAGCAATACCTATCCAGGAGATATTTGATGAATTCTACGAGTGGAAGTTGCGTGGTCGAGATATCTCTCCGGAGGCTAGAGATTTCTTGAGTCAGTGCCAAGACATGCATCCACGCAGGCCCACTGCTGCTGAGCTCTTGAACCATTCGTTCATTACAGGAAGCTTTCCATCGCCAACCGCAGAAGACGAAAAGGGGTCCTTGATTCCAAGTGTCTCGAAGCTTATCTCGACCTGATTCCTATTGTGTGATATGTCAAATCTCTTTCTCTCTCTTTGTTCTTTCAATTCAAACAAACTAGTCGTGAGAGATGTGAGATGACTGCGATCTAGAGGCTAGAGCAAAGATGATTTCAATTTATCTAATAAACGAACTACTTAAATTTGGTGGAGAGGTTTGGTTGGTTTCTTTACTTGCATTGGATGACAAGTACTCTTAAGTCAAATAGGTTTATCAGTGTGCATGTGCCAGATCAGTTAAAGCACTCCTCCATGTTTACATGAGTTTAAATGTATAATAAGTCCTCCTGCATATATTAATATATTGCCATATTTAGTGTATACAAAATTCATGTCTATGACTCTATTCTTATGTTGCTCTATCCATTTTACTATCCATATCTTCTTCTATTTTGATAAGGTTACTGTGAGTTTTGTAGGAAAAAAAAATTAGTACAGTTGACATGACTATGTTTGATTGAATAGTTGAATCGAACCAACTTAACCGATCTTGAACCAAACCAACTTTTGCTTGGAGCCTTGGACTGCCTAAGCCCAGTATATGTTAAAAGCCCATAATAATGTAAGGCCCAATAAGTAATAGTAAATATGAGGTCCTCAAATCTGAAGTTTGACGAGGAGTTCCATGAGAAGAGAGTAACCCTAGTAGCCGGCAGCAGCAGACGCACACACAGAACAGAGAGGAAAAGCCAAAGATGGTACTCATCGTCTTCTCGATCTCTCTTTGTTTTCCTCATCTTTGATTTACAGCAAAGATCGTGAATTGATGTGAGCTTCTTCATTGTTGTGCTGTGTTGCAGACTTTCAAGCGCAGGAACGGTGGAAGGAACAAGCACAACAGAGGTCACGTCAACCCAATCAGATGCTCCAACTGTGGCAAATGTTGCCCCAAGGTACTCTCTTCCTCCACCTCTGCTTCTCAATCATCTCCAGTTATTTATATAAGCAAAGTTTGATTTTGATCTTGTGGGTTTGGATAGGACAAGGCCATTAAGAGGTTCATCGTGAGGAACATTGTGGAACAGGCTGCTATCAGAGATGTTCAGGAAGCCAGTGTCTACGATGGTATTCATTTCATTTCTCTCTTTGTTTTTTGTTTTGTTATGAAGTTTGGATTTTTCGACTATTGGAATTGAAATGTCCTGAGATTTATGCAACTTTTATGTAATCGTAGGATACACATTGCCAAAGCTGTATGCAAAGACACAATACTGTGTCTCATGTGCTATCCACTCTCATGTCGTTAGAGTTCGTTCCCGCACCAACCGTAGGGTTCGTACTCCTCCTCCCCGTTTTGTCAGACGCAAGGTAATCCCTCTCTCTTTCTCAACTCAATGACCCTTGATCGATTTAAGACCCATTTCTCAATCTTTAAATCAGCTTGCTTGCTTCATTTGTGTTTAGATATGAAAGATGCAACTTGTTTCTGAATACTAGTATCTCACTTAAATACGTAAGATTAGTTTGAAGTAAATCTGGTTACTAAGACATGTACAAAAATGTAGTTTGAATTTTGCATAACCAAGTTTTGTAGATGTGCGGTTAGATCATCTTAAGATTCTTGTTGCCATGTGATTTATATACTAAGTTGTTTCAAAATAACTTTCATGAAGTTGAATTTTGAGGTCAATTAAGCTTGCTACTATTTCCTTCACTTAATCCTTAACGGTACTGCTGTCGGTGAGACTATTCTGTTCTATCTTTTTTTTTTTGTTGAAATGGTTTGCTCTTCTAAGATTTTACTGAATGATTTTCCACATTATGATCGTCAGGATGATGCTCCTAAGCCTGGACAGCCAGGACAGGCCCCTCGTCCAGCTGGACCTGGAGCTCCAGCTGCACCCCGTGTCTGAAGCCTGCAAGCAGCTTTCTCTCTTGTTTTTTATGTTCTAGCGACGTTTTTGAGGATGTTTCTCTCTGGTTCAAATTATATTACTATGTGGATCTTGAGTTCTGTCAAACTATTTCATTAGTTGATTCAACTTTGCTTTTGGCATCTTTATATCCAGTTCTGCAATCTGCTGTTTTAGTTTAACTAGATGCTTATGTATGTTTTAATAGAATGGTTCGTTTGCAATTCAGCGTCCTAAAAAACCTAGTGGATTCTTAACTTGACAATTGAGAATGTATACAGTGAACAATGTAGTAAATCTTCCTGCGACATTTGTGGTGGAAGCTTGTTGTTCAACTGTTAAGTTTCCTCTGCGTGATAAAAAAAAAGTCAGGGCTAAATGAAAGTCTCATTAGTTTTGAGGTTAAACCTACTTATAGGCCTTATAGCCTAGTTATGGGCCTATTCTATCGGATATGCGGCCCAGGCCTAACCCGCGAAATCTTCATATTGTTGACTAGAAAAAGAAAAAAATCCAAAATAAAACGTATTTCACAATTCACATATATACGTTACACATATTTTGGAAATGTTTCTAGGACATTTTCTGTTCCGAAAATGTTAGGTGATCCCCTACTTTTAAAAAAGGTAGCATAGCTTAATTTCACGACGATTTCAATATTTAAGGTATGCTATCTAGCCTTTTGTGTTTATAGGGAAAAAAAAATATAAAAGTTATTGGGAAATCTATAATGTTTTAAACATAGTGTCAATTAGCGCTTACCAATTTTTTTTAGAACTCTCAAGCAACTAACATAATGTCACTGGATTTGGGGTATTAAGTTTTTGATTTGGAGATTGAGGAGGAAAACCTAAATCTCAAACTTCTTTTTTTTTTATTTGATTCAGATTTTTTGGATTTTTGACTTTTGACTTTTTGCCGCGTAATTTTGAAAATCTATGTAACATTAAGTTGTCCATTTTAAATTTTAATATAATTGATAATAATGTTTTTTGGTAAAGTTAGTGTGTGTTTAAAAGTAAACTAACGGTTTTTTTAATTGACTAAAATCTAAAGATTATAAACTTCTATTTTCTTAACTTTATTGTCAGACGTTTTTTTTCTTCTTAATGTTAACTTTTGTTTACGCCGGTAATTTTAAAAATTAGTTAAGCTTTAATGATTATGTTTACTCGTAAGACTAGCGTGTGTCTAAAGTAAGCTAACGGTTTTTTAACAAACTAAAACATTAAAATTTCAAAACTTTTTTCTTCAAAAAGTCGTTGAACCGTTTTATTTAACGTTAACTTTTTACGCACGTAATTTTAAAATTCAATTTATCCACTTAAAATTTTTAATAATGTTTTTTTTCGCAGTAGAACTAGCGTATGTATAAAGTAAGCTAACGAAATTTTTTGAAAATGCTATTAAAAAATTTCAGTTTAAAATATTTGGAAAACAAAGACTGGTTTTTAAACAAAAAACAATGTTGGATCTCATAAACTTTTTCTAAAATACATTTGGCTTGAAGAAAAAGAAAAGTGATGTATCTTAGGCTAGAATACGTATAATCCAACACTAAATCTCATTTGCCCAATGGTCTAAACATCGTAGATATCAATTTTGTCGTTTCCTTTCTTTTAGCTTTTTTGTGTTTACTTTCTTATTTTTCTTTTGTCTTCTTACTTACAACTCCAGAGGAAGACGACGACAGCGAAGAAAAAAACGCCTTCTTTTCTTTTCTCTGGCTGTAATTTTGTGAGGGCGATTATTTATACATATGGTAAAGAAATAAAAATTGCAAATTTATTAGTTTTTCAGTCATTATATTAAATTCTGTATGACTGAAATGTGTAGGAACCTTCCATAAATTTTCATTGACTTCTATATTTCCCGGTGATCGTTTCATTTTCATTCTCTTCTCTCCCTCTCCTCTCCTCTCCTCTCCTCTCCTTCTCTTGTTTATACGCTTAAGCTGCGTTTTTCTCCGCCGGTGTTCCAGTGAGTCTTTTTTTTCTCTTCTTTTCTTTCCTCTTCAGCTCTTTTACTATTGATCTAACACTGTCAAGCTAATCACCATTGGTTCGATTAGGATTTGGTGAAATGGTTTTTGCTTAAATCCCTTTTCTCGATTCTCTGTTTTCATTTTGGCCTTTATTCTTTTGCTTTCTTGTGAGTTTTGATGAGTTGCTGCGTTTGATGATTTAAAGGCCAAAGCTTTTTCTCTTCACGCGTCAAAATTTCACTTTTTTTGGGTCTGTGATACAAATGCTAGTAATTACATTCATATAACCCTAACATCGTTCACAAGTGTTGATCTTCGGCTCAGTTTTTTGTTTTCATCATTTGAGGTTGTAGATTTTTGGGTTTCTATTTTACAGGATGAGTTGAAGCCACTTGGGTGCTCGCGGATTTGCTCAAAGGAACCTTCTTGACACTTGGACTAAAAGCACAGGTACTTTTCCGATAGATACAACTCAAATATATTTTCTACATTTTACGAGGTTGACAAGGTTTTTTTGTTTCTTCTTTTTGAGTTTAGAAAAATATATATATATATATATATATATATACCGAAAGCTTTAGTTTTGGTGTTGCAATCATTGTTGGGCAAAAGCGAGAGGATCAGAATCTTTTAGTCAAATTCTTTTTGGGTATTTTAAAGTTTCAGTTTTTATTCTTTGGTTGGGTTTAGCTTTGACGAAGCTAAGGCAGTAGGGATACCTAACCTGGCATTTACTAATCCATTTATCATTGACATGCTCTGTTTTCATTTTCTTTTCTTGCTTAGAATGTAATTTATTCTCTGGATTCTCTTGAATTGTTTTGAAGCTATCATTGGTGAAATTGAGAAATCTAATACAAGATTTTGTTCTTTCACTCATCATCTCTGGTGATTTAATTTGTATGGCCTATCAATTTCTACTTTCTCATATTGTATGGCCTATTAATTTCCATTTTCTCTTCATTCCTTTGGTTGGAGTTGTTGTTGTCCTTGAGGAGTGTATTGATTTCATGTTATATTAAAGCCATGTTTTTTCTCTCTGTTTTGTGGTTTGTACTTTGTAGATGTTTGGATATGTCATTCTCATACAAGTAAACTCGTTGGGGTGATTATCAATCTGAAGTTAGTTTGGAGTTTTTTTTGTTCAAATGGCTGATATTCAAGAGAGGTTCTCAGTCTCTTCGTCTTCATCCTCGTCATCAGCGTCTCTACCGCGATCAACAGTGCCTATAGATGAAGAAGTGTGGATGATTGCTGAGGAAAGGGTTCAGGAGATATTATGTGTCATACAACCAATCTATCTTTCAGACAGAAGTAGGAATGAGATCATCGATTATTTCCAGACTCTTATCAAGGATCGTTTTGGAATTGAGGTTAGCACTTTTATGTCCTCGTGGAAATTTTATTTGATGAGCTTACCATCAGTCTCCACTTCTTATGAATATTGTATCAGATGATGTCTAGTTGCGATGTTACATAAGAAGATGTGACCCGTATGAATTCGTTAGAACGCTTAAAGTTCTATTGCTATATGATTAGCTTGAGAGTCAGGACTATTAATTTTCTTGCATATGATCTGTCTGTTCCTTTTTTAACTCAATCAAAATGTAGTTTTAATGCTGTATTGTATTTACCAGGTCTTTTTATTTGGTTCCGTGCCGCTAAAAACCTATCTCCCAGATGGAGATATTGATCTGACAGTCCTAACTCCTCATGATAAGGAGGAGGACTTTGCCAAAGCATTGTGTAGTATGCTTAGAACTGAAGGGGGAGATTCCCGTTTCCAAGTAACTGGTGTTCAGTATATCCCAGCGCAGGTTTGCTTGGTTCCTTCTTTGTTTCAAATTATGCGTTTCAAGAATAAAAAATTTCATGCTTATGCTGAATTCCGCACAATTGACATTTTTTTTTTTATGGCAGGTCAAGGTCATCAAATGCAATATCAGGAACATTGCTGTGGATATCTCCTTTAATCAAATGGCGGGACTGTGCGCTTTATGTTTTCTGGAGCAGGTAAATACTTAATAGCTTCGGCTTATAAGCTATAATAGCTCATCCATCATCTATCCTTAACTGGTTTGGTAAATCTCTGATTTTTGTTGCTTTGTTAGGTTGACCAAACTCTTGGAAGAGACCATCTGTTCAAACGTAGCATCATTTTGGTTAAGGCCTGGTGCTATTATGAAAGCCGTCTTCTCGGTGCCAACACTGGATTGATCTCAACATATGCATTGGCAGTACTCGTCTTGTACATCATCAACATGTCATATTCATCATTGTCTGGCCCTTTAGCAGTAAGAATTTTAAATCTGAGCTTATTTGGGAAATGCTTCCAGTATTAACAGCTTAAACCTATAATTATCAGGTACTGTACAAGTTCTTGGATTACTATGCATCATTTGATTGGAAAAATTACTGTATCACGGTCACTGGTCCGGTCCCGATATCATCTCTTCCAGATTTTAAGGGTAATGACGCTGAGATTACAATTCTTTTCTGTTTTCCCCTAAATTTTGAAAAAAATAATCTTTTGTTGTTTCCTTCAGAAACCGGAGATCATGAAGTAGTCCTAAATGAGAAGTTCTTCAGAGAATGCGTGGAGTCATATTCGGTTCAAACTAAAGTTGTCGAAGCCAACACGCAATATTTTCCTGTAAAATCTTTCAACATAATGGATCCTCTGAAACGCAGTAACAACCTTGGACGTAGTGTGACATCAGGTACTTCATTGACCAGAGATTTCTATGCCACAAGACCAAAACAAAGCTCATGATTGGTCTCTCAAGTAATATTTTCTAACTATTGTGCAATTTTGTTAGGAAATATGCCACGTCTAAGACATGCTTTTTCTCTGGGAGTTCAAAAGCTTAGAAAAGTACTTACAGTACCTGGAGAATCCGTGGGTTGGGAACTGGAGAAGTTCTTTGCGAATTCACTGGATAGGAACGGTAAGGGACAGAGACAAGACGCAGAAGAACCTATTTACGCTTTTGGGACTGGAAGAGCAGAGTTGTCTGATCTCAGAGGAGATTTTGAAGGAAACTTCAGAAGTCTTGTATACGGGAAGTGGTTTCACGGTGAGACAACTCAGCATAGCTGGATCCCCCAGGGTCAAGAAACGAGTTCTTGGGACAATGTCCAATGGTATGTGACGGGGGAAAATAATGATTTATATTGGAGTAATGAAGATGGATCAAACTCGATGCAGAACATGCGGAAATCAAGAGGAACGGGCACTTACATTCCTGAAATGGTAAATTCACTGTTTACTCTTTAACTTGTGTTCCTATTTTTGGATACAATTTGTTTCTGGATTGTATGATCCATCGTTATTTGTTTTTTTTTTTTTTGCAGAGTCAACAATCCTACACTGATAGGTTCAGTAGCAACCCAGGCACAGTGAACTCAGCATATCAGACTCAACAATCTTACACTGACAGGTTCAATGGCACAGTGAACTCAGCATCTCAGACTCAACAATCTTACCTAGGCAGGTTCAGTGGCACAGTGAACTCAGCATCTCAGACTCAACAATCTTACACAGGCAGGTTGAGTGGCACAGTGAACTCAGCATCTCAGACTCAACAATCTTACACAGGCAGGTTCAATGGCACAGTGAACTCAGCATCTCAGACTCAACAATCTTACACAGGCAGGTTCAATGGCACAGTGAACTCAGCATCTCAGAATCAACAATCTTACACAGGCAGGTTCAATGGCACAGTGAACTCAGCATCTCAGAATCAACAATCTTACACAGGCAGGTTCAGTGGCACAGTGAACTCAGCATCTCAGACTCAACTGTACAAACAGAATCCTTGAATTGGTCCGTTTGCTAAAACCTTTTTCATCATAACTCCCTAGGCTTTTTGTCTCACATAGCTACCAACAGCAAACTATGGCAAAGAGTTTTTCTATTTTCTAATTTTTTTTTTAATGGTGGTAAATGGGAAAGTCCCAGACTTTGAAGCAGATGCTTCATTTTAGGATTCATTAGGATTTTAATTCTGTTGACCCGTAACTCATTCTGAGGTCTCTCTTAATTCGTTGAACAGAAAGATGATAAATCTGATTAGCTCTTTACAGATTCTTGATGATCATTTACATATCTAAATTTATATATGTAGGATTATTAATTACAATGCCATGACGCTGTCTTAGAAGCAACTTGAGTTTGATTACTGATAGAGAAGTTAGTTGTTGTTGCTATCACTTGTTAGTGGAGTTGAGAGGGCCCGACCTACCTGAGATCTTTTTATCCATATTGAGATATATCCTATGTGATTGTGATGACGATGTACTTCCAAAGCATTACGTCATCTCTCTCGTATCTCAAAATTATTAATCATCTTGCGTAACATCTCTCTTGTGTTATGTATAGAGCGATCCTCTAGGAAAAGATCTGCCGATAAGTTTAATAGTTACGTCAGTGATTAGGTTCATTAGAGATAGATCTTAGCAAGATCGAATATAAAGTTATAACGATAATTTTGGTTGTTGGCTTATTCAAGGCTTCAAGCTAAGTGGCATATAAACTAAATTTTTTTTCTGTGAGTCGGTGGTTCACATTTGCTAATTTTCTAACTTGCCTTTCTCTGATCCCAATGAGTAAACTTGCCATACGTGTCTATTTTTCGACAAATCAGTAACTTGTATAAATGCACTTGTAAGAGAGACATGATCATTTCAAGATAAGCAAACGTAATTATTCACTTCTTCTGTGCTAGAATAATGTTGTTGTATGTCGTTTATTATTATTAATATAAATACTTGTAATTAATTATATACTAGTACAAAACATAGTATGATAATGATAGTATAATATTTAAAATACACGTACGAGGTTCGAACCCTCACGCTTTTATTTAAAGATGGGACAATTTTATAAAAGAGTTTCCCGCTATTCGACCTACCTGACTATATAAGCTCAAATCAAATTATTCTTGCAAATCAGTTCCTCTTACGCTTTTTAAGTTCTTTTAAGAAACTTACCTCATAACTTGGTTTAGATTATAGTCTTCCATCTCGCTTCGGTTACAAATCCAAAATCAATTGCGTGAATCTATTGCAAGTGTTACAATGTCTGATAGATATTGTATCTTTTTAGTCCTCCAATCCTCTATTGTGCGAAAGCAAACATAAGAGGATGACTTAGGAGAAAATACTATATTTTACCAAAATTAGAATAGTAAGAAAGAAGAGAGAAATGAGAAAGAATCCAACGTCTCTAATTAATGTGTTCCCTAACTATAAACTTTTGTGGTCAATCCATCTTTTGAAAAGTTTTTTACTCTAGATTTTTATTTAGGTTACCAGATTGTTAAAATCTTATATATCAATTTTCCAACAACCATACGACTTGACAAAGAACAAAGCATGCAATGATGGATCATTACGATAACTACATATATAAAGATAACATAAATATATCGAAGAAAAGAAGAAAAAAAGTAAGAAGTTGCCATGTTATAAACCCATCATGACCATTGTTTGCCAATTTCAACAAAGTTGGCCCTCCAAATTTAATAATGCAATGCTTCTTTTCTTACATATAATTATTTATATATATGTATGATCTCTCTATTATCAACAACAACACTACATTCTCTTCTTGACCCTAAAGAGACGAGAAGAAGGAAGAAACAGTTATCTTATTTTTCACCTTTTAAATTTGATTGTATTCTTAAAGATAGTAGAATAAATGGAAGCAATGAAGATTAAGTTTCACGCTTTATTACTCTCGTTCTTACTTATCTCCGGAGTCCCTTCAATTCTTGGGTTAAGTATGAGGTTGAGAGGCACTACAAGATCGGAGCCGGAGGCATTTCACGGTGGAGATTTCGCGGAAGTGAAGATCAGGAAGTTGATGATGGTCACAAACTTGGAAGTTGATTATTCAAGTGACTATTATGATGGCGGATCATCATCATCGTCAGCAACATCATCACCATCACCACCAGTGCCTGATTATGATGATATCTATAGAAGGCAAGGTGATGTCCCAAGCCCTGCTATAGGCCACTGATCATACATGTCATGCGTATATTTACACACACATATTACACATTCTGTGTTTATATATTTTCATACATACATGTGTTGTTAATTACTATACCTTTTTTTTTTGTCCTAAATAAGAGGTGTCTCTACATACATATATATGTTGTTGCTTTTTCCTTGTTTCTGATATCTTTTATTTGTTCAGAAAAATAACTGGTGCTCTTATTTCCTATTGAATTGTCTCATTTCCTCGTGTTGAGATGGGATCTTTTCATATATGTAATAAAACTTCTTAGATAAAACTGCATTTGTCCGTTGTAAAAATGATCTGTGAATTAAAAAATTAGTAAGAGTATTTCTTCTTTTATAAACAAGAACAGTATTTTAACCACAATACTGTGATATAAAACAAGGTCCATAATCAAAGTTTATGATTATATTTTTTTTTAATATGTGGGATATTTAACTTATACCTGAGAATCTTGTGGCATAATCTCAAGTTTCCAAAAACATTAGTAAAGAAATATACTTATGATAAGGAAAAAAAACACAAAAACATTCGGTCAGGTGGTGGCAAAAGGAACATTCTGTCGGTTATACAGTCTTCGACCATTTACCCAAAGCAACTTGTAATTTAAAAATTCCTAGTAAATAAAAACGAAAACAATACGAGTTTTGCCTTAATTAGTGGCCGTTAACAAAGCCTTAAAAAAAGTATTTATCGTTCACATGGGACATCATGTTATGTTGTGTTATATATATGCTTTATATATATATTGTTCGGACTTAGTCCCTAGCTAATTTATTTTTCTAGATTCGGATAGCATGTAAATGTGAGTTAATGAGTAAACACACATCATCCCATCTTCAATCAAGAAATGCAATTATCTCCAAAGGAAACTTTACTTACCACCACTAATCTATCATGCATGATGCCTCACTTGGTTATATTTGCAAAGCTTGATTAGTAAAATAGATATCTCCTATACGAATGAACTTTGTTTCTCATAATTTGCCGCCGATTGCCAAGAACAATATTAGAAAAGAAAAGAAAAAACGTATGGGAAGACGAGATGTCCAATCCTAGACTATGTAATCTGTATGCGGTTAAAAGGAAAAAAGAACAATGGATTTGTATAAAAACTCAGGAAACAGTGTTCCAAGCAAAAATCTTGATGACCAAAAGAGTCTCGTATCAATCAAAGTCTTCGGTCTTCCACATATAGAAAAGAATGTAGAAAACAAAATAGTATCGTTCACATTTGATTGATACATAAACCAAGCTGAAAAAGACAGCATTCCCCAAATCACGTATAGAATCTTTACATAATTATAAAAATATCAATGTTAAGTGTGATTTGTCGTCATGCAACGCATGCATATAATATAGTAAAATACATTATTTGATTTGATAATATGTGCCTTTATACATGCATTGAATCAATCCACACCGACCAATCTCCGAATCATATAATTTATAAAGATTGTTGTGAAGAGGAAGCTGAATTGGTTTTTGGAATACGATTCCGATCCGGGATTTAGAATTGTTCGACTACAATAATGTCAAAGTGGGATATAGAAAGACTATTAAAACAAAATAGTATCACTTTCATCTCTGGAGTAGCAAGAAAAATAATAATGTATAAAGGTTGAAAATGAAGTTGCGCAAGAGAAAGAAACATGTAAAAGAGGAGTGAAAGAGAAAGAAGCATAAAAGAAGGAAATAGCAAAAAAAGAGCACCAATCAATCACTTCAAATTCCATTATTTGAATACCAATTTTTCTTATATTTATATATTTGTAAAAATTACGATATAAGAAAGTATTATAAAATAGTTGAAACTTTTATTTTTTATAACAAAAATATTAAAAATGTCATTAAACCATTCTTTTAATTTATAACTGTAAATACATATATTTATATTTTCATTGAATGATTGTATATCCTAATATTTCCATTTACTATTATTTATCATCTAGTTTTTTTTTTCTTTGTGTTTTTTTTTGGTAATTGGGGATAAAATCTAGTTATTCACCATATAATAGGGAAAAACATTATTACATACATGGGCAATCTACCAGCATTTAAAAAGTAATTACTAATTAGTAATATAAAATCTATATAATAAGGTAAACTGTTTAATATCTTTTTATTACTAGTGACTATTCATAGAATCAAATCGAGTTATTTACACCTTTAACAAAACAATTGCTCTTGTTGGTGCAGCTGTTAAAAGTTAAAACTAAAACAACTGAAAAAGAAACATTTTCGAATTTGCAACCATAAATAAAATAAAAAAAGGTTTCAAAGAGTGTGGAAGTTGGTGTGGCGATTGACCAGATTTTAAGGCTGAGCTTATATACTTCGGAGCTCCATCAATGGCGCAAATTCTGTTAGTAAGTAAAGAATTAAAACTTTTAAATTTTTTATTTTTCTTCTTTATTCTTTTAGATGTAACTGTCGGGAAGCACTCACGTGTTTCTGTCTCTTCACCTGTAAATATTCTCGCCACGTTTGCCGAGAAAACGCGAAGAAATGGTAAAGAACGGGGAAATATAAAAATATGTTTTTTTTTTGTTTTTTTGGTTTTAACATAGAGGAAGCATGTGGAGGCTAATGGGTTTCTTATCTTCTTCTTCATCTCTTCTTCTAAGCTTTCTTTTGTCTTCAATATCTTAAATATATTCAATGATAAGCAGATCATCTCTTTCGATTCACGTCACCACCACACCCAGAAATTTTAATTATTTCTCTAAGTGGGAAAAACACAGTTGGCGTTGTGTGACACTTAAATGTGCAAACATTTTTAATTAAAAAGAAGAAAAAGCTAATAATTGAGTATCTCCATTTATGGCTAAAAGCTTAACACTTTTCAAGTCAATTCATTTCTCTTGACATCTTTTACAATCCTGGCTGGTGCTGGTGCTGGTGCTGGTGGGTACTTCTTCTTCTTCTAGAGATTTCATTTTAGGGTTTTTTTTTTGATGTTTTCTCTGGGTTTATCTACAAGTTTAGGCATGTGCGTGAATGTGGCCTACCTTTGTTTTCTTCTCTCTTATTTGGAAACAAAGTTGAGTTGTCGTATTTATTGTTAACTTTGGAGGTTTCACTGTTTATTAGACGAGACCTTTCAATTGCTTCTGCCTAATTTACCCAATTCATAAATCTATCTTCTTTTTTCCAGGTTCTTCTTATTTCTAGCTTGTTAGGCTGTGAAGGTTTTTAGATTAAAGCCATGGATCTCAATCTCGGGAAATGCTGTGGTTCTCGTTCTTCTAAGGTTTGTCTCTTATTAGATTTGTTCAATTTCGGAGCTTTTCTGAGATTGGGATTTGATGTGTTTACATACAATTATGCAGAAGGAATCATGGAGGTCGGTTTTGCTTCTTGCTTATCAGAGTCTTGGTGTTGTCTATGGTGACTTGAGTATCTCTCCGCTTTATGTCTTTAAGAGCACTTTTGCTGAAGACATTCAACATTCTGAGACCAATGAAGAGATCTACGGTGTTATGTCTTTTGTTTTCTGGACTCTCACTTTGGTTCCTTTGCTTAAGTATGTCTTCATTGTCCTCCGGGCTGATGATAACGGAGAAGGTGAGGAGAGAAGAGACTCTCTCACTCCAGATTATCATCTGTTTGCTGCGTTTGCTTATGTCGTATTCTATTTTTCACAGGTGGAACTTTTGCTTTGTATTCACTGATCTGTCGTCATGTCAAAGTTAGCCTCCTTCCAAACCGACAAGTTTCTGATGAGGCACTATCCACTTATAAGCTTGAGCATCCACCGGAGAAGAACCATGATTCCTGTGTCAAAAGATATCTGGAGAAGCACAAGTGGTTACACACTGCTTTGCTGCTTCTGGTCCTTCTTGGAACTTGTATGGTTATTGGAGATGGACTTCTCACTCCAGCTATCTCCGGTATGTTTTCTTTTCTGTTTGTTGATGATATCTTAGTGTCTAACTGCTGGTTTAAAGAGGTTCTTATCTTTTCTTTTTGTTGTATGTAGTTTTCTCTGCTGTGTCAGGTCTTGAGCTGAATATGTCCAAAGAACATCACCAATGTAAGTACAACACAGAAGGCTGGTTTGATGTTAGTTGTTGCTGCGTGAGTTCCGATGAATGATGGCTTCCTTTTGTTGATCAAAACGTGCAGATGCAGTGATACCTATAACCTGCTTCATATTAGTCTGTCTGTTCTCGCTACAGCATTTTGGGACACATCGTGTTGGGTTTGTTTTCGCGCCTATTGTCCTGACTTGGTTGCTCTGTATAAGCGGTATTGGCCTGTACAATATAATTCAGTGGAATCCTCATATATACAAAGCTCTCTCTCCTACATACATGTTCATGTTCTTGAGGAAGACTAGAGTAAGTGGATGGATGTCTCTAGGCGGGATCTTGTTGTGCATAACTGGTGAGTTGCAGGATATTTATATTGTTAATGTCACGACAAAATTGTCAGTATTTTAACTCGTTAAATCTTTGTTTTAGGTGCTGAGGCCATGTTTGCTGATCTTGGTCACTTCAATTATGCAGCAATTCAGGCATGTTTAAACTTAGCTTGGATGCTTTACATACTGTTAGATATCTCCATGGGTTTTAATAATTCTTTGTTTTGTTATCTGTAGATTGCGTTTACCTTCCTGGTTTATCCGGCTCTTATATTGGCATACATGGGGCAAGCTGCTTACTTATCCCGGCATCACCATTCTGCTCATGCAATTGGGTTTTACGTCTCTGTGCCAGGTGAGTAGTTTTCTTTACTTCAAGAACTGAAATTATAGTTGGTGCGGACCATTGATACTATAATCTGATTGATTGCTTATTAGAATCCTTGGTTTTGAACAGAATGTTTGCACTGGCCTGTGCTTGCGGTAGCGATACTTGCTTCTGTTGTGGGAAGCCAAGCGATCATCAGCGGGACTTTTTCAATTATAAACCAAAGCCAGTCTCTTGGATGCTTTCCTCGAGTAAAAGTCATTCACACCTCGGATAAGATGCATGGTCAAATTTACATACCAGAGATTAACTGGATGCTCATGGTTCTCTGCATCGCTGTTACTATCGGGTTTAGAGATGTAAAACACCTGGGAAATGCATCAGGTACAAGATTCTTTTATCAGTGCATGAAATTTGGATTCTTTAACTTTGAGATTAAATTTTTATGCCTTTGTGGTTGGTTACAGGTCTGGCTGTAATGGCGGTAATGCTAGTGACGACATGTCTTACCTCATTGGTCATTGTTCTTTGCTGGCACAAGCCTCCAATTCTAGCCCTCACGTTTCTTCTCTTTTTTGGTTCGATTGAACTTCTCTACTTCTCGGCCTCACTTACCAAATTCCGCGAAGGCGCTTGGCTTCCAATCCTCTTATCCTTATTTTTCATGATCATCATGTTTGTTTGGCATTACACCACCATAAAGAAATACGAGTTTGATCTTCAGAACAAAGTCTCGCTCGATTGGCTTCTCGCGTTAGGTCCAAGCCTTGGAATTTCCCGAGTTCCAGGTATCGGTCTAGTCTTCACAGATTTAACCTCTGGAATCCCTGCCAATTTCTCCCGGTTTGTCACCAACCTACCTGCTTTCCACCGTGTCCTCGTCTTTGTCTGTGTGAAATCTGTCCCAGTCCCATTCGTTCCACCTGCTGAGAGATACCTTGTGGGCCGTGTGGGTCCTGTTGACCACCGCTCTTACCGCTGCATCGTGCGGTATGGATACCGTGATGTCCATCAAGACGTGGACTCGTTCGAAACAGAGCTGGTGAGCAAGCTTGCGGATTTCATCCGTTACGACTGGCACAAAAGAACACAACAACAAGAGGACGACACCGCCCGCTCTGTCCATTCCAACGAATCCTCGAGCGAGTCGAGACTGGCCGTGATTGGAACAGTGGCTTACGAGATCGAAGACAATCTCCAACCAGAGAGCGTCTCAATAGGATTCTCCACAGTGGAAAGCATGGAAGACGTAATAGAAATGGCGGAAGCAGTGCCAACAACCACCATAAGACGGGTGAGATTTGCGGTCCCAGAAGACAGTTACGAGGATGAAGGGTCGTCAGCGTCTGTGGAAGCAGAGGGGGAGCTGAGAAGTGAGCTGAGGGATTTGCTGGCGGCGCAGGAGGCGGGAACGGCGTTTATATTGGGACATTCACACGTGAAAGCGAAACAAGGATCATCGGTGATGAAGAGGTTGGCAGTTAATTTCGGTTACAATTTCTTGAGAAGGAACTGTAGAGGACCTGACGTGGCGCTTAAGGTCCCGCCCGTTTCTCTTTTAGAAGTCGGCATGGTTTATGTCATCTGAATTATTAATTACATACATAAAAACTTCATTCCTCTGTTGTAAATTCGTGATGGTGTAGCGTTGTTCTTTAGATCCATCTCTGTGTTTTTGACTTTTTGACTTTTTGACAAATCTAAAGAAAGACCAAGATGGTCATATTTACTTATATTAGCGTTATACATCATCCATTGTCCTATCACATAATACGACCGCGTATAGAGATGGTGCCAAAACGGTGCGTTTGGAGAATGGTCATGGATCATGGCGGGAAAAACCTATCAGATATGGCGGGAAAGGCCCAACTATAGACTTCGCCACCCCTTTGATTGAGCAAAGACTCCATTTTTTCTTCTGTAACCCTCTCACCGATTAACTTCATAGAGAGATTTTTGGCAAAAAAGTAAGAAATCAAAGCTAGGTTGAGAGATATGGGAGGGCCGGCGTATGATTGTCTGACTAACCCTCTAGGAGCTGTACGGTTCTCCTTCGTAAATGCTCTGTCTTCCGGCTATGATCCGGCGTCGTCAGTCGGGAAAGACTGGGGCGTCTTGGATCTGTTCCGTCACTACTTCTCCGATGAATCTGCTATATCCCAGGTTCTCTTTTCTCTTTAATCTTACTCTGTTTCCGAATTCGCTATGTTTTTTGGTTTTTGGGTTTAGGGTAATCGAGTATTAATTTATTGTGTATTTGGTTCATTACTACCCAATTCGTGTTTTCAATCTCCAGCATATAAAAGTTGATTTTGTTTTCATCTAATTTGGTACTGTTTCTGACTAAATCAGCTTCTTTTAGGTTTTAGTCTATCCATAGATTGTTTAATTTGGGGTTTAGAATGATCTGTTCCTCATATTTTTTTCTGAATTAACAAATATTTTATTTTTGTTTTGTCTATTGTAGGTTCCAATTCTTGATTCGTCAAGTATCAATTGGGTGCAGCCCAATACACTTGTTCGGTTTCGTGGAATGATACAGGACATGCTTGGAAATGAATTCTATGCTGGTGCTTACAAGGTATGAATATATGAATATCACTTTGCTTTTGATAATTTCTACTAAGGAAATTTCTCAATAATCGTTCTTTTTATTATTATGTGAAGGATGGTTCAACATGGAGAACAAATAAGTACTGTGATGTCTCACAGTTTCCTGAGGGTTCTTCCACTGAAATGCAAGTTTGGGAGCGTCGCTTACTTTACTGTATTCCTGTATGTTTACTCTAATGCTGCACCTTCGTTTTTGTTGTTGCTGTTGTTGGGCTGTCATAGATGTTTAAGCATAATAACACTTGATCGCAATGTTTAGGTTCCAGGGCAAAACCAATGGACTGAATGTCCTTCTCAAGAGCTGAAGAATCGGTTTTTGGATCTAACTGGCCAAAACAGGGAAAAGCGTGTGAGGGTGGATGAAGAAATGACTGATTCCTTAGAGTCCAGTGTAAGTAACTTAGTTTCTCATTTTGCCTTCATCTGAAACTGGTCTTGCTGTAGCAATATCTATTGGAGTTGTTGGTCAATAACTAATTTTAGTCACCATTGCAGACTTTAGAAGCTGGGATTAATGGCTCTCCTTTCAAGAAAATGGTAAGGATCTCTAGTCTCTCAAGTCTTTACTTATTTACGAGTTTAACATGGTAAAAGACAATCAAGTTGTGGAAAGAACCATGAAGTAGATAACTTTTCCTTACTGTTACTGGCAAGAATCATGAGACATTGAGATATTGGCTGATGGGCGATTTCAAATTTGTATCGTTTTTGTGTTTGTCAGAAAGTGGGGGAAGCTACCTCATCAGCTTCAGAATCTCAGGTTCCACAAATTTCTGGTATTCCGCCTGCGACAAGTACAGATGCTCTAACTTGTCTTGTGAAGGTAAATATATGGCTGTTTTCATTGTATTATCTGTTAACATGGTCACGCCCAATCTAAAGAGATTAATTGTTGACCCAATTCTTATGTGGCCACACAGATCTATGATTCTCCAGAGTCAGAACTGAAGCTAAATGATGTGGTTGAATTTCTTGGAGTGTTGACCTTCGATCCAATTGCTATGATGGATACAGATTCACTTGATGTAATCTCTGATGATCTCTCTGAAGCTGAATCTGTTCAGATGCCCTCTCGAAAGGTTCCACGCCTCCATTGTCTTGTCCACAGGAAGCTTGAAACACAACATTTCCTGCATGGTTCTTCGTTATTACCAGAGGCAAGTACCATTAGTTGATCTTATACCTAGTCTTGTTCTGAAATTTGTGTCCTGAATCTCTTGTTACTTTTTGATTTGGCAGCCCAAGTCTCCCCAAATATTTAAAGAGATAAGAGAGAGTTTGATGAAGTACCTTTCCGGTCTACTAGGGAATGATCACATTGCCGCACAGTTCCTGTTATTGCATCTCTTGTCGAAGGTGATAATTTAGTTAAAAACGGATCACAAATTTTTCATTCAGCTTTTCCTGTTGATCTGTTGTATTATTGTCACTAAGATGTTTTCCTCCATTACAGGTGCATGGAAGAGTCGATAATGTTGCTGTTGGGAAGCTTTCACTTAATCTTATACACCTTAATAAAGAAAGCATGTCTGTCTTTGGTACCCGGCTCGGTGATGCCCTCAAAAGCCTCCTACCATTCACACAATCTATACCACTTACTATTGAGTATCTGAACACTGCTTCCCTTGGTCCTAAGAAAGACTATGGACTCAACAGGTAAGAATCCATCTTCACTATCTTAACAAGTGTTTTCAATAATTCTTATCTTGAGAAACCTTCAAGCATATGGTTTCTATGACTCAGATTGATGCCTGGAGTTCTACAAATTGCTGATGGTACGCACTTGATATTGGACGAAACAGAGTTACAAGCAGGCACATTGAACTCTGTTGGAGTTGAAAATGCAAATCTGCTTAAAAACCTCTTGGAATGTCAGAAGGTAAATCAGTGTTATGATTCACTTTTATTAGATCCAAATATAAACATGGAATCTGTTGCTATTTCAGGTGGAGTATGATTTCCAATATTATAAAATGGAAATGGCCACTGATGTTCAAATGCTCATCTTCTCTGAGGGGAAATCAAACATAATGCCCGCTGATTTGGTTCTACCTTTTCAACCTTCCCAAGTGAACCAATTGGAAGTCATCACACCAGAAACAGCAGAAGCTTGGAGGTGTTACTTAGCTACTTGCAAATCGTTATCTCACTCCATTGGGCAAGAGTTACAGCAGGTTTGTATATATCTATGGCAGTAATGTTAGAACCTGGTGTTTCCAAAGAAATCCATTGTTTTCAGACTTTTGAGTCCATACTTTAATTATTTTCTGCAAAATTTCTTTGCAGGTGGTGGAGAAAGATTTGGTTGCAGCAAGACAAACGGATCGTAGTTTAGGCAGCCAAGACTTGAGCAGGTACTAAATGTATCCTTTGTGTTTACTATAATCAAATATACACAACTTTCAATTTGGGTTTCTGTTTCTGCAGGTTGTTGACTATGGCTCGCATGATTTCTGTGAGTTATGGTGAGACCACACTTTCACTAGAGCACTGGCAAATGGTGTTGGAACTAGAAAGACTTAGAAAGGAGAGGCTCAAGTAAACCTGCCGAATCGAGAAGATAGACTATGGTTTCGAGATTGTTTGGTTAATGTTGTAATTTTCTCTAAGTTACCTGATTAAGAAGAACGATCGTTTCCTATCTATTTATTGAGAGATTCAGTGTTTGTGCTTTTGTTTAATCTGGAAAATGTTTAAAATACAAATAGATTCAGATTCACTAGAACTCAATGATCCTACATGGTATCCACCACTTTTGAATATTTTTGATAAAGTAGATAGTTTCTCTTAGCAGGTTAGGTAGGTTCACAATGTTAGACGCAAATAAGAAAACTTAGTTGGTCGCAGATATGTAGTAATTTAATAAACGGATTTGAACTTTAGTAGTACCAAAATTGGAATTACTCAGATAAAACATGAAGTATTGGATTAAGAACATGCACACTGTCACACAAAAGTACCAAAGAGTAAAACTAAGGACTTCTGTCGTGCAAAGCAAGTAAATAAAACAAACTTAACTCTTCAATAAGATAATATTTCCTTCTCCGTCGAATGTAAACTGCAACCACCAGATGGAACATGAACGTCTCAGTGAAAATGTAGAGTTTGCTCTCGATCGCAGTCATCTCGCATCTCTCACGACTCTCTCGTTTGTTTGAATTGAAAGAACAAAGAGAGAGAGAGATTTGACATATCAAACAATAGGAAGAAGATCAAGGATCAGGTCGAGATAAGCTTCGAGACACTTGGAATCAAGGACCCCTTTTCGTCTTCTGTGGTTGGCGATGGAAGGCTTCCTGTAATGAAGGGATGGTTCAAGAGCTCAGCAGCAGTGAGCCTGCGTGGATGCATGTCTAGGCACCGACTCACGAAATCTCTAGCCTCCGGAGAGATATCTCGACCACGCAACTTCCACTCGTAGAATTCATCAAATATCTCCTGGATAGGTATTGCTCCTAACATCTCATAAACCACACACCCCAGAGCATATATATCAAGTCCCGGCTCGATGACCAGTCCGTTTGGCGCAAAAGACTCTGGTGGCAGATACTTAGCCGTACCAATGGACACGAAATCATATTCGGAATCAGGTTCCTTGGATGAACCGAAATCAGCAAGCTTGAGATCCCACAGCTCTCCAGGAGTTGTGGAAGTGAAGAAGAGAACGTTGGATGGCTTAAGGTTGCAGTGAACGTAACCATGGGAGTGAAGAGCCACGAGTCCTTCTAGGATCATACGAGCCGCACGTTGGACCAGGGTCTCAGGTATCTTCCGTGACTCCCTGCGAAAACCGTATATAAGCTGATGGAGATTACCTTGGGAGGCGTACTCCATATAGATCATGTAGCATTCGTAGGGTTTGGTTCGTAAGTGAAGATATTTTGAGGCATCGACGATGCGAGGATGATCTCGGAAACGATGCATGATCCTAAGCTCCTTCTCGAGAATCTTTTTGAGGTGCATCGGCGATGACTTCTTTGCGCAAACTCGGGAGTCTGTCTCCCTCTCCAGAGAGACGCGACCAAACCTACCGTGACCAAGAAAAGAGACGGTCTTCGATGAAGACTCGTCCACAATACAATCATCATCTCTGCAAAGTTGCTCCATCATCAGAGTAAAAGCTTTTACGTATTCGATACTCTTTAGGGTTATTTGTGATCAGAGTAACTAATGTAATGTTTGATAGATCATCACTCGTTATTGATATCTATTTATACGAGTTAAGACATCTTTCCTTTTCCAATACGAAATCATATTTACACGCTTAAAGTAAAGTAAATCAATTTTAATGTTTAATATTATCTAATGCTATGATCCAAAATTAGCTTAAAATATTGAAATAAATTATTAAGATCTTTATTTAGAGACAATTATAAATACCTTTAGTAAAATTTTAATATACATATATTCACTTTTGTTTTTTCAATTTGATCACCAAGTTTTGTAATTAATACATGGCTCCAACATCCCCATTTTCTTATTAATTTCCTATTTCCGTCTCTGGTAAAAAGTCACAGTTTCCATTTTCTAAAAGTAATTTTTTTACATATAAACAAAACAAAATAAGTTTTTTTTCCCTCCCAAAAAAAAAAAGAAGTAATTAATTATTTTCTTTTTCCTATATAAAAAAAAAGTAATCACTTCCATCTTTAATTTCCTTTTCCTTTTTGCTAACAAAATCTAACAGTGATATTTGATGTATGTTGTTTAGTACAAAAGTCCTGCAAAAATATGATCAAAAATTTAGGGATGTAGGTGCAAAAGTTTCTTTATTACAAAATCTAACCATAACAAATCACAAGGTGCTCGGAAGGTGCTCGGAAGAGCAACCTCATTGATGAGATTTAAATGATATCTTAGATAATTAATCATTTAATTAAAAAGCAAAAACAAGGTTAATTAGCAAGATATGATATCTTGCATAAGATATAAAACTACTCCTAAGATACTATAAGATATAAAACTACTCCACTAATTAAATTAATTAATAAACTACTCCTAGCTAATGCTCTGTACATTTCCTTTGGTTTGTTTACACCACACGTTGAACAACTTTGGAAGACAATAGCCTAGATATAATGAGACAAGCGCCTGATATGTGTATCCATTGCACGTTAATCACTATTCTCGTCCAAGTAGTTTACAAACAAAAATTATAGTTAAAATATATATTTTAAAAATTACATATCTCAAATGCGAAAAAAAAGACGATGAAAGCCGAAGTGAAGAACAAAGCATAATCTTCACTCTTTCTCTTAATATCTAAGTCCTTTTGCAACTTCAAAGAAGTGTGCAACGTTCTCTTCAGGGGTTCCAACTTTAATACCATGCCCCAAGTTGAGAATGTGTTTATCTCTCCCAGCTTTCTTCACAGTATCATGAATCCGGCTTGTGATAAATTCTTTCGATCCAAATAGAACTCCCGGATCCACGTTTCCTTGAACCGCTATGTCTCTTCCTAGCCGGTCTCTTCCTTCAGCCATGTCCACAGTCCAGTCCAAGCTCACAACATCCACACCGGTCCGAGCCAGTCTCTCTAGCAGACCTCCTGATCCACTCGCATACAGTATGAGAGGCAGGTTTGGGTGAGTTTGTTTAACAGCATCCACAATCTGTTTAAGATAAGGTAAGCTAAACTCCTCAAAATCCACCGGGCTAAGCTCGGTAGCCCAGGAGTCAAATATCTGCACGGCTTGAGCTCCGCTATCTGCTTGATAACGTATGTACGTGATCATCGAGGTTGTGAACTTCTTGAGCAAAGCATGTAGAACCTGAGGAAAAAAGAAAAGTTTCAATCTCTGATATACTTACCAAATTGCCCAGTTCTACACTTGCTTTATAATCTTTAAAAACTCACCTTGGGTTGAGAAAAAGCTAATCTTTTTATCTGTGTGAAATTCTTAGATGAGCCACCTTCGATTACATACGAAGAGAGAGTAAATGGAGCTCCAACAAAACCCAGAACAGCGGATTCATTTCCCACCTGAAACAAAACATACTCTTTAGTTTAAGAGCATTTGTGGCTTCAGCCTTCAATAATCACTATTAGTACCTCATTTCTTAATCTTTTGAGTGCTTCTCCAACATATGGAACAGATTCCTCTGGTATGAACTCTCTAACTTGAGCAACGTCAGCAGCTGATTGCGGCGGGTTGAAGATGATAGGACCTTTTCCTTTAACAATGTCGAAAGGTATGTTCATTCCAGACAATGGAGTGAGAATGTCTGAGAACAAAATCACCTTTTCATACATTTTGAAAGAACAGACATGTCAACTTGAGAGATCATATAAAGTAAAACTCCAAATTAAATGGACAAAGAGAAGAAGAACTAACTCACCCCATCTGGCTTAAACACCTTCCATGGCTGCAGAGAAATTTCCACCACAAGATCTGCATTCTCTGATCTATCTCTGAAAGAAGGATATTTCTCACAGAGAGTTTGATAACTCTGTTCATCGAATTAATCAACACTCAGGACACACACAACTTCGAAAAGGAAAATTACATTATGAGTTCGTAAACAAATTAAATAGAAGAAAGCTTGCCTTCATGTACCTCCCAGCTTGCCTCATAAGCCAAACCGGAGGTCTATCAACAACTTCACCTTTAGCAGCTCTCAGAAGAAGAGGCTCGCTGGTTGCCGAGAGTTTAGGCTCGGTTACAGTTGTTCCTACGCAAAGAATTTGAACTCCAGTAAACATACAGACTAAGACGATATTACACAATCCATAAGCTTCTGCTCATTCCATGATCAGACTCAAAATAAGCGAAACCAATACAATAGCAGAATTCCAATTCTTGTATCAAGCAATATACTTTACTTCGAAAAAGCACGAGAGGATCATACAGTTAAAACAAGGAAGCACCACTGTATCAGCTTCTGCAGAACAAACTCCATATCCTAAAGTTCAACTAGATTACTATTGAAACCATCTATTAAATGCACAATAGAGTAACCAAAACACTCAATTCAATTACTACACGAAAGACCCAATTCGCTTTCCAATTAGTCGAAAGAGAAAAAGTTTGTGTAAAATTTCGTAACTTTACAAGTGCCCAGATATTAAGTCACCAAAAACTTCATCACAATGAATCAAAATTGAGGGTTAGAAATAAGTACCCTCGACAGAACAACGAATTAACCGAGAAGACTTGGGAGACGAGAGAGATTTTATGGGAGAGATGGAGAGAAGAGTAGAAGACGAAAGAGATGAAGTAGAGACTTGGAGGATTGACATTTTTTCAGATCTTTGAGAAAAACTCAAAGAAGGCTTCTTTCTAGCGCGAGGTCAAGGTGTTGTCTCTGCTTTGAGATCTTAGCATTTCTTCTCTTTCAACGTCTTGCACGAAGAAGATAGAAAAGTTTGATGATAAGAGATCTGCTGACGTGGATCAACATTGCCTAATCAGCTACTATGTCTGCCACGTCATTGTTTGGTTTATTTTAGTCATCTTGGTTAAATGTGGTCCGGTTTCATTGTTAATATATGAGAGATGAGAATATGATTATCACACTATCACTTACTCCAAAGTTAAATTTTATATTTCAACAAGATTTTGATTAGACTCAAAGCATTATGTTTTATTCAAAGACTAAAAAATGTATATTTATTGGTTGGAAAGCAAAAATTAAAAAAAAAAACAGGTAAAAGCAATCACACCACATCAAACCAGAATAAACACCAATTACAAACAAAATAATAAGGGATAAAAATAGAAATAGTGGAAGGTGTTCCTGTTCAAATGCTTGTTTTTTTCTTGTTCTGCTTATGCAATGGAAGTGTAATGTGTATGAAACCAAACTTTCTCCTCTGTGTGACGTACTGTTTCTCTTCATGCACCTCCTCTTTCTCCGCTCGTGTCGAAAACTTTACATCTTGCTTCAACTCCTTCAACATTTGGCTCAAATTCGCATTCCGCCTCGGGAGTTGCCCTTCAAGGCTCTGCCTCTCAGGAACAACAACATCTTCCTTTGGAACTTGCTTACGCCTTAGAACATCGCGCATTGAGACATTAGACTTTAACACAGGCTTTGGTAGATTGTCAAGTGGCTCATGGTGCTTGTTCAAATGGCTGAAGAAGGAACGTCTTGTATGATTCAAAGGTGTTCTGTTACCGGCTTTGGATGAGTCTTTTGTCCACCCGCGGAAAGCATTTTCAGCTGCAAGTTGCTTCACATTAGCAATCTCTACTCTGTTTAACGCAGCTTCTAAAGCTTGTTTACTTTGTTTGACTCCTTCAGTAGCTTCCTCAAGCTTCTTTAAAATTCCTCTGCTTGAGCTATTATCTGTGGGGTAGTCATTATCGATCCTTAATCCTCTCGGTGTTACAGGAGATCTTGGAGGCTCTGGGAAGCAAAATTCCGAGTCATCATCCTGGCTGTCATCGTTGGATGATAACATTGTTATTTCAGCTAGAGCGAGTGCTTCAGCTGCTCTTGCAGCTTCCTCCATTTTTCTAGCAGCAACTAGTCTCATCTCTGCAGTTCTCAGAGAGTTCTTGTTCTGCAGGTTTAAACCCGGTTCATCGGTTACAGAAACCATCTTAACCTGTTCCCTAAGTGGTTCATCTGGAACCTGTGGTTTTACCTTGATCCGACTCAGCTCCTCAGCTAGAGATAGCGGTCCTCCAAACCCATACGTTAGCTTTGCCCGTGTCTTGTCAAGGAAATCTTTTTCTTCTTTCATTTTCTTATTCAGAGTCTCGACGGAGGATTGGATCACTACAAGATCATTCATGGTTTTACCAAGATTCATCTTGGCTTGCTTCAACTCGATAAGGATCAAATCAGGAGATGACATGGGATTGTGATGGCAATGTTCATCATTCATCTCTTTGATATCTGAACCGAGATGTTCAGTACATCTAAGAGCTTCTTGCTGAAGCTGCCGCTTCAAGTCTTCAACAATCCTTTTTGTTGATCCAAGTGCTTCTAAAACATCCAGAGTTTCCAGCTCTTTCACAATCAGATCCTTCTCAAGCTCCGCTGCATGCTCTTCCATTCTCTTTATGTCAAATTCTCCATTCTGAACATTGACAAACTAACAAATTAGAAAATCATATCTAAACTCTTAATCCAACTGCAAAGACAATTAATCACAGAACAACGATCTGCTGCTTCGAACATCTAAATCAGTGTATCAAAACTTACTGATGATATTAGGGGTAGAAGAAAGAAACAATCTACACGACATTGATGTTATTAAACGTCTATGACTTCCAAATGTAGAATTCCACTCAGTTTCACCTCAATTTTGAAACTCTAATTAATTTCAATAACAAAACGAAACTCAATTGCATAGAAGAAACGAAATGCAACTCAGTTTCAATTTTCAAAAACAAGTGAAGAACAATGGACAATGGTCACCACCAAAAGATCAAACTTTAGAAAACAATGTCACCAATAGAAGAAAATTGAACTGATCGGGCATTAGAAGAAAAATTGAGAAAGAAGAAAACTTACGAAACTGTCTTCGAGCTTGAAAGGAACCCAAGAGCCACGACCACCGAAGCGGGTGACCGCCTCCTGAACGGACCCGAACGGAGGAGAAGTATCGATTTCAGCTCTCAGACCAACTCTCCTAATCCCATTAGAAACACCAACCGGATCAACAGAGAACCCGGGTTGGATCATCAGCTCACGGATCCCAGGCGTACCCGGAACAACCTCAGCCACAGGATAATTCTGATGCTGCTCCTCTGCCATCGCCATTGGCCACCACAACAAAGAAGTAAGAATTGTTGTGGTAAAGGATTTAAAGAGAAGGCCTTTACAGTAACCATAATTAATGAAATTAGAGAAAGAAAAAAAGCAAAAGGAGATGAGAAAAAGCAAAAGAGCTTTTGAAGAAGGTGTCGATATGATTGTGCTTTCTCGTTACTGAGTCACAACTCACAACACCCCCACTCGGAGAGTGTAACAAGAGAGAGAGGCAAAGATCATAAACGGGATGATTACGTGGCGAGCTCTTATTGTGTCGTATAACAAAGTTCACGTGAGAACGGTTGTACAGGATGGTTGACTGGGTTACTTAAAAATTTGGGCCGTTGATTGCGGAGGCAAAAGAAAAGGGAAAAAAAAAAGATATTGGGAATTGCAGTATCCATCCTCTGTTTAGGCCCTTTATGCAAAAGGTAATGAAAGGAAGAGGGACCTAAAATCAATCTTACGACGACGTTTACTCTGCCGACGCTTGATCCCACGAATCTTTTCTTTTCCACCATCTGTTTTTTTTTTTTCGCTTTTTTGATTAGGGAAGTTATGGACCATAATTAAACAAGTAATCCATATACTTTATAAACAAATCGAGCTTCAAGGTCTTTTCTTATCACGAAAGTATAAATTAAATAGGAGTATGATATATTTTTATTAAATCATGTCATCTTGTCGTATTAATTGGTGAAAAAATAATATTAGAAGCAATAAAAAGGGGCATCATCTGGTAAATTAAATGAGCAAGAATAATTGTTGTATTAGATTTTTGGTACGAATAATTATCATCACAACCAACTTTGTATATCTTCCTCTTATGTTATGATTTTATTTTTGTTTTATGGGGTCACTTCCATCAAATAAGTGGAACCATTGCATTTTGCATCCATTATCTTTATTTTGTCTGATTCTATTTCTATCTCAAGATGAAAGTGTTTTACTACCATATAAATTAGACCATGATTAATGGCAGCAATCAAGTCCGGAGCGAACTCATTACAAAGTACCTCGGTTATTTAACCTTTTTCTGTTTAAATTGATTATGTGGGGTTTATTATAACAGTTTTCTAGTTTAACATATTTTTTATAATAATGTTTGGGCCTATAAAATTGATCTTGAACTTGTAATGGACTAAGATGCTACACGTGCCAACTACGCTAAGTACACTGGCTTAAACAAAACAACAAAAATCAATAGCTAAAGATGACGACGAATAGCGGAAGCTAGCACGAAACGGCAAAGCCAGACTTTAATAATCGATCAAGAGCTAGGGTGACGACGATTTGTTATTTTGTCATGCTTTTCTCTTTTTTTGAAGTAGCCATAATTTATAGATAACCATGAGCATGGAAAAGTAAATAATTATCTTCAGAAATTTTCTGATTACAAGTAACACTAAATGCTGTTAAATAAACCCATTTATTAATCTCTAGTTATCACAATCTAGAATGCATGCATAATCAGCCGTCACTATAGAGCCTACACTATTTAACTAAGTGGTACTGTTCTTCATAACATAGCCCATCTTCAAATATATCAAAGCCGGTTAAAAAAGTGCATAGAACTGCCTAACCAGTTGTCTCTTTTTTCTTGGAACTGGCCTAAGTCTATAGACCATTGTTTTTTCTTTCTTTTTCTTTTTTTTTGTAATATCGACGTATACACGTAAGGCATATGTAGGTGGATGTATGAATTAAATAAGAGGAGCTTCGCCCTTATATTTTTCTAACTAACTTTGTCTTCATTTCTCTATCGAATTAAAGAAAAATCTCAGTACGACTACGAGACAATGGACCACGATTACGCATCTCCTATTTCTATTAAATACGACTCAACTGTACATCCAACGATCCACACTTATCCACCTCCTCTCTAGCTCTTTTGTATCCCATATTACACGTTTTTAATGATATATCATCTTCCAAACGACATTAATAGTGACAACGTACGGTTTCTAATCCTTTTATTTAGTTGGTTTTACACTTGCAGGGATCTCGTAGCTACCACAGGAGTTCTCTTGATTTCTATGTTCAATCAATAAGATCTTCCTATATGTTATTAATTGTGAGTTAACATGTAAAAATTTATTACCTAAATCTTTTGCAATAAGGGAATTGGTGTAATCAATAAGTTGTGTACACATTGAACAGTATATATCGCCCCACTCATTTATTATCATCTAACCATTTTCTTGGCCCTCTACAATTATTTACGAGTAGTATCTTTATATATATATATGCCATATGCACCCATGTGAAGTTTTAACAAATACAAAAGATAAAAATAAATAAGCACTTGACATGTGCTTATTATACACACATACACTCTCCATGCAAAAAAGAAAGAAAGAGATCCTTTAATTCTTCCGCAAACTTCTCTTACACTAACAAAGCATCACTTTTTTCCAAAAATAGATGCGCCTTTGTCTCCTCTTTTCTTATCTGAAGAGAAGCTTCGTCGTCTTCGGATCTCGCATTGTTTTTTCTTTCTTTCTTTCTTCGTTTTTAAGTTTAATTCAGATAAAAAGCTGACTCGAAGACACATCCAGAGAATTGAAGGGAAGTTATTTGTTGGTTATCAGAAGAGGCATTAAATGAAGACAATGTCAGAAGACAACACAAGTGGAGTCAAATCCTCAAAGGTTATCGTAAAGGAGAGCTCTCAGGTCAATTCATCGTCAAGAATCTATTACTACGGCGGAGCCTCCGTGCCGTTTTTGTGGGAGACACGGCCTGGGACACCAAAGCACTCTCTTTACTCGGAATCTTTTCGTCTTCCACCGTTAACGCCACCTCCGTCTTACTACTCCTCCTCTTCCTCCGGGAACAAACTGAGTAAAGCGAGAACGAAACAAACTCGATTCGTGAAGACTCTGTTGTCACGTCACGTGTCACGTCATTCGTTTTCTTGGTCGTCTACGTCTTCATCTTCTTCCTCTTCGTATTCTTCTTCATCTCCTCCGTCTAAATCAGAGCATCGTCCCAAGAAATGTTACCTTTCTTGCTCGAGATCGTACGTTAAAGAAGACGACGAGGAAGAGATTAGGTCGTCGTCGTCTCCGACGTCGACGTTGTGTTATAAAAGAGGGCTTAGTTCATCTATGGGGAGTGTGAAGAGAGCTTTGTGTTCTGTTCTTAGTCGTAAAGATCTTAGATTGATGTAACGGTTTTATTACAATGTTGTTCTTATTTCGATTGTTGTTATTACGGAAAACAGGATCTTGAGTTTGAAGATTCGTTTTTGTGTTTTTGTATGTTTTGGCTTTTGCCTCTTTGAACACATATATTAGTGTTTGATTGTGTTCATTGTTCAGTGCTTTACGAAAACTTTTGTCATGTTTAGATTTATCTTTCATTGTTCATTCTTCTGAATTTTTAGGTGTCGAAACTGTAAAATTTGAAAAGAGCTTTTAGTACGCTTAAAATGCAATTGATCGGTATTTGTTTAAAATTTACAATTTAGACACTAAATTATACTTAGTCAACGACATACTTTATCTAAACTCTACACGAAGATATGTGGGCGATTTAACTGACCATGTGCCAGCATTTATGGGCTCTATTCATTATTTTTATTTTTGTCTCGTTTATTTAGTCGTGATATTTCACTTTCTAGATTAATTTCGAATTTGAAAAAAAAAAAAGAAAAAAATGTTCTCAGTTTAAATCCTTAACTACTGAGTAAAAGAAGCTTAACTACAAATTTCAATAAACCAAAATAAAAACAGAATAATCAATAATGTCTTACCATCAAACCAAAAGAATGATAAACCACCAAAGAGCTGAACAAGACTACTATAATAACTGTATGTGTAATTGTATATCTTTATTATCATTATCTTTGAACCATTTATCCTTCATAAATCAAAGTCATTAAATACAGAGGAAGGAAAATAAAGATGGGTAGGTGTTAATACTTAATACATGTTCAAGAAATTTGTGTAGCAGTGCAGCCTGTGCAGGTATGACATTTAATAATTTATGATATGAAGTGATTTTCCTAAAAAGAAGATTTTCCTTAGAATATGCAACTTTTTTTGGGTGTCAATATGTAAAAGAAAAAAAAAAGAAATAGATGAGGTTCCCCAAGCTTACGAACCAGAACAAGGGTCTGTCCTTTTACCATAAAAGGGAAAGAAGTTTCGGAATGTACGAAAACTATTTGGGACATGCAAGGGATCTTTTGTAATAACGAATTCACTGTAAAAGAGAACAGTGAAGTAAATTTTAACAAGAAGAACAATTATAGTTGGGATTTAAAGTCTTGACCCAAGGCTGTCAAAGTCCTCGACCACTCGTGCGCACGTGGTTTAAGTTTTGATGGATCATCTAATTCGTGAAGTCTTTTAAGTATCATCATTCATTGAAGGGGTATAGGAGTTGGTGGCAGAAATATGCTAGTGGTAGAATTGTAGGCTTCCATACAATTGTGTTCTTTAGAAAACACTTTTATCTACTATATATATGGTTTACTTACTACTAATGATTTTTGTAAATATATCTAATTGTTTTGTAAGCTTTCGAATCAAGGGACGAGTTACGTTAGGATTCCAGTTTAGAATTAAAAGACTAAAAATAGAAGATCAATCCACAAAACCCACGTTTAGAAGCTGAAATATGCATGTTTGGTGTAACATCTTCAAGATTTGTGATTCTTGACGGACTGATGATCCATCAAAATCCTCAAAAGAGTTTTATCCATAAACAAAAAAGGGTTAAATGAAAAAGTTTTATATGTTTAGATACCTAAACCGTACTCTAATTCAACAAAGCCATATAGTTTACTAAACACTTATATTTGTGAAGCAGAGGTTTACGGAATAACAGCCCAAATAATAAAAGTCCCAAGAGTTTTGGTCTATGTCAACATCTAATTAAGTTGGGAAAAAATCTCAGACCTCTTTTGTTTTCCTAGAGAATAGGAACTGTTAAAATAACTAAATTAATGTAGATATCTATTAGATTGTGAGAAAAAAAAACATTTATATTTACTGAGTACGTAAGTTGTTAAACTATAGGTACTATCTTACCTGAATTCTAATTTTTTTGAAAAAGATTATATAATTTTGCTCTGGTAACTCAAATTTAACACCATAAGAATTTAATATCAAGTACAAAGACGAAGAGAGAACAACGGGGCGACGATTTAGGCTACAAATACGGGTCAAACAAGAATACACATACAACTCCAAAAGCTTTCTTAGAGTATAAGCAATCTTCTTTCTTTCCATTGCGATTTTGAAAGTTGAATACTACTTTTTCTAATCTATAATATAATTACAACAATATACACCACCCTCCTTTCACCACCCACTTTGATAGAACACCGCTCTTCATCTTTCTCACATCCTAAATCTACGACACTTTTCGAAATAAAAGAGAGATAGTAATTAGTACGTAAAAGTGTGTTCTTTGTTCATGGTTTGATTAGAGATCAAACTTTGAATAGGCGCACATTTTAATCACCAAGTATGGTATTTTGTTGAAATTCTGTTTATTGTATATTCTTTGACGACGGAAGATTCTTTAATTTGCATATTCATTCTCCTATTTATGAATTATATATAAATACAAAGAAAATGTACAAAATATACATACATTAATTATACATGCAAACACGTACAGTTATTAGCTAGTCGATTCGTACACAAATACAATAATTAAATTTGATTATATGTAACTCAATTTCAAAATAACAATCTATGTATATGATGAACAAAAAATAAAAAGTGCCCATAAGAATTAAGATGATGAGGTTTCTTGATTTGGACAAGAAACTAACATGTCAAAAATCGTCAAACTATCATTCTCATTCACTCTTTTATTTTTAGATAAATACATCTAACAATATCGTCTCTAAATCCTTTCACCAACTTTTTACTATTATACACCTTAAAACTATTTAGCTATGACCTATAGTTAAGTAGTTAACTACTCACGGCCGGTCCATTCGTGTGCAACGGTTTAGGTAATTTTACATATATGACTTTCAAAAAATATGATCGGTAAAATTGAAATCATACAAAGATGAAGGTTTATTTAATTACACATACACCCTATATAAGAAAGAAAGATGTTTGCTATAAATGTGAAGCAAAAGTCCACATGCGGCCATGGGAAAACAAAAACATTAAAAGTAGGCATTAAGCACGAAATCCATCTGTTGTTGCCTGACCGATGAATGAGTTTGACTACATACATATGTATACAAGTCTGTAAATATTTATGTGTGATGATCAGATTCGTAAAGTCAAAAATAAAAATTTAAAATTTAAAACCCTCTCACGGCTCACGTGCTTAAGCAGTGAATACAGCTCTTCAGTCCCTTACTAACTCTAGATATCTTCAGTTGTTTCCATGTTAAAAGAGAGAGACTGTTCTGACTCTCTCGAGCTACCAAATCCTGTTTTCATCTCCATATATATGAAAGTTCTATTATAAGCCAGCTCATCTATCTATATATGGACACTTGCATACACTCGTACATACAATATTATGTATTATATACATCGTGATCACTAAATCTTTACACTTGGTATTTTACTTGCCTTTAAAGCCTTCCTCGGCTATCTTCCATCACACCCTCTTTAAAGAGTCACTTGACTTTAATATCTCTCTTTTTGTTTCTTTCTCCTTTTTCGATCCGCTTAGAGAGCATGCCTGAATGTCAAGAGAAAGGTAAGACGTGAACATCTCATCATTGGTGAACTTTTTTTCTCTTCACAATGATTTAGAGATTTTATTCCCTCAACTGGTGGATATGGTTGATTTTTGACCTTTTAGTAGTCTTATATATCTTTGATGCTATTATTTGAAAACTGAAGCTCTTCTTCAATTCGTTGTGTGTTAAGGGAGAGATTTGAAGAGATAGGGAAGAAGATCAAAAGAGAAACAGATGCTTGGCCTCATCATATGTCAGGAATTAGAAGACCAATGTCGGGTCCTCCCGGAACCCTCAACACCATTACTCCTTGTGCTGCCTGCAAGCTCTTGCGCCGTAGGTGCGCTCAAGAATGTCCCTTTTCGCCATATTTTTCTCCACACGAGCCTCATAAGTTCGCATCCGTCCACAAAGTCTTTGGAGCTAGCAACGTCTCCAAGATGCTAATGGTAATAACCACTTCAAAACTCATACATAGTCTTAGTTTGAACATACATAATAAGAACTTGCAACCCTTGTGTATCACTAACCTAGATACATATATTTTCCATTATGAATCATTTAGATATATATAGTACTTATATATTCGCGAGATAGCTCTGTATTTTGCTATGAATTACTATCTTATAAGTAATAATAAAGATAAAATAATAAAGCTCTTTTAGTCAAATTCTAATAATGTGAAACAATTCCAAACTAATCAGGAAGTGCCTGAGAGCCAGAGAGCAGACGCCGCGAATAGCCTTGTGTATGAAGCAAACGTGAGGCTAAGAGATCCGGTGTACGGATGCATGGGAGCAATCTCAGCCCTACAACAACAAGTCCAAGCTTTACAAGCCGAGCTCACAGCCGTACGATCCGAGATTCTCAAGTACAAGCAACGAGAAGCTGTCGCCACTTTGATCGTACCTTCCAACTCCCAAGTCGCCGGATATCACAACTCCGGTGGCGTCTCCGTCATTGCACCACCACCACAACGACCTTCAACTCCACCACAGCCTACGGCGGCTCATCCCCCTCCTCCTCCATCGTCTTGTGTTTTCTCTCAACCAACCACAAGAGCCTTAGAATACGGCGACATTGAAAGTGAGAACAACTCCTACTTTGGTTAAATTTATTTGTATCATTCTACAAATACACACAAATACATATAATTTATTTCGATAATTTGTGATCCGGTGGTTAATTAAATTAAATAAATATAAGAGAGGAAGGTTGATCATAGAAAAGCCTGTCATTGATGGAATGTATATTAATATTTGTTTAGTTGGTAAGCCGTACGTACTACTACTTCTATTTAGATAACCAATTTTTTTTTTTTTCATTTATATAGAAGATATAAATAAATTTTTTACATATCATCGGAACAATTCATACAAAGATGCATTTAGATTTGGAGTAGCTTAAATTGAATAAATGAGTCATGCATACAGGTATATACCAAAGTGAGTTTCCTGCAGCTCTCTTTTTTTTATTTTTGGAGCCCAAGCGACATAAAACGTTACTTAACTCTATAAAAAAGATACTTGCACCAAATTTTGTGTGATAGCTGGCTTTGGATCTGCAGATACGTGTATGGTTGGGTGAAGTGTCAGCTGTATATTACTATGAATGCAATTAGTTTTATTTTTTTTTATTTAATTTTAAGGGTTTCCTTAGCGTATCGAATTAATCAAATCCAGCTTCTTGATGACCAGATTCATGCAAACAATGTTCGTTAGGGATTTGTTTAGCTTAAAAAAGGCAAAACAAAACTAATTTTAGAAAAATAATAAATTTGAAATTCATACCCATAAAACTGTAAGCAAAAAAGGTCGGACTCAATAGTCAGATTCAAAACAATTAAAACAATCCTATATAAACCAAATTAAATTGTAATTTGAAGACCATTGACTAGTGCTTTTGTGGTTGAAAGGCTTTTATATATACTGTATAGGGTCAAAGATAAAATCCGTATAGGAGATGTGATGTTTTGGGTTTGGTCCAGTGTCACCGTTGCTTCATCCTATGGTACTTCACTATCCCTTTTCCGAAGGCAACATACTATTCCACATGGTACTTATACATCTTCCAATGTGACCAATGGGTATCGATCTCTGGGTCAACAAGTAGACCAAAACCATTGAAATTGAGTTACAACTCGGTACTTCCAGACTTAAATTGTTTGATAAGAATAAACACTAAAGTTTTATTCATCATGTTAATCAGAATTTTACAACTTCATATTTTCTTGAAAACATATATATACATATCTCTGATCACATTGTTATAATTAGATACTAAGAGGAGATGTGTCTATGGCTTTGGTCTCCATTTGAACACATCCTCCACTAACCTCCTTGGTCTCATCACTCTTGTAAACATACTTGCTCGCTGCCCACAAGAATAATCCCATGTTCACTATCGAAATCACCATTAGAAACCCATAATAGTAATCAAGCCTAGAGTCATTCAAATTATCCCCAATCCAACTTTTCCCTCCGCCTTGACTCGTGATCTTATCAATCATTGTTACCAAGAAGCTGTTCAAGAAATTTCCAAGGCCGATGCCACTCGTGAAAAACGTTGTTCCAAGGCTCTGCATCTCCTCAGGTGACTGATCATAGAAAAACTCAAGCAAACCAATTGCGTTGAACACATCCCCAATGCCTAGAAGAGAGTATTGAGGGAGCAACCAGAAAATGTTCATAGGCACAACTTGTTTCGGGCTAGTTATGTGAAATTCCTTTATCACACGCATCCTCTTGACCTCCACGGCTGAAGCAACCGCGATCGCAACAATTTGTATGGCAAACCCTATCCCTAGCCTTTGGAGTAGAGTGATCCCTCTAGGGTTTCCGGTTTTCTTGCGCATGAAGGGAACAAAGTATTGGTCGTACATGGGCACAGAGAGAAGCATCGAGAGCGTAACAAAGCTTCCTAGTGAAGCTGCGGGGATCTGGAAGTTGGATCCAATGTTTCGGTCCAGCGTGGTCCCTTGTTTCACGAAGAGAGTGTTGACTTGTGCCCACAAGGTGCTTGGGATTAAAGTGACAAGCCATATAAAGATAAGTCCTAGCAGTCGCTTTGCCACTTCCACTTTTGTCACCGTACATGGTAAATTTCTTGAACTTGTCTTAATGGCCGCTTTATCCAAGAACCTGTAATAGCACAATCCAAATTACATTAATTTATTTAAATCTGTTTTAATCTTAATGGTGCTAATAGGTAATTTTTCTATATGTTATGTAGTAGACAGACTTCTTATAGCAAAAATAAGTTTCATGAAGGAATATGTTTTATCAATTCCCAAAAGATGTTTGATGAGTACTTCATATTTTTGAGAACCGATAAGTTATGAGACATATTCCTTCATGAGAGCACTAATGCCAACAAGTAAAGCTATGCACATAAACTTTTATCATTAATATTTTCTAGATATATATGTTCTCTATATATGTTTTTTTTTTAATACTTAGTAGCTTTAACAATTTGGCACGAAACTGTAGTGGATGATATTGGAGAACACATTAACGTGTAGAAGGTGAGATTTGGGGACCATCGAATAAAAGATTCTACAAAGCAGAGCAGGTACACTTAAAAAAAAAAAAAAAAAATCAAGATTGTATAACGTACCCAAGACAAAGGCATAATTTGGTAAAAATAATTTATCCAATGGTATATATTTCTATTGACCATAAAAAGTTATTCGTTTATCTAAAATCAGAATTTTTGGATGTCGAGAAAAAAAAATCAGAATTTTTGAGACAAGTTTCAATGAGAAAATAATTAGAAGATATGAATTATTTAGTGAGATGGCATGCAACACTGACCTGAAGGTGGGAGTGTGGTGAACTTGATGTTTACCGGTGCTTTTGTAATAATGGGAGTCAAGCTCATAAAGCTCGGAGATGTCATCAGGACAAGGAAGCTTCCGGTTTTTGAATGCCGCAATCGGAACTTGAACCAAATCTTTGGCCAAATTGTCTGATTTGATAACCTTATGTCTGTAAAATGGTGTTCCTATATAGAAGACAATGAGAGAAACCAAGAGTCCTACTGTGGGGATGCCATAACCTAAACCCCATCCGAGGTTCTCCTGGATGTATACGAGCCCCAATGTAGCAAACAACGCGCCCAAGAAAGAGCTAAACATCCACCAATTGAAGAATGAAACCTTTTGTTTTTTCTCTTCAATGCTACAACTGTCGAATTGGTCCGCTCCAAATGTAGAAATGTTAGGTTTTGTTCCACCGGCTCCAATAGCTATGGTATAGAGGGATATGTAGAAAAAGGATATTTGCAAAGAGGATGCCTTGTTGCATACCCCATTTTCGCATGTCGGTCTAAGGGATTTCACCGTTACCGCCATTGTTAAGAGAATCATCCCCTGTAAACATGAGAACTCATCTTATATTAGTCGTACGTGCATTTTGAAGTTAGAAGATAGTTCAAGAATTGATCACTTAGTCATGCCTCTTAATCAGAAGGAACCTTTTTACTGGTTCCTGATTTAAACGATAGTCATTTCTCGATTGAAATATGTGATCTGACAAAAGTCAATAAGTTTTTTTTTTTTGGCCTTCCCTTTAGCTAGCTAGATACTGATAAGATATGCATTTTCTTTGCTAAACCAATAAAATTGAAGTCAAGTGCTAATCGTGGGTCCTCTTAATTATGTGTGGAAAACAACGTTTGATACGTATCTATGTGTCTTAAGTCATAAATCAAATCTCGAAAGTGAAAAAAAAAAAAAACAAAACTAAAGTTAGCTTTTGTTAACTGGTGCCTTCAATTCTGACACGTCGCAACATTATGAAAACGTGTTCGAGTTTAGGCTTAATAATCTAATAATCAAAGACCTATTATTATTAGTGCCAAATGATTAAAAAACACGATGCCTATTTCTTTTTCTACTCACATGTTACATCACTTCGTCAAACAGGTGATGTAAGAAACCATTTGCTATATAGTTTTCGAAAAGAAAAACCTCTGCCTTCGTTAATTAATTTCAAAAGATTAAGTACTTTTATTTTTTTTACCAAAACTTGCATATTTTTAGATACATATAATTTTAAGTTATAAGCAAAAAGACAGAGTCAATTTCTTGAAAATGAGTTTTTTTTTTCGGATGTATATGGAAAATTCTGAGCGTTTTAAATAATATTTTCATATAATATAAATCCATTTTAACAGAAACCACACAGCTGTCCTAAACTTAAACATATAACGAGTGGAAAAAATGCAAATATATTTTGTGGCAGTGTCTTCTTGGGATAAATGTTCACGGACCCTATCCGATCGTACGTCCAAAACGCGACAAACACACACACATCTCTACTCCTTCTTTATCATGACTAACCCAAAAACAAATTGAGTAAAACTAAGCATTCGTAGGAAAACATCTGAAAGCATACATCTTTTAATGGAAAATAAAAATAGAAAATTGATGAGTCTATTTAACATGAAGACAATTAATTAGACATATATAAATTTATGGTGGTAATAATTTCTATATATGGTGGTAGAAATTTTAGACAATTAAAAACTTTAGTATTCTTAAGCCAAAAAAGAAACTTAGATTGTTTGGTGTTTTGTGTGTGTGTGTATGTGTATGTGTCTAAGTTTGAGTTCTTTGAAAGTTGTAAAAACGTGTTGGTTGGTTTAGTTAATTAATCGCATTTTAACCAACACAAAAAGAGAGAGAGAGAGAGAGAGCATAATGTAGAATACCAGGACGTAGATGAGAGACGAGGCAGTAAAAGTCCAAAAGCGACCGATGTATGAGTCGGCTATGTAAGCTCCGGCGATCGGAGTGATCCAAACAGCACCGGACCAATTGTTCACATTTCTAACCGAAGAGATTGTGTCTTCGTGAAGTCTTGTGGTCAAATAGTTCACTAAGTTCGACGCTATTCCATAGAACGCCATCCTCTCAAACGCTTCGTACCCTTCTCACACACAAGCACACACAGAAAGACTACATAAAGATTTAAGGGACAACAACAACGTACGTACAAGATTTTTATATATTTTTATCAAGTTGAAATTTGCGAAAAATATACCGAGGAGGAAGGAGCAAGCTCTCCAACGACCGGTCCTAGAGGCTAGGACGGGACGGCCTTGGAGGTCGACGGTGCCATCTTGTGTGTAAACTTTTGCAGCCTCCATCAATTGTATTCTTATATTGAAAAACTTGCTCAAAATTTAATGATGTTTAGTTTTTTGGGATGTTTTTGGTAATGTTATGAGAGAGTTGAGAGACCTATGAGAGGTCAGGGCGATGAAGAGAGAGAGAGACTAAACGGGAAGAGTTTTAAGGTTGCATAGTGTTTTTGTTTTTATTTTAAAGGGATTTTGTAGAAAAAGAAAAGAAATGAAAAGCAAAGGTCTTAGAGATTTGCTTAGTTTAGCTCTATGTTGCCTTACTCTTCACAAGCCTCAAGTATGTGATATATATAAAGCCACACCACCGCTATACCATTTTTTGTTTTCTGTTTCCTTTTCATTAACGTCGTCATCATCATCACCTTAGTCATGTAACCACCACCATTATGATCATCATCACTATAATAAATCCTTGGCAGATATACAATTTTTTTAATTGGTCCATTTTTTTTATAGTTTTTGTTATTATAGTTTAAATATGGAAGAAAAACAAAACAAAAGTCCTATGTATACTGAGAGCCGAAAATTCCGGTCAGTAACATGTAGCGATGATGACATTTTTGGTTCTAATGATAAGAGGATCACACAATAGACCTATGCCCAATCCTGTCACAAAAACAATACTAAAGAAGAAACTCAATAAACCGTTTGAAGTTATCATCATTTATTTGTATTACTTTTTTTTATGCCGTAGCCGATGCTTCATGTAGTTAGCGTATTCGTTAATGACCGACATTTCCAAAAATACACATTTGGAAGAAGGATATAAAACATATCATACAACAAAAATGTCTACACACACACACATTGGCTATTGATTGAATTTTAGTTTCCCACGTTTTCCCATTCATGCGAGTTAGAGTACTCTATATGTTCCAAGTTACTTGAGGTTTCCTAATTCTATGAGCTACTTTAAGCCTCACCAGATACATACAACCCAACCATCTTTAATACCACACGTGCACTATCTAAGAAGCACATGGATATGATAAATGCACAATTGAATTGGGATTTGTACGAAACACAAATAAAAAGCGTAGAGATATAGTAGTTTCGTTAAATCATTCGGGCATCAAATTCTTTTTGGTACTACACTATACTAAAGATCTTCAAAATTTGTTCCCTAAGGATCAAGACAAAATATCCGGATATTCAATATTGTATATGAGTATGACCTTTCACTTGCCGACTTTCAAATGCATGGACAAAATCAAAATACTTTAGATCAAAAGTAAAAAATTTATGAGACATATATCCGATTATATGTTCGAAACATAAAAGAAATAACGAAGCTTGCAGTGAAAAGAAAAAGCGACTGTGGTCCAAGAAGACACAACGCGTTAGATGATGCATCCAATGAAATTGGAAGGATAGAGAGAAAAGAGAACTAGTGGTCCAAAAGGCTTTGTGAATTGCGATATCTTCTCCCCCCCCCCCCCCCCCACTACTCTACGATGTTTAAGCCTTGATGGCCCTTGTCATTACGAATGTGGAAAGGGAAACATGCATGGAACTTGATGAGTTATTCTCCTTAAATGCATCGATCCACCACCTTATATTACCGAAGCTATTATCTAACCTTTCAGTTGTTGTTTCGTATTTAATCTTTTACCAATTAAACTAGTGTAATTGAGCTTAAGAAGTTGAGTTTAATTGTTTTGGTTTAATTAATTAGTAGTATTTCTAAAAGGGTTATATGAATATATTCAAAATCTGTTAAAATTTTCAGAAATGGTTTTTCTATGACACATAAGAAAATATCTTTTAACATTGGGTTAGAAAATGACAAGAATGGTTTTGTTATTTGATGAGCTCAGATATTATGGAGCATGAGATGCTGAGAACAACACGTAACAACCATAACCAAAGAAGGAATGGGGGAAAAAATATTTCCAACCATTTCAGGGACTTTTGACTTTACTGTAAAAGACTGCCCAATAAAATGATTTTGGGACCAAAGTCCAAATAATGAAACCACGTTTGTTTAGTTGCAATGACTTTATTTTTTTTTCAATGGAATCATTGTACTACAAAGTTTGTCAAACTTATTTTAATCTAAATGCATGCATGTAGCAAAAAAAGTGTGAGATTAAGTTGTTAACCATAATATAAAACTCTAAAGTTCATAATTCTGGATCAATTTAACATTTTACCGCAGTTGAACAATCCCAAGAAACAAGTCCAGGTACACCTTAGAATTTATCAGCATTTTGATCAAGAGCCATGATAGTAATATAGAGTTAAGAGTACAGAAGAGTAAATGATCAAAAGATTTGCACGAGGGTTAAGGATACGACTGAAAACGATTTGACAAGATTTTCTTTGTTGGCTTTCACATTGCAAGTTGCAGTGAGTTGAAACATGAGTTTGAGGTAACTTAGATGTTTGTTAGCTATTAGATATCTATGAGAAAGACATTGAGAAGAAATTAAGGGTCGAACGTATAACCACTAATCAGAAAAGATTCTTTGATTGTTCTCATTTGGCGATGGTTTTTATATCTCTTTGACCACAACACAGCCAATGCCAAGTTGGTGCATACTGTTAACTGTTAAAGATAATGTTTCCCCTACAGATCACTCGGCTCGACAAGACCGTTGCTAGATCCACCATTCAAATGTTCCTAAGCTTTCTATTCTGACTTGTTGTGTCACTTCATGCCTATCTACAACCATTAACATCTTTCATTCTTTTGTATACACAAGGACCATTGACACAGAGAAAATCACGATACACTTTGCTTGTGGAATGTGGACCACTCTGTCTTTTTAAGGGTAAGAACATGCAAAATTTACTTACTATAGGCCGCCACTAGATGTTACCTCTTATTTCTGCCAGCTCAAATCAATCACCATCTATGAAGTAAGCTCTTAGCTGTTGTTCAATATAGTCCTCTGGGAATAGATGCACTGAAATACCAAAGTTAAACTGCATGTAGCTAAAGAAACTCATATACCACAATAGTTTGACAAATTAAATACATCTCATGAGAAATTTTGAGGTTCGGATTGCGAAAACTAACCAAAGATGAAAATATACATGATATGGAAAACTAGGCATGCGATCTCTTCCAACTAGGCAGGCAGTGTACTAGTCTCTGATCAGAAATAATGGCAGGACACTGTAAACCGTAAAGCGAGTGACACTAAAACAGCAAAGGTATCAGTTTTTAGCATAAGATGCAGACTGATCAGTGATCACTAACTTCAATTAGTAATAGTGAAACGTTGACATCGCATCCGAAAAATTTTCAAACCGAATATGTCATGTTGAAGCTGCAGCTTATGAAATTTGCCTTTTCATATTCTCATTGTGTTTCATCATGTCACAACTTTCGAAAAGATTAACGAAAATTACAAAAGGCTCATACATGACATCAACCACTCACAATATTGTCAATTTCAATATTTTCATATGTACCAAACTCTCCACTCCTCCACTCATATCTTTGCTTGAAACAAATTCCATGGGTGTGGTTATACTTTCATGAGTTAATAATCTTTCTTTTATGTTACCCGTTACATCCTTTTCAGAAACAGAACAAGCCACACAAGAAGATAAAGAAGCATGACATATAGAGTAAAGTTGTAGAGTGATGATAGTCATCAATTATTATTAAAACATGATAAAAGAAGTTTGTTTTTAACTTTTATTTCTTAGAAATGTAAACTGAGCAACCTCTTTGTCACCAAAGCCTAATAGAACCTTTCTCAAACATGGGATTACAGTTATAAAGGTAACCGTCAAGTTAAAAAAACATGTGACGAACCTATTTATTTACCACTCATCGGTTTAGTTAGTGAATTTTAATAAAAATAAAGATAGTATTCTGTTCGTATTCCCAAAATTAAAGAAGAATTAGGGGTTTTGTTCACTCCCCTCAAGTCAAGTGGAAGTGGGTTGCGGCGTGAGCGTGAGCGTGAGAGAAGAAGCTCGTCTCCGCTAAAATTGATCAGTCCGTTAGAGGGTCCTCTCTAATTGGCTCAGCGTCGACAGAGTTTCTCGAATCCCCCCGTAACTCGCTCCTCGATTGTTCTGGTGAACGTTTCTCAATTCCTTATAGCGTTACTTGCTTGTATAAAGTTGGTAACTTTACTTGGAAAATTTATACAATTTTTCTTGAAACTCATGTCTTCTTTGTGGGTTTCTTAGTCTCAGAAAGGGACAATTTTTGTGGGAACTAATATTGTTGGCAGTAAACGACTTTTATATGCTGTTGTGTAACATCGTTAACCCAAATCTATCTCCACGGTCAGGTTTTTGAGTTGCAATGGCAAAACCAAGCAACAAAGATGATTTCTTGGGTGGATTTAGGAAACTATTGACAGAACAATGGCAAGCCGATGTTCAGCTCAAGGCAGGGGACAGTGATGAGGGTGTAACTATCTCCGCCCACAAACTTGTTCTGGTTTTCTCTCTAACTCATCCTCTCTTTTTTTTGTTTATGCTTTTCGGTTTTTAGTGTTATATCAAACAAACAAAAAAATGGAATTTTTCTCAATAGGCAGCAAGGTCACAGGTGTTCAAGAAGTTGCTGGAACCAGACGGGATCAAGGCTTCAGATAAGGTATTAGAGACAATCACTCTCTCTCAGATGAAACATGAAGAAGTTGAGGCTTTAGTTGATTTCATCTACAGTGTTGATGGCTCTTTTTCTTCTGAGAGTCTCAAGAAACATGCTCGGTCACTCTATGTTGCAGCCGATAAATACGAGATCCCTCATATACGGGACCTATGCAGAACCGTGATTATATCTTCTTTGAATGCATCAAACGCTCTTAGCACTCTTGAGCTCGCCCAAATCCCTTTGGACATAGCCCTCCACAGTTCTGCCTCCACTACTATCCAAACCCATTTAAGCGTGATTGCTAAATCTGATGAGTTCAAGCTGTTTGTCGTCAACCATCCTAATCTTACAGTGGAGATACTGAAGGCTTCTCTTACTCGAGTCAATAACAGTCGATACAACTGTTATTATTGTGGTCGTTCAAATGAGCATAGACACTAACTATTAGTATCTTTTATAAGCACTGGAATTAGGTGGTTTACTTTTTGTTTATTGAGTGGAGTTAGATGGCACAAGACTTTAGTTCAAATGAAACGTTGACATCACATTTCAAAATTTTCATCCCAAAGCTACTGATTCCATAAACTGTTTTCATCTGGTGTTTTTTAACATGCTGTCAAACTTTCGGAAAGGATATTTAATTTACGAAAGGTTCATACTTCAAATCAAACCACTCACGTTATGTTTCAATTATACCAACCTCTCCACTCATATATTTGCTTTGCTTCAAACAAGTTCCATGGGTGTGATTACTTTCATGAGTTTACCTCTGACTTATGTTGCTTACTGTTGTATCTTATAGAGAAACAGAACAAGCAACAAGAAGATAATCAAAGACAGCATGACAGATAGTAAAGTTGTAGCTTGATAGGACTTTAGGTCTGGGATGGAAACTGGAACAATGAAACAACGTTGACATCATTTTCATTACAGAGTAAAGTTTTAGCTTCATAGGCTACATATCACAGAGGAAGTTGTGCGTCATATATGGCGGCATTGTCCATTTGAAGATTGCCCGTGCTTAGTCTGTCCTGAGCATGTCTTTCCCTTGATATGTGGTGAACAAGAAAAATGTGAGATAAGAAGAAGAAGATGATATATATATATAGTTATACGATTTGGAACTCATGGGTGAATCCTAACCGTTGAAACACGTCCGTACGTACCTCCAAGAACTTTGCAGTAACCAACTCATCAAATATGCATTCGAGATGTCCTCCTCCAGCTTGCAGACGAAAGTTCTTCTCTTAAAAGCTAGAAGATTAATATATCAAACAAACAACCCTCAAGTCTCAATGATTAGTAAAACAATAACCAATATATAAATAAAATCTACCATGGATAGGACGTTCGGATTCATTTTTTTTTATCGAGACATTATTTTCAAAGCTTTGATCTGTTATGGATTCAAATTTGATATTATTTTTCTCGTTTTTAAAAAGAAAATTTAGTTTATAAAGTCTACGATTCATTCGGTTTAAAACTGGAAACTTTTTGAATTTGATACGAATGGAACGAGTTAGCTAAGGATTGAGGAACCCTAGCCCTAATTTTGTTCGAATGAAAAAAAAAAATGCGAGTTGTCTTCATAATCAACCATGTAAATAAAAATATCACAGTACTTAATAGTTAATCGTGATTGAGTAAATTAATCGTGGGTGAGAATGTGGAGAACGGATGTATTTGGTACGTTTTCGGTTTTACTTTCCAGTTTTGCTGGAGTTATTATTTTGGTCACGTGAACCAAAAATGCTTTGTCTCCTTCTGCTGTAGAAAAAATAACTTTCTCTAATTAATATCATCTGACCAAATCCAAAATAATAATAAAGTTTTAAGTGTATGAATTCAGAAACAATGCTGAGCGTTTTCTCTAAATGATGTTATTCTATCATATGTCTCAGTTTGGTGACTGGCTATATATATCAAATACGTATTTTCTATGTGACTTAGTGGTTATGTGAAATATATATAACATATTACATAGCATTGATTTTTTCTTCATTATCCCTTTTTTTAGGGGAAGATTTTGGTCTACAAGATGGACATACAAGAAGAAAAAAAAGAAAAAAGAAAAAAGCAGGAATACTATAGAAATTGTGTTATTATATTTGTATAATAAGAGAAATAAATAAAGGAAAAGGAAAAAATAAAAAGTGGGTCAATCTAGAATCTAGATCTGTGGATCATTGCTTTCACTCCAACTCCTCATTGCATCTGTCACTGCCTGTTTCACTGCTTCAGCATCCATGTTTTCTCCTTCTTCATTCTACATTTTTTATTATTGACAGTGTGACGTAATCATTAAATATATATTATACTTGCCATTGCCAACACACACATATCGACATAGACAACACATGTTTTACATTTTGTATGCGTGTGCGTGTGTGTGCGCGTCGAGATTGCCCACTTTGTTTTCTAATATACAGTCGTATGATTCTTAAATTTTCATGACCATGCAAGCAAAATCACAGGCATTCATTTCAATATAAGTAATAAAGTAATTTAAACCACATAAAGTTTCGTAAAGTCGTATATACGATGACACCATTGCAGAACAAGAACATATATATAAGCAAATCAGTTTAACTATACACGATATATAATAAAATATAATGTACTATAAGATATGAGGCGTGGTGATTAGCTAATTACCTCGAGCCCCATGGCATGCAAGCTAAAGGAGTCAGTACATGAAACCCTAGCTTCAAGAAGGTTAAGCCCAATATCCTCAAAGGCTTCTAATACCGAAACAAGCATCCCTGGCTGATTCTTCCCTGAGAATATGTTTATCATAAAACCCTTTTCTAGGGTTTCCACTGTTACCTATAAAAAAAGGCCCAATCAGAAATCTCTAAATCAATTTCCCACACTGTCACACATTGATCACATACGAGTACGTACTTAAAATACATATAGGATCCAAAGGGAGACAATATCTATGTGTTTGTGATTGTATACCATTGGTGTCGTTGGATCCGTGGGCTCGCTTGAAGATTGCTCTGCAGTAGGGTCTTCATTGAATCTTTCCACTTTCTGTTTAAGCTTTTGGATATATTTTGATGCATCCATTATGATCGACGTATCGTTTTCCTGTCATCAAAACACGTGTGACCACATACATATTAGTAGCATATACGACATCTCAAATTCTAGAATTATACATGTAGGAGAAGAGGATTCATCTTCAATTCATCGATCATGATTGGCCTATATAAATATCCTGTTTGCTTATATATATACTTCGAAGAGGACCAAAGTGATTAGCCAAATAATTAAAATAAAGAACAAACTTGAATATAGATATATCAAAAGGGATTCAAATAAACCCAAGTGATAGAAAAATGATCCAAAGGGACGAAATCGTGATTGATTGAAAAATATATATAAAAATAAAGAAAGCTATATATATAGATCGATTAAGATTGTGTGTGTGCACGCGTTAATACTATGATTTATATACGCATACGTATGATTGCGTTTAACTCCGTCGGACGCAATAAATTAAAGAAAGAAAGAGCTAGAGGGTGATGTAATAATTACAGCATGAGAATTAGTGACTGAACGAAGCAATTGAAACTTCTCTTGCAAAGAAGCTCTCTTTTGTTCCCTGGACACCATATCTTCTTCTATGCTTTGGTTAGCATCTTTTGTTTCGTATTGAGCTTGCTCGATCGATTTGTATATTTATATATATAGAGGAACAATGAGTAAAGATGCAAAATATATATCTATGAGAGGGAGGAAGCAGAGATCTTAGATTGAATTGTTTTATAGGATACTCTCCCCTCTCACATGTCTGCCTTAGTCTCTCTTGATCGCTACAAAATATAATATACGGACAACTCCGATTTGTATCTCGTGAATTACTTGCTTGCCTCTATGTCTCAATAGACGATATTCTATTTAATATTCCACCCAAATTTTATTTTGTTTTCTTATATGAATATATTATCTTTTATTTTTACAATATTTCTATCATATAATTAATAATTATACGTATAGAAAACATACATATATACGTGTCTAAACCCTTACCTACCAACTTGAATATTGTAATTTAACCACTGTTTTTTTTTATATATGTATTGACGGTAAACTACGAGGTATACCTTACCACCATATTATTTACTTTAATTTTTATTTATGTGAGTTTAGTTTACTCGTTGTCTCAATACTATTCTAACGCCTCCAAGAAGAAGAAAAAATCACGATAATTGATAACAACTATCGCCAGCTTTGAATTTTTGGAAACCGATAAAAAAAAAGATATATGATTACAAAACTCCATTTTGTATGCTTATATTGATATGATGTACTCTTCAAAATCATGTAAAATAAATAATATATGGCGAGCATTAAAAAAAGACTTTATAATGTTATGCATATATATACTTTTTTATAAAAATACATAGCTAGCTAGTCATTCAACTATAAATTCCAAATTTAAAGTACTGTTTATTTAACTATATATGTATATATATCTATGCACACATATTTAAATTGAATAGCATAAATTAGCAAAAAGACATCACCATCTCGTATAGGATGGAATTTATAGTCAATGGTGAATTTAAAGATACGCAAGAGAACTCGTCATGATCATTAAAACAACAAGAACAAAAATCATTATATGAACTTGGGATGACTAGGTTGCATGCGGTTATATAGAACGGGATAATTACATTTAATAGATAGTGAAAGTAAAAAAATATGGGACGAGAAAAGGAATGATGATGAGCTCGTGATATATGGGGGATGAAGAATTAATAATATTGCAAAAAATCAAAAATCAAAATTTTAAAAAGATATGAAAAAAATTAAAAAATTTGGGAGCATCGAAAGAAGTGAAGGGAGAGGATAAAAGCAAACAAAAGAATGTTAGTTGTGATTATGGAATGCCTCCAAACACTCCTCACGGGGATCTTTATGAACGAACACATATATCCTCACTCTCTCTCTCTTCCTTCACCTATTCCCTCATCTCTCTCCTTGTCCTCTCTATCGCGCTCTCTGTCTATATATGTTATTGTATAATACACGTACATTAAATGTATTTGCATGCCGTATACAACGTGCAATCTCTATGCATTAGCAATAATACAAATCCCATTTTTGAACAAACACCAATGTAAAGTCACATCTTTCAAAACACGCATATCATATATAAAGGTTGATCCATATGCCTAACAATTTGCCCTTTACATTACATATAGAATGATGATTTGATGGATCAATCTTAAAGAAAAAAAGAACACATCTATCAAGTTAGTCGGCATGCATCCTTATGTATACTTATTATCATACGATGTTGTTGTTGGTATATGCAAGCGTATATATATATAGATACATGCCTTTATACGTATGTGGTGAGTTTGGATAGATTAGCAATGGTATAGGGATATGGAACATTGTCTATATAGGAGACGGACAAACAAACGTACCCACCAATTCACATGTGTGCCAATTAATCATCACAACAAAACAACACTCTACACACAAGTCCCGTTGCTTCATATCAAACCTCTTTCAATTTCTTTTCACGTCTATAGCTTCATTCATTTGGGCATTTTACTATTTCCATTATTCTTCTTCCTCCAATACACTCTGTTTCGTTTCTTATCTCTTTTTTTTTTCTTTTTCAAAACATATATTTTAGGGTTTGGGGCAAAACCTTTGATTATCTCCGCCTCTCTTCTACTCCACGTTCCATGTGTATGGTTTGATACATATATACATATTAATTAAAATCGGATGGTCGAGTTTTGATTTGTACTCAAATGTACGTAACTCCTCTGCATTGCATGTCGTATTATATAGGTGTAAATATCTACATAATTAAATTATGTACGCTGTTGACTGACTTGGACCTGATCGATCGGGATACCACCTCATCACCCTTAAGGGTTCCAAATCCAATTTACATTACTACAATTTCGATTTCAAAAATTTAAATGTTAAATTGTTAATATCTCTCTGATAAAGAATAGTCTGACGAGTTTTTTAAATCTATGTATTATGTGAAATCGATAAACTATATTATTAGTTTTTATATACAATAAAAAAAAACTGGAATATCTTTTGGTCAAAAATAATATTTCTACGGATGAGTAGTCTCCGTTATATGAACTAAGTCGACGAAAGATACATATAAGTCAACTATTTGATCAACTTTTTTTTTTGGTTGAACAAACAACAATATGATCATGAACAGGTAAAAAAAAATCAAAAAGATAAAAGTAGTTCAATAAACGAATCAGTAGAACTTTTACATTAGTTATGATCTCGTTCGTTCGATTTGTATCCAGCTCAAGCAAAAGGTACTCTATTAGTTTTCATGTTATAAAATGTTGATTAGAGATTAAAATATGTATATATATATATATAGAAAGGGTCGCTATCTACATATGAATTCTAATGGCTACAAAGAGTTGCCTTGTCATCGTTTCGCTTCTAAAACTTTTGGCTCAGAAATGATCGTTTTAGAAAGACAAGTATTTTTCCTATCATATTATCTATTTATTTATGTCATTATGTAAATATAGATTTTAAAAAGAAATTTTGTAAAAGAGTCTCGTGTTTGTGACAGCTATATCTCTTTTGTCTTCTCCTACATATGAATTATATTTTTTTTTCTCACCCGAGACAGTTGATGTTAGTATCATTTTGGTTTTACAATATGCACATAAAATCATGTCATAAACAAAATTAATGAAATCCAATATTCATAGTCAGTAACTCCACTCGCGAAACGATCATTGGTTTATTTCCTACGTATTAGGAAAAAGGATACCACGGAGAGTTTGTATTCCAATATATTAAGGCGTAATTGATACTTTTGGTGATTTAAACATAGTGACCAAAATTGTTAGCCTTAATTATTATGTATTTTATACAAATACAATTAAGGCTAATATATACATAACTTAGAGTGGTCACTTATCTATCTCTAGTCCTACCTAGTTCGAGTATAATACGGCATTACTTTTTGTCGAAATGATTATGAATTAGCAGTTTAATTTTTCTTAGAAACTGAAGTTATATCTTGTTTTGAGAGATAGTGATGTCATCCAAGTAACATTTTGATAGTCTTAATTACAAAAAACATTACATTGACACACACACAAACTTCTTTTTCTTTCGTTCGTATTTGAATTTATAAATCATATAAATTTTTTGGTCAAAAAATAATATATTAGCTTTTCATCAATTTTTGTTTGTTTTTAATATCATACCTTTTTTTATATATTTGGATATGCATAAGAATACAAATATGCATATGTACTTCATATACACATGCTTCGTCATTTCTAAAGTCATTACAACCATATATACTTGGACAATAATCGCAAATGTAGGCAGAAAAAAATCATTCCATAAAAATAAACAATATAAATTTCATAATAAAATTATAATATATACGCGGAAGCAAAATATTTGGAAACACAAACGAATTTCTTAAAGAAAAATTAGAAAATAACAGATAAAATCTTTCAAAAAATTATACAATATACACAAATCATGCTTTTGTAAAAATATATAGTATAAAAATTCAAAAATATCCATTTTGTTATCCTACCATTTTTCACTAATGTATTTGAACGAGAGAGTTCTAGGTTTTTGCGCAACTGGAAACTAAATCTGTTTTATACAAAAATAAAATGGTACCATATTAATCACTAAATAGTGATCTAAGAAAACTATTATAACAAAAGAGTTTACTTTCTTTTCACGTCAACAATGTTAAAAGTGTATATGCCAAACATACTGTATATATATATATATATATATATTTTTTTTTTTAATATGCTAAACAGTTTACGCTGCAATTATACTTCTCATGTTTGATTAAAAAGTGTCGATCATCATCGTGATATATATAGTGGAATACATAATCATCATCGTGATATATATAGTGGAATACATAATATTTATATATATATATATATTATATATATCTCGCTCATATAATTTCTTCTACATGTACATGTTGGCACATCAATGTTAAGGACGACTCTCATTAATTAAACTCCAAGAAGAGATATAACATATTGGATGGACCATACGTGGGATTTAGAAGAGACCAAAAGGACAAAATAATATTGAACATATCTTAAGAAGAATTTACAATAATATGTTGTAGTCAGGGTTTAGCAATTTTGATCTACCCCACTCCTCTCTTGAATGTGACAAAAGAATCAAATGAGAATTAGGTCACGGGGGCGGCTTTGTGCTATCAAACATCACTCATTTTTTCCATTTTTCATTTTCTTAAAACTGATCTTTTATTTTCGATTATATATTTGTATAGTATTTGATCAAATAATAGACATTGCTCAATCATTTACGTCCTCAAAATATATCAGAATACTGTAGACCAAACAAAAAAACGCGTTTATCATTAAGACATATATATGCTTACATGTAAATGCGTGGCGTGTGCACGCATGATTATAAACTAAATTAGTGTAATCATGCTTTTACATAACTTATTTGTTTGGAATAATCCCACAAAAATGGGAGAGATGTGATATATATAACACACGTTAACATGCATGTTCATTCAGTGTTGTTTATTTTAAAATTGGATACACAAAACATGCTTGTATTTTCTTTTCTCTTGGAAGACATGATTTTGTATAATTAATGACGTTAAATTAGCTAGTTAATATTTTTAATTAGTTTAAAGTTAATGATTTTCATTTTTTTTTCTCTTGGAATAGAGGATGTATATAACATATGAATCAATATTAGTAGAAGACTATAAGTTATATTGTGTTCACTATGATAAGCTCTTTAAATAAAAATGGTACGATGTGATCAGTTAATCGTAATGTACAACATGTTAATAAAGTTAAAAATAGACGACACAAAAAATTGGGTTACAATATAAGTCAAATCAAGTTGTTAAAGGTATTATCATCCGAGTTATATTCTTATGAATGCACAGATTAATATATTCATGATGCTACCTGAACAAGAAAAAATCATTTGATAAAAAGCTCAATGACTTGTATTATATATACAAGTCAATTAATATGGTTTATTCGGATGATATCTACATCTCATAGATTTGTATATGGAAAACTACGAAAATAGGTAATATACTGTACTGTATAGGAGAAATAAAAAGATGATTAATGAATTGAACAAATGGTTTGACAAAAAAAATATGGAATAGCCATATAATTTATATACAATATATGTATAATTTTTATTTGGTTATTTTACCTAAATTCTTTGCTAGTTAATGTTTTGTGAATATTGTAGAAAAAATAAAGAGTAAAAAAAAAAAATTCTAAGAATAATATGGGCCCATTAGAGGGGAATGGAGGTACTTAAGGCCCATAATGTTTCTCTCAAAGAAGCCCTACCCCTAGTGTGTGTGTCCGCCCTCTTCTGCAACTATCTCCATTCTTCCTCCTCTTTCGTTACCTTCGCGCCGCCGAGAGACAGAGAGAAAAATGGGGAAAAGGGCGAAAACTTCAAGGAAAGGGAAAAAAGCATGGAGGGCTAACATAAGCACTGAGGACATTGAAGATTTCTTCGAGCAAACTACCAAAGATGCTCTCTCCGGCGGCAATCTCTCCGCTGCTCCCAGCGAGGATCTCTTTCACGTCAATAAATCCCATGGTTTGTTCTTTGCCCTTTTTATTTTAGGTTTTAGTTTTCAGTCTCATATCTCAGCTCAAACTTTGAATTGGAGTTTGTAGTATAACCTTTGTCCTTTTGAGGTTTATGAGCTGAATTTTTTTAAAATTTATCATACATCAGCCTTATCGGAATAATGAGATAAGCCTTTTTAGTGTGTTTGTTTGATGATATTATACTTATATAGCTGCCTGATTAGTTTGATGGTAGTTATGAGGATGTTCATAGATGGGATTGATATCTAGAAAGCTAAATAGAGTATTTTTTTTTTTTTAATGTTTGTGAATTTGATTATGATTTTTGCATATCAGACCTTCCGGTGAAGCGAAAGATTGAGAAACATAGAAAGAAAGTGCTCCGGTGTGACAGTGTTTTGAAGAAGAACCCATTTGTCCAGGCAGTGTCATCTTCGAAGCCAAAGTTGAAGAAAACTAAGAAGACAACAATCGTTACAGAAGACAAAACACCTAAACAAGTTATAAAGGTGAGTAATTTGATGATATGATTTTCTAGATTTATAAGATTTCTTCTTTTGTCTCTAATTCGTTCTGGAGAGCTTATTTTATATGATTGTTTCTATTATTCTTTGCAGAATGCTGGTGATGATTCTGTGATGGTGGACTTGTGGGATAATGATAATAAAGGTTTGTTTAGTTAATATTTTACATTCTAGTTGCTTCTTAATCTTAACTTTCCTATGTCATGATTTAACATTTCCTTTGCGAAAAAATTACTTGCAGGAGAACATGAGAGCAACCCTAGAAAGGTAATGTGTCCCCTATTACTACGTTTTTTTAGACTGTTTCTCAGTTGGCTAGAAACCTTTTCTGATATATATATATATATATATATAGGTTTTCAAGAACCCTTCAATTATTCCAGCAGTAGAAGTTGAACCTCCAGGATGCTCATACAACCCTACGGCTGAAAGTCACCAGGTAATAGTTTATTATTAACTAAGTTTTATTATCATCCTAGTCTCGTGTGCGAATCTTGCATTCACTCATCTTTTTTTTGTGTTGCAGGATATGTTGGCTGAAGCCGTTGCTCAAGAAATGCAGAAAGTTTACAAAACTGAGCTAGGGCCTGCACCTGTTCCTTTGACTATCGAAGGAGATGAAATTGATGAAGATGAGGCGAGTCCTTTTCTTATACGTAATAAAGTAGTCAATGGAAAGATGAGGTACTTTCTTGGAGTGGACAAAAATACTGGTGAAAGTGAAGATGAAGATGATGAAGACGTTGAGAAAGAAGTGTCAGAGGCTGGCATCAAGTAAGAAGCTCTTTTATTTACACTTCAACATACATTCTTCGAAGACTACTATATTTTGTTTACTTACTCCATCAGCAAAGAGTTGGATTTCATGTTTTTGAAATTCTTGTACTGCAGTTTCGCAAGAAAAACAAAGAGGGTTACCCGTGTGGAATTAAATAAACGGTGTAGGCAAAAGGCACTGCGAAAAAAAGAGATAAAGGAAAAGGCTAAAGTGAAGATATCAAAAGAAATTGACAGGTATTTTGTGATTTTAATATATCTTGATGATGTCTGACTTCTTAAAAAATCACACCTGAAATTGACAGGCATTTTGTGATTTTTACTTATGAAGTCACACCTACTGAAACTCTTGATTTAACTATCCTTCTTTTATGTTTCTTCCTTGTAGCTTACCCAATATCTTAGAAGATATAGCCCAAGAAGATGAGGCCAAACAGAATAAGCATTTACGACGGGTCATCGCCAAGCAGGAAGTGCTGAAGATACGTCCTCCTCGGTTGGGAAAGTACAAGTATGAAACTAAATCCTCCTTTACACCCATACATTTTTTTGTTACATTCTCTAGCTCACCTAGTGCTCATTCTGATCTTGTATTTCATAGTTCTGAAATCTGAATTTAGGAAAATTGATTGTTGTTTGTTTTAGATTTGAGGCTCCTCCAGTTCAAGTCCTCTTGACAGAAGAGATGACTGGGTCACTTCGTAAACTGAAGGTATACCCTAGGTTCCCTCAAACCAACGTTTTTGGTCCTTGTGAATTTTTTTGGTAGCTAAAAACTGAACTAGTCATCCTTATTATTTTGAAAGGCATGTTGCACTCTTGCAAGAGATCGATTCAAGAGCCTTGAGAAACGAGGAATACTTGTTCCCTCAAAGAACATTAGAAGGTTAGTTTTTACAGGAATGACTCATACAGTGAACAAAGTAGGTTATGCTGAGTTCTTACTTATTATGATCGTGATTTGCGCAGGTTTTAGGAACTCTTCTCACTGTCTGCAGCATGTCTCAAACAAGCTTTTGATAGAATACAACAACAATACTGTCTTAATCCACTCATATGTGTTGTGTTTTCATGTTATCAAATTTTAAGTTTATGAAAAAGAAAAACAAAAGATTTTGCCACCAATTTAATCGCTCAGGAGTAATTGTCCGGAGTCCGTGATTCATTTAAAGACTAGTTGAAGGAAACGTCTTTATTCGAAAACACAAAGTTAATTTGAGTAAAATGTGACATAAAGCATTGTGTTGAAGATATTTTTGAGTGTTGGCTTTTCTCCAATCTTCAGATATTATCTCTATAAAAACGATTCTCTGGTCATTAGTACATATGAGGCTTTGGCGTAAATGAAACAATATTTTGTTTAATCTGTTCTTTTTCCAAATACATGACATTTTCCCTGAAGTTGCTACACACTACACATCTTTTTCGGGCAAACCTATTTTACATAGAAATGAATAAATGCAACACAAGTCCCACCAATGAACAAATTCATGAAGAGAAGGGACTGCTCAAAGCTTCTCAGTTCTCATGTCTCTTCTGTTGCTGTGAAAGTGTATATATTTGTGGAAATGGCGATGATACTTGTGGCAACAGCAAGAACAAGCATTACTGAAGCTACAATCTTCTCTCTTAAAGTCGAGAAACCATTTACATTCCTGACAGTTGTCAAACCACACCAAAACAACTGATTAGAATTTAAACTTGATCTATTCAGAGTAACAGATGAGGAACTAATCAAGAGATGTTACATACCTTAGGACAATAGCAGCCGGAAAGATGAATGCTATAGAGACTGTAGAAGTTGATCCTAAGAACTGAAAGAAGTACCAAATGTCTGGTATAGCAATCGCACCCAAGAAACAAGATATCAGTAACGGAAAAGTGAGTCCGAAGAATCTTTTGTTGTCTTCCACTAAAGAAAGTTTCATAGGGAACAAGAGTTCGTCGAGGTTGGCCCTTAAAGAGAAGTTGAGTAAAGGAAACACAAGCATGAGGTGAATGGCGTAGCTGACTCTAACAATGTCATTTAGCAATGAACCAATGGAAGAATTGGTGGTTTGATCAAAGTTCATTAGAACATCTGACATGGTGGAATCCCCAAACAGAAGGTAACAGAAAAGACCAGTAGCTGAGTAGATAGTAGCGCATAGAATCACAGAGATCCTCGTTGCTGAAAGCACATCTAACGGGTCCTTGAGTTCAAATCCAACTGGATGGACTGCAATAAATTTGTCAAAATCATAACACATCAGAATCAGGAAAATTAAACAGTGGTAGAAGCTTATTGTTTCTCAATTCTAGATTCTTACCACTAAAATGAAATGTGAATGCTGTTACAATAACAGGGGAAGCAGTGAAGAGACTGAAAAATGATAATCCACCATCGTTGAGTTCTGGAAAGAGTCTTGGAGTCTTTGTTTTCCCTTGAATGATTGCGATAATCGCCAACACCGAGCTTATGACAACAAAGAGTAAGGCAAGCAGAAACGAGACTGCAGAGCTAAATGCTAGTCTTTCTACATAAAACATGAACCAGCCAAAAGTAACCAAATCATGAGACCGAAATGCATTGCGAGAGTCAGGGAGAAGAGTCTTCTTCTAAGAATTGGTTAAAAGAAACGTACCTATGCGTCTACATAGGACTAAAGGAAGCAAGAGGAAGACAAAGATGAAGAACAAACCAAAGAACCTCGTATTCCACCAATGGAAACCAAACCATTCTTGAAGAAGACCCAAATGTACAATTCCATCCTTTTCATTACCCGAAAGAACATCACCTGAGAGAGAGAGAGAGAAACAATATCACTGGATCAACTCAATCAAAGGTTTAAGAGTTTGTGAAAAAAGTTTCAAATTTTATTGAGACCAAAATTAAAATTCACCTATGATAATCGAGAAAATAATCATAGAACCAAAAGTCACAACCATTGTAACAATGGTAACAGCGACGGCTCCAGGTTTCCCAAACGAATCCTTCATTACGCCGGCGTAAGTCGTTGATTCTCCGGCGAGCGTTGACTTCATCAAAAACCCAGCTGATACATTGGAGAGCCAAGCTATGATCATGATTATGGAGAGAGATGGGACGACACCCAGAACTTTAAACGCCGCCGGAATCGACATAATTCCAGCTCCGACGATGCTTGTGGAGATGTTAAACACAGCTCCGGCGAAAGAGCCATGGTTCTCCGATGATGATGATGATGATGATGAAGGCTCTTTCTTCGGCAAGAGCGGTGCTTTAATCGCAGGTGACATTTTGCTTTCGCACCACCGCCTACCGGAGAAGAGACGAACAGAAAATTTTCCCCGGCGAAGAGGAAATGGTTAATGTGTTTGATTTGATTTTGTGAGAGAGAAGAAGCGGAAGAGATTGGTTAACGCCAAATATTACGTGGCATCGTCATCATATATATATCTCACTGTCACATAGTTTTACAAATAAGTTTGCACAAAAACTATCATAGAATATAATAATATTGATAGAAATTTCGTTTAGGAAAATATCTCAAATAGTTTAGTAATTTATCCTATGATATTTATTTATTTTAAAGAAATAATATAATTGTTAAAAAAAAAAGTATATTAACATTTTTAAACTTGGATAGTGTGTGATGAAAAATATTCATACACTATCACAAACTGGTAGTCGTCAAAATCAGAATAGTCAATAGTCTGTAATTTATTTAAATTTTTCGTTTTCAATATTGTAATCATGGAGACTAAAAGTTCTCTGTAGCACGACAGCAGTCAATATCTGGTGATGGAAAAAATAAATCTAAATTGCTCCCAAGCAAAATTGGCATAACGTACAGTACAGTATAAATGTATAATAATTGCCCTTTTAGCCTTCTAGGGATTAGTACTAACTATAAAATAAGTTATATTAGAATGCATCACATTATGGCAATAGAGAAGTAGCCCATTACTCCCTCAACAATAACTTGCTTAAGGAGAGTCTCTCTTATATATATATTATGAGGCCCATCAAACCGAAGCCCATTCATTCTTAACCCTTGTCGATATCGATATCCAACCAACTCCGCTTATCTTGAATGATGAAGCCACCTCGTACGGACGAAGAGGCTGTCGCTCCAATATAAACAGTAAAGATAACTATGACTTAACCTACAGACACGAACTCCACTTTCCATACTCGAGGTTTGGTTGGTTATCAAATTATGAATTGCTCTGTTGGTCTTCTCACTAATGACTTTGTAAAAAAAAAAAAAAGAGAGAGATTTGATTTTTATAACATTACTGCTTTCATCAGTTTCCCTACTTGGTTCAATGATCTTTCATCAACCGTAGGATAAATGTACACACCACTTACAGTTACACACTTCTTACAATGGAATGGGATTGTAGAATTCGAAAACCCCATCAATAATCATAAATCTCGATTGTTTTAAACGCTGCTTTCTTGGTTTGTGTTTATATCCAAGCAGAGTCAATTGTTTACTCACGCCTATTGTTCTTTCTCCAGTCCCATGGCTTCTCTGGGTTTGAAGAAGCCCACAAGCCAATACGCTTCTTCCTTGCCTCCTTTTCCCACTGAATGATTTCACACAAATAGAAAAGAGCCGTTAATACTCAACAAATACAATGCCAAGAGACTTGCAAAATTTAGTATATACAGCACAAGCTTTACTAATCTTGCCTTTGCGAGAACCATGCGCTTATCATAAGCTAAGTAATGCCAGGCAAGACCTTTCTTTAGCATTTCCTCCTTCATAGAAACCAAAAAAAGGTTTTAGCATAGTTCTTTTTTTCATAACGGAAGGAAAAGTATAGAGTAGTACTTTTACTACCTGTACAAAAGTCCCATTGCAGTATAAATCTCCTACGCAACGCCCATATTGATCTTCTCCATAAACTAACACCTTCAAGCTTTTCCATTGAACAATCTTAAGGAGACCTTGTTGTGCCTCTTTTCCAAACGGCATTTGACTCTCCGGTGCGTCTATTCCCCTATTTTCTTTTCCATCACCAAACAGCTTCACTTAACGAAGAATCGATGGAAGATCATCTAATCTAGCTTTTCTTAAAGGAGAAAAGTGATTTTTACCTTAGTCTTATTCTGAACTTCCGAGCAAGCACTTCCTCATTCTGAATATTTAGTACCCTATAACCAGAATCGATGATCTTTTGGTGAAGTTCGTCTGCTTTTGGGTAATTTCTCTTCTCGCGTGCTTTTGATCTTTGAACCGCAGCAAGATTAACTTCCTTTGGCACAGAAGATGCCACGACCGGCTCTGAAGCACTGACATACACTGTGATGGTGTCTCCATCTGCCACAGCTTTTGGATCCACCTTGTTTTCCATTACACAAACTTGATCAGCTAACATTATTAATTCCCAAAACGACCCTTTTTTTTTTTTTGTAATGTAATTCTAACCGGAAGCGTTTGAAATTCAAATAGAATCCCTTCAGGCAACGACACAGGAGCTTCAGTAGAAGGCATAACCAGAGTGTGAGGCAAAGGAAGTCCATAGAAAGACAAAAGCCCCTATTCATAAACCAACATTTTATATTCCAATACTCATCAATGTACGGAATTGAAACATCTGTTATTGTTACTCATTTCATAAAACCATACCTCAACATCAGCTTTCTGATTCCTTTTTAAGATCTCAGTAACAAGCCTAGAAGCTTCATCTGCCGTCTGTGGGGGAGGTTTCGCTTGCTTCCATGCCTCAAGTACCTTTCTATACCTTATAGACATGAAAAGAAGAGTTACAAAGCTAAGATCACATCTTTCTATTACACGAAACATGTAAACTAATGTTGTGTGATTTTACCAGTTTGCTTGAGCTTTTCTGGACGACTGAACATACCTCCCAAGCCCTTCAGGAACCTAGAAGTTAAAGATCAATTAAGCAAACCCAATTGCATAAATTAGCTAAAATCTTTTGAACTAAGTTCAGTAAAGAGACCTTCTGAACCACTTAAATTAGCTACAAATAGCACTGGAGAAAAAAGGAGGGCATCAAAAGGAAAATTAGTAGCTTCAGTGAAAATGAAGAGACCTGAGAAGTGATCTCGAAGTTGAAGAGATCGTGAGCGAGAGCTGAAACACCGACGGTAGCGGCGGAGACGCCGTGAGGCCCGAGAGAGTCATCCGTCGTAGTGGGTTTGCAGCATTTTCCGTAGAGAAACGTAAGCGCGTTACCCATCGTTTACCCAGTTTCAGGAAATCGAAAGAAGAAGCTTTGATCTTTCCTAATACCAGATGAGAAGAGAATCCAACAGAGGAAGGACAAGGAGCAATGTCTCTGAATAAAGAGTCAAGAAACACTTTAACCTTCAGGTTACATCATCTGACTAAGAAAAAAATATCAATAATTAATTTTGAATAAAAGAAAAAAAGTTATACAAGTTCGTTTTTTTTTCTCTAGAGACTTTTACAATAATAATTTTGTTTTGAGACTTCTACAAATCCGAAAAAGCTGTATTTTTCAATTTTTTTTTTTTTGGTTGAATAAATCATATTGTTTGTGACTTTGTACTTGAGTTTTTTTTGTTTTTCTTGTCGGCACAGTAAGATGAGTTAAAATTTTACCGAGTCTCTAAAGAGCACAATGAGCCCATTTACATGGCAAATACCTTCCGTAAAGGTTTCCTCCTCTGTGACATATGCAGGCGCGATCTTAAGTTAGTCGACAGTTCTTTTTGTTCTCCCCCTGGCTTGACGAGCCTTGTGTTTAATATGACACATAGAGTGTTGTGGTGAGAGAAGCTAACATGAGAGAGTGATGCTGGATGTATACTTCCAACTATTGCACGGTATACTTCTTTCGGAACAGAAGATGACACAGCCGGGTCTGAAGTATCCACATACACTGTGATGTGGTTTCTCCATCTGCCACAGCTTTTGGATCCACCTTATCCATTACACAGCTTTTATTATATTATCTGGTTGATTCCAGTTGAAGTTTTATAATAACATCAAAATACATTAACTATATTCTTACAAGCAATGGGATGTAGATCTAATCGGCTAAACTCCTGCAACGTGTTTCTAATGAGGAAAAACAAACATCGCAAGTCGTCGGGAGTCATTAAATGATTAAAACCCTTCAAAGCTCAAAATACATCTCTTTCTCTGTCATTCTCTCTCCATGGACACTCCACAACAAGAAGAAGACAAACTCTCACCGCAAGCTAAGTGGTGGGTCGATGGTCAACGCATTCGATACAACGGCTTCTGGTTCAAACCAGAATTCATCACTGCCTCTGAAGCCATTAGAGCACACTACAAACCTCTTCCTTCTGACATTATCCTTGCCTCTTTCCCCAAAACCGGTACCACTTGGCTTAAAGCCCTGACCTCCTCCATTCTCCGACATAGCTCAGCATCATCATCCATACAAGACTTAGATCATCTCAATCCCCATGAGGTCGTGCCCTTTTTGGAGATCGAGATGTTTGGCAAAAACCCATCCAAGGACATAACGGAGCTCTCTTCTCCTCGGCTTTTCAGCACTCATCTTCCTCTCTCTTTCTTGCCGGAGACTGTCAAGACCTCAGGCTGCAGAGTCATTTACATAACTCGCCATCCAGCAGACACTTTTGTCTCTCTCTGGCATCTCTACAACAATAAGTTCGGGACAGAGATCTCGATCCGACAAGCCTTCAATGACTTCTGCAAAGGCCTTGTCCCGGCTGGTCCCTACTTCGAACACGTCCTTGAGTTCTGGGAAGCAAGACACCATGTTATGTTCATCACTTACGAAGATCTGAAAGCAAACCCGGAAGAAACTGTGATGAAGATCGCCGAGTTCTTAGGGTGTAAGACAATAGTTGAGGAGATTGTGAAAGAGTGTAGCTTCGAGAAGCTGAGGAAAACAAGCAAAGAGAGAGGAGAGGGAGTTCACTGGAGTGGAACTATGTATGACATGTTCTTCAGGAAAGGTGTGGTCGGAGATTGGAAGAATCATCTGACACAAGAGATGATGAAAGAGCTTGAAGACATTGCTGACCTGAAATGGGCAGGATCTGGTTTAGATCTCAGCATTTTTAATAGATGATTACTTCACAATAATCATGCAGTTTATGTTGTTATTGGGTGGTGATGAACTCTCCTAGTTATTTTTACCTATATCCCCTAGAAGATCCTTTTAGAATGAGTTCCCTAGATAATTGGATCACTGGCTAACATTGCAGTCCAATGATTCGACCAAGACTTGAACCATCGAGAAGTAAGTGGATACTCAAACTACTTTACCTCACCATACGTGCAACTAAACATATATTAATGTACGTAAATGTTAAACACTATATATGCGTGAACAAGAGCATGTAATCTCAACAAATTTGAAGGTTTGTGTATATATTGTCAACTTGACATTATCAAGTGTCACCTGCAGACTACAACATTCTCTACACATCCTAGCTTTGGACCCATGATATCTGGTCTTTATATACTTAATGCTCAAAATTCCTAAACAAACTATGTGTACTCTCTGTTTTGTTCCCTGCAATGATACAATCAACGATTTTAAGGATAGAATGCCAGAATTTACATTCTTACAGATGCTACAGGAAAACGAATAGGCATATATAATACACATCTATGTTTCATGAGATATGCAAAACGTACCAGCCAGAAATCGTATCGAATGTTCAGAAACTTGTGTATATACTTTGAAGACTACCCTTTGGCTGCTGCATCAAACACTCAAACTGCTGCAAATGACAAACCAAAAGCATGACACAGTAGTATCACATTGACTGACAAGCATCAACACAAAAGGCCTGAATCACCTTTCATATGATACCTGTACTCAACATATCTATGTAGGCGGATTCCTGATTTTTTATAGATTTCATTGGCAAACCAAGAAAGTGGTATTTCATCGCCAGCTTGAATTGTTATTGGGTTTATATTCATATATTCGTAAACTCGAAAGAGTAATGATATCTGATCCCCCTGGGAAAATTAAAAGCATTGCAGATTCCCTAGCAAATAGGTCAGAGAGACCCTTATTCAAAAGGCATCATCTCCGCAAATTACTAAAGGCAAGTTCTTCATCTTACTATCTATCAGTCCTATACTTACTGACTTCAAAAGGTACAGTCAGCTTACCGCTTATGGCACTGTATAGTTCAAAACAATATACAAGTCCCCCTAGAACCATATCCACTCTTCTCAACAATATTCGAAAATTGACCAGCTGCGATTGTAAGCAACTCACATTGTGCATGAGAAATGATTTCAAAGTTGCAAAGAACAATGAGAGAGAGAAAAGAAAAACTCGTGTACCATGTGCAATCATGGCAAATCAACATGACTAATTGAAGTGATTATATTAACGAATCATTATTTCCCATAAGCTAAGATACAAAAATAGAACTCAAATAAAAATATATTCCCTCCAAACGATCAAAAGGTTTTATAAACATTTACCAGTAGGCACCTAGTCGCACAGCCGCATAATAAATATCATGGATTCTTGAGATCATCTATACTTGTCTCTTCAGTAGTACTGTATTCCACTGTAGATTGGCTCAAAGCTTCGGGGATTTCGTTGGAAGTTGTGACACTTTTCTGGGTCTGCAGACCCGTAGAGCGCGCAAGATCAATCCATTGCTGCGTTTTTATGTAAAAGTTGTGATGAAGTTAAAATGGTATTTCAAGAATTAACCCAAAAAAGAATATGAGATGTTTGGCTTTAAGGAAAGAAAAGTCACACAAAAGTGGAGAAGAGATCATAGTACAGGCCTATTTCTGACCTGAGTTCCAAAGTAGGAGTTAGCTACTCGCACAACAAATGAAATCATGTTTACAAGTAGAGGTTGAGAAGAAAGCTCGTCAGAAATGCGATGCTCTATTAACCCAGCAATTATCTGCAATTGAAGATGATCTGATTTTAGAGGCATAAATTCAAAGCATACTGTTCTTCATCAAAGGCCTTCCTTGGTTAAGATGCAAAAGAATAATACATTGATGTGGTCATAAAGCAAGTTTAACTACTTTTCATCAATGTCTCTCATTCATTGAGTAGACATGAAAGCAGCGCGCATCATCATACCTGATAACGGATATTTGAAGATGTTCCCAGATAACCTCCATATACAAGAGCTGTCTTCAGCAAAGGAGACCTCTTTGCTTCTTCACCAACACCCAACTCAGGTTTAATGAATTTCCGTATAGCATACAAAGCATTTGAAGATCCTACAGCTGCAAAACTGGAAACAACTCCAACACCAGCAAGCTTCAAGCCACCGACAATAACTGAAGCAATCCTAAGATTCAGAGTCCAATCTTGTCCAGCAAGACTTTTTTGAAATGCATTGTCAGGTATGGATCCTAGGAGGCCTTTTAGGGCATCTATGCTGTTTGGCCCAATTGACTCATCAGCGTAGGAGATAAAAGACAAGGTTGGTGCAGGCAGCCAAACTGTGAAGAAATCAACAACGGATGCTCTTACGCTATCAGTTATAACATAGTCGAGTTCTTCAAAGAAGTTTTCTTTCCGCTTCTCATATTGAGCTACAAGTGTCGTTGTTATTGATATAGCTTCTTCAATAGCTAATCTATTCAGGAATTTTGGATCTGCCAACAACCTTTCTCGGAAACCCTGTAATACAGAGAATCATCATAAGTAGGGTTTTACTAACAAGTTGAAGCTATCATTAACTCTGGCAAGAGAAATACAGGACAAGGTAATGTACAAGGAAAGAATGAAGGCTATAACACATTATTTAGCGAAAGACATAAATTTTTCTAAAGACAAAATTTCACTAAGGAGATATATTCCGGAATGAATGTACCTGGAACCGTTGTGTAAGCTCTGAAATAAGAGGATATTGCTCCAAATCAAAGAAATTCTGCAGAATCTCAGGTGACACCAGACCAAGGTCTAATCCTTTCTGAATGTCCTGGAACAATATGACATAAAAGTAAAGTGAGCAAAAGGAAGTAAACGCCACTCTAAAGAGCAAGAGAAATAGGGGAGAATAAACTGAGTCAGATACAGTATGTAACAATCGTACAGAAAGTCAGTCTCATTACAGCAAATCATAGAAAATCAACCTGGGGAAGGGCATCTCGTCTCCTACCAGCCGCATTCATTACCCGAGCAATTTCTGCTCGGTCAAAGCAGTTTCTGCTGCAGGGTCTGGCCGCAGAATACCACAAGAAATCAGCGACTGGAGTTTCACCCTCTTTCCGCAAGAACTGTCTTTCAGGATCAAGTAAAACAACAAGTTGACTTTTCTTCGGAATCTTCCTAGAGACCCTTGCCGGCAATCCTGTTCCTCTTGACCCATACTCAACATGGTTCGCCCCTGTCACCACTACCAGCAGACCAGTTCCACCTTCATCTGCAACTGCTTGTAAGATAACTTGTGACATAGTATGGTCTTCAACAACTCTAGCTTGCGCTGACAAATAAGAGTTTGGTCCAAATGGAACAATCTGTGTGAGGGGATTCATATTGAGTGAAGAGCTACGTGAGAAGGAAGTAAACCCTGAGATAAAGCCTGAGCCCGCAGGAGGAGTGTATAATTTACGCTCAGACTCTGAAAGACCACGAATTCCCTCAGCTTGGACAGTTCTTAAAACCTGCATCAAATTAAACAGTGAGCAGCTGATTCGCATCAGACTGACAAGAAAAAATACGTAATCTTATTCAGGCTACCAAAGCCACTAGACAAGATCACATCAGATTCATGCCACTCTTAACGCTATCGAATCAAATCAGAACAACAAAATGTAGCACCTAAAACTAGCATAAAACCAAGTAAGAATAATAAGATCAAGAAGCAGGATCAAAAGGCTCAATATTTTTTATGAAAATACAGTACTATACTATAAGACCGACTACCTTGAGCGGAGTGCCACTAGCAATGAGTTTAACAGTGTTATCGCGACAGTAACTTAAAAGAGGCTCATACTCTTGCCAACGTTGAGCTGGCCAATGTGATACATACGACTTCAATACCTCTCCATCGATCCTGCAACCAATCCAGGAAAAATTGGAACCATAAACACATTTGCTATTGGCGAATATGCAGAGAAGCAAGAAGACGCAAACCTCTTATCCATGTATTGATTCAACTGGTCCTGCAAATCAATGGGAAAAGCTTCCAATGCCAAAGATAACTGACGATCGCTCTCGACGCATCGTTTCCTCAAATTCCTAACAATTTCGAGCTCGAGAACCTTATCATCTTTTGTAGGCACCTGCTCTGCTTCTCCGAGATACACAATCCTCGCATTCAAAAGCTTCTCCCAAACTCTCTTCTTATCCTTCCCAACAGCCATCGGCTCACCAAGCACCGACGCGTCATAGATTCTAGAAGTTATCGATTCTTCCTTCTCCACATAAACAGGCGGGGGAGGAGGAGCAGTGACGGCAACAGGAGGAGGAGGAGGAAGAGCTACTGATTCCGCAGAAGTCTCAGCAGCAGCGGCTGAGGAAATAGACTGAAACATCGAAGCAGCTGCGGCGAGGAGCGGCGGAGCGACGAGAATCGCGCGGCGAGTGAAGGCGGTTCGAGAGGAGGAGACATCGGAATCAGAATGGAGGCAAAGAGTGACGACGTTCTTCTTCGTCTTATGATTGTAGGCTGAGAAGCTAATCGGAAGCTGGCCGCGGAAGCTCGGAAACGGGAAGGAGGAAGAAGAAGACTGAGAAGCCAAGAGCCCATTGGTGGTGGGCTTCATTGGTACACGTCAGCTTATTGCATCGCTTAGAATAATGAGAAGAGGAGAATTGAATTTTTTTTTTTTTAATTGACATCTCTCCTCCTCATGTGGCTCTTGTTTTTTCATCTGTTCTTTTTTTTTTTTTCTGGCACACAATTTTATTTTATGGTTGAATCCACCAAATAATACGAAAAATATATGGATAACGACGATCGTAATAAAAACTATGGACTATATGCGATTTCGTTAATTCTTTTATACCAATACTCTTTTTTTTTCAGGTCGGTTAAGTCATTAGAAACATTTTGACATAATGCTTAAGTATTATAGTGCTTAAGAAAACTATAGTGTATGAGATTGAAAGAATCGGGTTCATGTGATATATATATGAGACGACGTGAAGATTAAGATAGCCGCATAAAACGTATGTGTTTAATACAAAACTTCTTCTCAAGATAGCCACGTAAGCATGTCCTAATATTGTCGGACAGAAGTCAAATCAAGAAGCTTCAGATTATTAACTACTCTAATTGGTAAAACAAAAATGACGAAGATGATCCAATTAATTAAAAGCACAATGTTTCCTCTTTTTTTTTTTTTTTTTTTTTGCTTAAGTTCACCAATTCCATCATAATAATTATGTTACAGTTTTTTTACTTTAATAGAAACACATATATGAAAAACAACAAGCTAAGGGAATATTTTGCTTAGGGATAAAGTAATAAAAGAAAATAAAAAATCTAGGGAAGATTGAGGTAAAGCATCTCCTTAAATTCCAACTTTCTAGTATCACTATAAAAAGTATGATGCTTGTTAGGCCAATAAGTCAACCAAACGCAACCTTTAACCTCAAACTCCATTACTTTCCCAATAGCCGTTTTATCAACCTTCCACAAAACGCTTTGCCCGTAGCTATCTCCTGCAAACACAACTCCTCCTTGCTTCGTGAACGGTCTAAACGCGCTTGAGTACCTGTTCTTGAACCAAGCTCGAGGGTTCATTCTCGATACCTTTGATGGTTTTGAGGTTGAAACTTCTCTTCCATCGTCTAGGTCATGGAGAAACCAAGTGAGATTGGCGCTGTAACCATGCACCCATTCCTCGAACTTCCATGGCTTCATGCTTTTCGTTGTCGTCTCGTTGGCTGAGACTTTGAGTCCGAAGAAAGTGTTTGGTGGCTCTATTGCTGCTTCTATGCCTTTCTCTACTTCGAATTCTGTCAATGGGTTTTCTGATGATTTTTGTACAGAGACCATTAAGATGTTTGATTGAACCGTTGGTGTTAGCTGCAATGATATTCGTGAAGGAAAATGTTTTTCCTCTGTTCCCATGCCACGGTCCGATAGAAGTTTCTCGTTCACAAGCCTTATTATGTCGCACCTAACATAATGTTTAGAGGAAACATATATATGAACAAATTATTTATGTATACTTATCATAAGTAGCACTTGATTACACACAAGTTCTACATACCTGACGTTGTCAACATTTACGGCGATGTTAAACCACTTCTCACGAACGTAAATCCTGTGGTTGAATTGGATCACACCTTCGAGTTGATGATAGTTGAGAGAAAAGAACAATCTCTCGTCATTTAAAGCACTATTTACGCTCTCCATTTCCATTGCTACCACAGGACAATACATATGAACTTTCCACAAACCTTGAGTCGAGAAAGCATACGAAAACAAAGGAGAAGGAGATTTGAGATGCTGAAACGCTTTGATCTCGATGATCCAGTTGGTTATCGCAAGATTTAACGATCTCATCCACTGTTCTTCAAGGTTCGAGCCTAGTTGCACCATGAGCAACTTGGAGCCCTGCCTTGACCTACAAGTCACCAGCTGATCTTTCACCGTTTTCAAACAAGTTGTTCGTAGACTCGTGGGCGCCTCATAGATGCAGATGAGGAACACGAAAGTGAAGAACGCGAGGTTGAACACGTCTTTGAGGTTAGAAGTGGAGCCTAGATTTTGGATTTTGATTGCACAAGTGGTTCTCTTGACGTTATAGTTGAGAACTACGTCGACAAAACCCATCAGTAGGGTAGAGATGATACTTTCATTGAGGAACCTAGTTGAATTAGTGCCAATGGTTCTGAAAGGTTTTGAAACAAAGAGAGAGATAGGATTCCTGAAGTTGGCTACTATGGAGAAAGTGAAAAAGTTTGGAGACTGAGGGATACGAGTAAGAGAAAAGTTCAAAGATGGGTGTGATGAATTAGGAGAGCAAATGCACATGGATGTTGAATTTGTTTTCCATTGGGAGAGGGGAGGAAGAGTTTGAAGCCAAGAAAACGCATCAGGTGAGTCACAAGAAGCCATTATTAGAGCAATCTTGAGTATCTCTAGTAGTTGTCGTTCTAGATTAGGATTTTTAATGGTATATATAGAGAACGAACATTTTAATGAGTGGAAGAAAAGAAGAGCAAAAGAAAGATTCGCTTCTTTGTTTTATTTTTTTGTTCAAAAGGTTAAACTAAAGAAGTAAACCACAATTGATTGATTGCTTTTGTCTCGTCCAGCGAATGTACAAATCGTTCAATACAAAAAGCATGAATTGTTTTACCTTTCAACAATGATTAGGTAGTCCTGGTTGGGTAACGTACAAGGAAGAAGGATTAGATGCTCACTAGACCCGATTAGTCTAGACCATTAAAGTATTTGTTGAATTTTTACGTGCTGATCAAAGATTCTTCTATATGTGGAAAAATCGACCCGAATTCCAAATAAATTGTTCTTGATTAGGCCCAAGAGATCATGTTATTATTATTATTCGATTCCCATATATATTCTACTCAATAATGTTGTTTTTCTTCTTATCTACTTATATACAGTAAACGTTTCGATACGTACGTAACAAACAAAAAAAACAGGAACCTAGAGTGAAAATAAAAACTATGATCTAATTTTTATTACATTTTATAGATAGACGTTAGTTACATTTTATATAAAAACTATGACAAAATTGCCAGTAAACTTCAGCTTCATCTGATTGGGCTTCTTCCAACATTATAGGCCCATTAAAGTTAGGCCTTTAGAACGATCAAACACGGTTTTGCCGCAACTTCAGTTTCCACTAAAACCGGAGCAAAGTCACACTCTCTCCGCCGCACACACACACTCACCGACACCACCAATAATGTCATCTTCTCCGGCGACTCTCCCCGTCACCAATCAGCAAGCCACTCAGTCTCAACCTCCGATCAATACTCACGCCTTCCGCACTTTCCTCTCACGCCTCTCCTCCTCTCTCCGCGAAAGTCTCTCACAGCGCCGTCCATGGCTAGAACTCGTAGATCGGAGCTCATTCGCAAGACCTGACTCTCTCTCCGATTCCTTCACCCGGATCCGTAAGAATCTGGCCTACTTCAAGGTCAATTACTCAGCAATCGTCTCCTTAGTCCTTGCTTTCTCCCTCCTCTCGCATCCGTTCTCGCTCCTCGTCCTCCTCTCTCTCCTAGGCTCGTGGATGTTTCTATACCTCTTCCGATCTTCGGATCAGCCTTTGGTTCTCTTCGGCCGTACTTTCTCGGATCGTGAGACCTTGCTCGCTCTGGTTCTGACTACGATCGTGGTGGTGTTTATGACGAGTGTTGGATCTTTGTTAACCTCGGCGTTAACGATTGGGGTAGCGATTGTTTGCTTGCACGGTGCGTTTAGGGTTCCGGATGATTTGTTCTTGGATGAACAAGAGGGGTCTGCTAATGCTGGATTGCTCTCGTTCATCGGTAACTCTGCTGCTACTTCTGCTGCTGCTTCAGTTGTTGCAGGACGAGTCTGATGATTTTGGTTTATGTATTTTGAGTATAGATTTCAATATGAGAAAGATCCGTAAGAGTTAGATCTACTAAAGATACATTGTTCTTGTTTTGTATTCTTCAATTTCGTCGCTATTATTTGCTTCACAATGTAAGATCCCATTTACTTTTGAATCAATTTGATACTTTTGTTGCTCTTATTACCCACATGTTAAGACTAATTAAGATGTAATTGTCTATCGAGTGATGATGATGGCTTCTTAAAGATGGGCAATTAGTGTATCAAACTTGCACCAGATGGCTGAATCTGATACATTCTAAACAAGAATGGATATGGTGTGTTATTGTTCCATGTCCACCATTGGTGTTTCTCTATTGCGTTTTGACTATAGAGGCAAAGGGTAATAATGGATGGTATCGAAAACATCGCTGGCAATGTTCGATCAAGAAAACAGTATGTGATATTTTCGGAGTAGTATTACAACAAGTCAACAAGATAACATAATCTTCAACTAGTTTATGTCTCTGTCTCTCAAGCTACCCAATCTTTTTTTACTTCTTCCACAAGTTTCCTCTATCTTGAAAGCAAACAGTCAATACTTCGTACGAATTTGCTTACATGTAATATCATGGAAAGTTTCTTGTGAAGTGCGTTGGTCAATTAAAATATATGACCGGAACGAATTATTAGTAATCAGGTCCAGGCCAAAAAGAATGATTCTCACTATATTTTTGGCCAATCTGATATATATATTATTTTTTTGGCAATCTGATATAACATACACGTTTTGTTCAGGTTTCAGTCTGAAAATCTAGGCTACCAAAAACAAATTGAAGATTCGGTCACCTGAATTGTTCTTCTTTTTTTTTTTGGGGGGGTCAAAGTCATTGAGTTAATTGCTTCCACCTTAGATATAATATAGGTGACCTGTTTCCAATCTTCATTACATGAGAAATATATATATTCATGGAATGAGTTATGTCTTGTGAAATCTTTTCAAGGGCTTCTACTATAATTATTGGTGGGATAAGAAAACACTTAGGTACTAACCATTAAACCGAAATAAATTATAGGTTTTATCTCTTCTTGGTGTAAAGAAGATTATCCCACTTGTAACGAGAGGGTTTGACAAAATCGACTACAAATTTCTGAACCTAGTTTGGGTTCGTACCCACTTCTGACTAAATGAAATTAAATATTCAAAGGAAACCAAAAAGAAATATGAAACCAATTCGCATGTTCTTCCCATGGTATCTACGATAAAATTAATCAATAAATTCTTTTAAGTATCATAGTTCAGCATATATATATCGTCATTTACCTTTTCATTTCAAAGAACATGATATCTTTAATTTCTTCTCAAAAGATCATAATTAAACTAAATATTTATTGATAAAATAATAAATATAGTGAAGACGTTATAAACAAATTACTTTATGATGTTTAATAGAATTGTCAAGACAATAATACCAAAAGGTCTCATGTGTATATTATTATGTCACCTATATTAATTGTAAGACTTAGAAGCTTATATTAAAACAAAAAAACAAAAAAGAGTGTTATAATAATCAAGAAACACAAAATCTAGAAGTAAAGCATGTTGTTGACTTGGAACTTATAAATCGTAGATGCGAGGTCAATGTCACTTTGCTAAATACAAAGGTAGGGCTATAATTTCTAAACATGTGAAGTCATTATCAGAAATTTAGAGGTTAAAGAGAGATACCAAAGAAGAGGACACTAACTAATTCCACCAAACACAATTACGAAATTTCTTGTTCATCAATCGATGTCCTCAATATGCTTTCTCATGTAACTCTCTTTTCTTAACAACATGATGTTAACTTTTCTTTCCAATTTTACTACCTTTCGGATTGGTTTTTATTTGTTAAAAGATATTTTGTTTACGTGAGTATACACGGTTTTGACTTGTCAAAAGTATTAATTAATAAAATCTATAGGGATAAAACGTTTTCACAAATGAACATTTATGTTGAGATCATACGTTTGTGTTTGTCTTTATAGAATGTTTTAACCTTTTTTATATAGCAAACAACATACATATGCACATGTATTCGATTATTTGTGGGCTAGCTTGCAGAAAATGAAGGAAACAGTTTACGACATGTAAGTGTAGATAAGGACTAGCTAGAATTGATTTGGTTGAAACTAGAACAAAGAGGTTGAAACTAGCTAGTGGTGAAATAGGTAGTTAGACGACGAATCATCTTGTTTGCTCAAAATCATTTTTACTTTTTTTTCAACATTAACAAAACAATGATCATTTTTACTTAAGCTTCAAGCCAATCTTTTTGTAACAACTTAAAACCAAATATTATGATAATAATATTAATCTTTTTACGCTATGATGTTACGGTTGATTCATAACTCATAAGTTTTCTTTTTTAAAACCTAAGGGCCGGCTTTATTCATATGGTATGTCTCACTTTTTATTTGTATACGTAAGTATGAAAACAACGTTGAGATTTTGCAAATTCAAATAGCCAAATGGGAGGGGGTCAAAACTGTTATGGACAAGCCACCTAAACCCTAAAATTGACAATTATTCTTCATAGCGCTTGGTTTCCTATTCTAAGAAAATATAACAATAGTAATAACAGAAATCATGAAACATAAAATGTAAAATTGTTTGAACTGTCAACAAATATTATAATTTTTTTTTGGGTGGGTGTTATACAACAAAAACCACTGTCATGATTGTATTGTCGTTTATTTTAAAAAAAAAATAGATTAAGAAAACAAATTTTTTTCTTAAAAGTATGATTTATTTCTGATCAAACAGGTAATTTTCATTAAAAATTTTGAAAAGAGAAAGAAGAGAGTAAAATACAGTTATGACTTATGCATGCGCTTAATTGGTCTTTGTTTAGGTATCATACTGTTGAATGTAGGTGGCCACAGAAAGTTTTAAGAAATTCTACTATTACTAATACTAAATTCTATTTATACAATGTTTCGTGGACACATGTATATTTCAAAACATAGTACCCATGAGTCTATACGACAATAAAACCATTTTCAGAACGATCAGATCGATGCCTAGACCTATCTCAGCCTTATATAATAAGATAATGCCAAAAAAAAAGTTCTATCATGGAGGATGTATAGAAGATAAATTGTAATGTTTCGTATAATACATGCAAGTTAATTAATATAATTGTATGTTGAACATGATTACATGAAGATTGTGTCTTTGTCCCAAATGATGTTATTTGGCTTTCTTCCAAACAATTTCTAGCAATGTCTAGCATAATTATATTAATATTAGCCATTGATCATAACGATCATATCCTCATCAGGCATATGTATTAGGAAGATGTCAACCGAAACTGTCCAATATTTTGGTGAACAATTACAAGAATTATATATACTACTAATAAATTGGTTGCATGTTAAAAAAAAAAATTAAAAAAAAAACTGGTTGCATGCATGGTAATTGCAGGTTTGATCTTAATTTAGATAAGAGTTTTACACCCCATTGCGTACTTAGATTTTGTTGGCAACCCAGTGTACACATCTCCTGATAATAAACAATTTGATCCTTTTTAATGGGGTCCAAAAAAAAACATATTATAAAAGTATAATTTATTTTGTACTATGTTTATGGTAATTATGGAATATTACATCCAAAGTCAATAGAAAAAGCGTGTTAACCAAGAATTCTAGAGACGTAATTTATCACATTTCCAACTTCTTTTTTTGTTTAACTCGGCGATTCGTTTTTTTTTTCCCGTCTAGGCCCCAGTGGGTGCAACTACTCTTCTAGTGAATTTGAGTCAAGTTTTAATTTGGCCTTCAATTAAATCAAAACCTAATCCTCCAACCGCATAAACAACGTATTCAGAAAAAGAACACAAAAATAATGTAATTAAAGAAAAAATATTCACCAAGTTTTCGAAATATGTATATTTGTCTTTGTCTCCCTATATAAACTCCATCTCCTTTCACTCTTATTCCCAACACAACACTTTTCTCTCTTCTTACACACGTCATCTTTCTAGACCTCTGGCTCGAGCCAAAGTTTATCGAAATCACATCGATGGAGATCGCCAAGAGCCTCATCTGCTTCATCTCCTTTGCTGTCGTTCTTCTCTTCACGACCTCCATGGCCGAAGCCCATGTTAAAGCACACCACCACGAGTTCATCGTACGATCGCATTTCCAAAACATATTTGAACGTACGTTTTTAATTAAAATGTAAAAATGAAGATGTATGCTTACATTATACATATATGTGATCCATGCAGATACAAGCGACGAAGGTGAAGCGACTATGTGAAACACACAACAGCATAACGGTCAACGGAATGTTTCCCGGTCCAACACTTGTTGTCAACAACGGTGATACTCTTGTCGTCAAAGTCATTAACCGGGCTCGGTACAACGTCACTATCCACTGGTATGCTCCTATTTAAACCACACACTCGCTGTTATATATATGATGGTTACTTCGTAGTCGATATTTAACGGTTTGATGTCTATGCAGGCACGGTGTGAGGCAAATGCGAACCGGTTGGGCTGACGGACCGGAATTTGTGACTCAATGTCCAATCAGACCGGGATCAAGCTACACGTACCGGTTTACAATTCAAGGACAAGAAGGTACACTTTGGTGGCATGCTCATAGTTCATGGCTAAGAGCAACTGTCTACGGTTCACTTCTTGTCCTTCCCCCGGCTGGTTCCTCTTACCCATTCACAAATCCCCACCGCAACGTCCCTCTCCTTCTCGGTAAACTTTATTATATATATTCAATTGATCATGATCATTAAAATTCAGTACTCAAAGAATTGTTTTCTGATTTTGGTAAATTATGATGATCCTTAAGGTGAATGGTGGGACGCAAATCCGGTCGATGTGCTGAGAGAGTCTATACGAACCGGAGGAGCTCCAAATAACTCCGACGCTTACACCATCAATGGTCAACCTGGCGATTTCTATAAATGCTCTTCTCAAGGTTTTACTCTTTTTATATATCTTGCAATTTTTTCTTTTTAATTATATCAACGTTCCAAAAAGAACTTGTCCCACATTCATTTTTTTCTTTCTCCCCAACTCAGTTTGATATATTTTAGGCAAATAAAGACATTAGTCCAAAAGACCCAAATATGTATATTAATTAGATCTTTTTATAATATTTTTTGTTACAGATACGACAATAGTACCAATAAATGTTGGTGAGACTATACTATTAAGAGTAATAAACTCCGCTTTGAACCAACCATTATTCTTCACGGTGGCTAACCACAAGCTCACGGTGGTCGGAGCTGACGCATCCTACTTGAAACCTTTCACCACTAACGTGATTGTTCTCGGCCCGGGCCAAACCACTGATGTCCTCATAACAGGTGATCAACCACCAAACCGTTACTACATGGCCGCAAGAGCTTACCAAAGCGCCCAAAACGCACCGTTTGGTAACACAACCACAACCGCGATCCTACAATACAAATCCGCCCCTTGCTGTGGTGGTGGAAGCGCCAAGAAGGGTATCTCCGTCAAACCTATCATGCCTCTCCTCCCCGCCTACAACGACACAAACACAGTCACACGTTTCAGCCAAAGCTTCCGGTCACTAAGACGAGCCGAGGTTCCGACAGAAATCGACGAGAACCTATTCATAACCATCGGACTCGGTCTCAACAACTGTCCCAAGAACTTCAGATCAAGAAGATGTCAAGGTCCTAACGGCACACGTTTCACTGCATCGATGAACAACGTTTCATTTGCTCTTCCAAGTAACTACTCACTCCTTCAAGCTCACCACCATGGCATCCCCGGAGTCTTCACAACTGACTTCCCGGCCAAGCCTCCGGTGAAATTTGATTACACGGGTAACAACATAAGCCGATCTCTTTACCAACCTGATAGAGGGACTAAGCTATACAAGCTCAAGTATGGATCAACGGTTCAGATTGTTCTTCAAGACACCGGTATAGTAACTCCTGAAAATCATCCCATTCATCTACACGGGTATGATTTCTACATCGTGGCCGAGGGTTTCGGTAACTTCAACCCCAAGAAAGATACCGCAAAATTCAATCTCGAAGATCCCCCTCTTAGAAATACTGTCAGTGTACCTGTTAATGGTTGGGCAGTCATCAGATTCGTAGCAGACAACCCTGGTAAGCCTAAGAAATTATATTACAAATTCAGACTTACATTTTAGAGTGTCACTTTTCTAGTTCATCGGGACTAATGATATGTACAAATGATTGAAAACAGGGGTTTGGATAATGCATTGTCATCTAGACGCACACATATCTTGGGGACTAGCGATGGCTTTCTTGGTTGAGAACGGAAATGGAGTTTTGCAGACAATGGAACAGCCTCCTCCTGATTTGCCCGTCTGTTAGGCCGACTTCAAGATCTTCTGTAACATAAAACAACATTATAGTTTTTCATGTTATATTCAATTGTTTTTTTTTTGTTTTCGCTATAGAATTAAACCGGATCATAACTCCTGCGTTGGACCGGACCCTTCAGTTTCATTTTTTTTTCTCTCGATTATTGATGTATTCTTTTGACATTATAGTACCAAAATCAAATGCTTAAGAGTATCATGAAAGTAAAAGTTGGATTTGACTAAGGGAATGAAACTGATGTGTTAGAATAGTCGTTGAGCTAAAAATGTAATTGTTTCCATAATCAGCCTGGAAATTAAGCGAGCATAAACAACAGATATTTTTGGCGTAATATTCGGCTGAGTCAAAATCGAGGATTCAACCACTCGACGAACATTTGGAGTTGTAAAGAAGAAACTTATCCTAATTATGGATTTGCTTTATGGATGAATATTATTCTTTTACGTAACAATGTATTTGAATTTGAGAATTGAGATGATAACGAAAATAATTGAAAAGGATATGTGAAATGAAATGAAAAAGTGGCGTGGAATCAAAATTAGTTGAGCAGAAAAAAGTTGGAGGGCATGCAAAGTGATTTTGAATCATAACTTCAACATTTACCAGAAGAAACAAAAGTTGTCATGACTTTGTTAATTTTTGAGTAATCAGTGCATATAATGACAATTTAACAAATACTAATCATTCTAACACAGGTTAAGTGTCACCACGATTAATAACACAGATTAAAGGAAGGGCTCATCGTCTACACGAAAGCCCATTAATACATAGGCCCATTAGACCATTTGCGGCTTGAACCTAAAACCCTAAATCTTCTTCCACAACCCTAAGTCTTAAAACCAATTTCTTCTCAGACGAAACCTCGCCTCTGGAAGCTCCGATGACGAAGAAGAAGAGTAAAGGAGCTGACGATGATAAGATGATAGAAACCAAGAGCAAGAGCGTGTCTGGGAAATCTCAGAAACAGAAGAAACCAGTTGAGAAGGAAGTAGAAAAAGAAGTGAAAAGCTTAAAGGAGGAAGACCTGGTACAAGAATCTGCAACTGATTCTGATTACGACGGAGATGTATACTTCTTTTCCTCACTCTTTTGCTTTATCACTTGGAGCTGCTTTTTTTTTAATTTATTCTGCATTTGTGTTTATTTCTGGGACTTTTTTTTTTTTTTGTGATTTTTAGAATTCGCCGGGGTCTTTACATTCGGATGATTTCGACTCAGATATCTTCGATTCAGAAGATGATGTAACACAGGGAGGAACAGAAGATGGGGATGGAGAGTCATCCGAAGACGAGCTTCATGGTAATTGCTCGTGCCTTTTCTTCTGGATTAGCTCAGTATTGAATACACTTAGTAGTTTAGCTTTACTGTAGTTTGTTTGTACGAAAGTGCTCGTGGAAGTTTATAATGCGGGGAGTAAAGTTTCAAGGTAACTATGCCATTGGTTTCTGCAGATCATGAGGGCTCAATTGATAATGAGGATGATGATGAAAGTGAACAAATAGATAGTGACAATAATGAGGAAGACGGGAGTGATGAAGGTTCTGAGCGAGGTGAAGCTGTTGAAGAGAGCGATTCCTCAGAAGACGAGGTTGATGCTTTGCTCTTTTTCGTATTAAAACTTTGAAACTATATTTCTCCATTTCCAGGCGAAATTTTATATATTTATCTTTTTTGATCTCTAGGTTGCTCCTAGAAATACAGTTGGGGATGTTCCCTTGGCGTGGTATGAAGATGAGAAACATATTGGTTATGACGTCGCTGGGAAGAAGATTACTAAAAAGGAAAAACAAGACAAACTTGACTCTTTTCTTGCATCTATGGATGACTCTAAGAATTGGTTAGTTTGAAGATTTTTCTGTTCATTTTTTATGTAGTTAGTTATCAGAGCATTATGCTGATGTTTTTTTTTTCTTTTTTGGGGGAGTTAGGCGTAAAATATATGATGAATATAATGACGAGGAAGTGGAGCTGACTAAAGAGGAGAGCAAGCTCATTCGCAGAATGCTGAAAGGGAAAGCTCCACATGCTGACTTTGATCCATATGCGGTATGTATGTAATTTTTGTTACCGTTTTATACTAATACTATACCAATCAGATCAAAATGTGACGTTTTGATTGATTCTCTTGTGATCAGCCTTATATTGATTGGTTCAAATGGGATGATGCAATACATCCACTCTCAAGTGCACCAGAACCCAAGCGAAGGTTCATCCCTTCAAAATGGGAGGCCAAAATTGTTGTCAATTATGTTAGATTAATCCGGATGGGGGTGATCAAGTTTGATAAACCTGAAGAAGAGCCCAATGTATACCTTTTATGGGGTGACGATTCGAAGTCTGATCAAAAGAGCAAGCATTTAACTTATATTCCTCCACCCAAGCAAAAATTGCCAGGTGAAAACTTTGTGCTGACTTTCTCTTTTTTCTTTGCTTTTCTCGGGAATTCCATTTTCTCAAGTTTCAATTTGTACTTTTTGGCTTCCCAGGACACGAGGAATCATACAATCCTTCGCTGGAATATATTCCAACGGAGGAGGAGAAGGCTTCATATGAATTGATGTATGAAGAAGATCGTCCAAAATTCATTCCTAAAAGGTATGTAAAAGTTTTGCTAATAAGTTACAATACCCTGATGTAGTTTCTTTGGTATTTGTTAGCCTTACGGTAAATATATTTGCGCATAGGTTTACATCTCTGAGAAGCATCCCGGCATATGAAAATGCACTGAAGGAGTCTTTTGAGCGATGTTTGGATCTATACCTTTGTCCGAGAGTTCGAAAGAAGAGAGTGAGGACTTATTTGATTATCTCTTTCCTGGTTCCGTCTTATTTTCCTGTATTAATTCTCACAATGTGTTTCTCTTCTCCAGATTAACATCGATCCTGAATCATTGAAACCTAAGCTACCTAGTAGGAAGGATCTTAGACCCTATCCTAACTCTTGTTATCTTGAATACAAAGGCCATACAGGAGGTGTTACGTCCATATCCACTGATAGTTCTGGCCAGTGGATAGCCTCAGGTATTTCAATTGTGTATTTATTCCATTTCAATGAGCTCTCTTTTGTTTCCAAGATGCCAATCGTGTATTCTTTTTTTCTTCAAAGGTTCAACTGATGGATCTGTTCGTATGTGGGAAGTGGAGACTGGTAGATGTCTTAAGGTCTGGCAGTTTGATGAAGCTATTATGTGTGTGGCTTGGAATCCTCTTTCCAGGCTTCCAATTTTAGCCATCGCTATGTGAGTTAGGAACTTATGAGTCTGCTTTTGGATTTATTATAACTCTCTATTATGAAACCTTCTCATCACACATTTGCAGGGGACGAGATTTGTTTTTCCTGAACACTGAACTTGGGACTGATGAGGAACAGGAAGTTGTTAAAGAGATGCTTCACTCAGGAAACATTCCAGAACCAGAAACGTCTGGTAAGTATCTTGTTTCTCTTTTTGGTAAGCGTCTGGTAAGTAATTGTGATGAAATTCTGAATGATTAAATCTTTTTGGTTGGTATATTTTGCACGATATTCATAGTTGCAGCAATTGTAACCTGGCTACCAGATGAGTTACATGGAGGGATCAAAACAAGACATTTTAAGGTACACTTTTGCTAAATATGCTCTCTTCTTTTTTGAGACAAATTGCTAGATATCCTCTTTTAACAGTTTTTACATGGAAAATGTTTATAACTGGTTTGTTTCCCTTTTGTTGGTTTAAAAATATCTTTCAGAACATATCGTCAATAGACTGGCATCGTAAAGGAGACTATCTCTCAACAGTGATGGCATCCGGCGAAACACGAGGAGTGGTACTGCACCAACTCTCGAAAAAGAAAACACAAAGGCTCCCATTTAAGATCCGCGGACTTCCAGTCTGTACAGTATTTCATCCCAGCCTTTCTTACATCTTTGTGGCGACTAGAAAGGAGGTGCGTGTTTACAATCTTTTGAAGACGGGGGTGGCCACCAAAAAGCTTGAGACAGGACTGAGAGAAATCTCATCCATGGCGATTCATCCTGGTGGTGATAATTTGATAGTAGGAAGCAAGGAAGGGAGGATGTGTTGGTTTGACATGGATCTGTCTTCAAAACCGTACAAGACGCTCAAGAATCATCCTAAGGACATAACGAATGTGGCAGTGCATCGATCATATCCTTTGTTTGCATCGTGCTCAGAGGATTCTACAGCTTATGTCTTCCACGGGATGGTGTATAACGATCTGAACCAGAATCCTCTGATTGTGCCGTTGGAGATTCTAAGAGGTCATTCTTCGAAAGGAGGTGAGTGTTTGATTCTTAAGAATACAACATTGTACATTAGTTTATTAAATTGTGTATAATTATGGGGTTTGATATATTTTGGTTTGGAATCCAGGAGTCTTGGACTGCAAGTTTCACCCGAGACAACCATGGCTATTCACTGCAGGCGCTGACTCAATTATCAAACTCTATTGCCATTAAATTGGCTGGCATATTTAGACAGTTTTCATATAATTTTTTTTCTTGTTGTATTCACCTATCACATTGCCTGAAATTGTACTCAAATCGATTTTGTAGTTCAAATTTCAAGGGTACAAATTTTGTTATTATCGAATTCATTTTTAAAGACATTTTAACTTGTAACATATCTCTAGTCGTCTCAAGTGATCCTCCAGTATTGGTTTAAGTTCGTGAAATAGTAAATACTAATAATATCCACATATTGATCTTTGTTTTACAACATGATGATATATATAAACAATCACATACAATGAATGATGTGCATTGGTTCGTCGAGTAGACAGAGAAAAAATGGATTGTAACTTTGATAGGAAAAATGGAAATTCTCCACGAAAGCTGGTTCCTTTAGTTTAATTACCAAAAAATTATTCATACTTAGCCAAAACCAAACAATAAATAGTCCATTAAAATAATACCATGGACTCCAAAGCCCATAGGTTCTCATAGCTTTGATTTTTATTTGACTTTGTCAATGGTAATGACGTAGCTATCCCTTATCCGGAAAGCGAAGTTACATAGAAGCTCTGAGGATAAAATAGTCTAAAGACGTGCCTTAATGGTTTTTAGTTACATAGTACAACTTAACTTAGGCCCAAAGCAATTAAAAAAAAAATGGATCCAGCCGAAATCAGAATCTGGAACGTTCGAGCGCCACGTCATCACAAAATATCTGAAATATCTAATTAATGAATGAGTTAATTAATATATATATATATATACGCTTCTCCTCTAACAATCGCAAACTCTTTTATTTATTTTTGCTGTTGCTGTTTTTGTCTGGCTACGAAGAAAGCTATCTCATTTGGCTAGTTGCTACGACATATAAGCTGTTACATTCAATCCCTTGTATTCGTGTTGTTCTTGCGTTTCACGAATCGTAATCTGAATCTTCTTCTCCTACTACTTCGTTCGTTCGGGGTTCTTACATGCCGTCGAACATTGTTGAAAGGTTTGTTTTTTATACTTGCATTTTACTGTTTTTTTCCATTTCTTTTTGTTTTCTCAGTCGATTCGTGTTTTTGTTTTCGTGTTCATTTATATGTGACTATTGAGTTATAGGCTTTTAAGATTTTGTTTCTACAGGTTTGTGTTTTTCTCCCTTTTTGGGGTGCGTATTCCCAAGTTGCTTTTTTTTGTTTTTGGTTTGCTGCTACTGTAAATGGTGGAAGCTGATGGGTTTAATTTAGGGGTTTTCGTAAACTGGGAACTACCCTACTTTATTTATTATAATTGCGCATGCTTAGTCTCTTTTGATTAAGTGTTCTGTGCGGTTGGTGCCTTCGTGTGTGGTGAATCGACTTGGAAATTATATGATTTTAGCTGAAATAATCGTTTAAATGTGGGATCTTTACTCTTAAGTAGAAGTTAGTTTCTGTGTTTCACTTGTCTGAGTTTCGTAATATTTTTAGGTGTTTCTGAGTTTGCTCTGTTCTAATATTGTTCGTGATGGCTTTTTTTTGGTTTTTGTGTTGGTTGCTATGGTGCTGCAGATTTGTGAAAACTTGTCCTTTTTGCTACTTGGGGGTGTGATTTACGTTCAAGAGGTTAAAAATTGTTACTTGGAAGGTGCTTGTATTGAAATTTCCAAGTATAGTAGAGCGTGTTGCTTTTAATTTGTAAAAGAGAGAAGAGGAAATGGGAGTTCTCGAGCAGGTAGCTAATCTTGCTTCTATGCCCTTTGATCCTCCCAGGAAAAGGAAGTCACGCGGAAGACGAGATGTAGCTGAGATTCTTAGGCAATGGAGAGAGTACAACGAGAAGGCTGAAACAGATTCTTGCATCGATGGTGTTCTTCCTAAACCAATCCGAAAGGCTCCTGCTAAAGGTTCTAAGAAGGGTTGTATGAGAGGTAAAGGAGGACCTGAAAATGGGATTTGTGGCTATAGAGGAGTTAGACAGAGGATATGGGGGAAATGGGTTGCTGAGATCCGTGAGCCAGGCCGGGGTAATAGGTTATGGCTTGGTACTTTCTCTAGTTCACATGAAGCTGCATTGGCTTATGATGAGGCTGCCAGAGCTATGTATGGTCAGTCTGCCCGGCTCAATCTTCCTGATTACACGAATGGCTCTTCTTCGACTGCTGCCACTGTGTCTGGCTCGGTCACTGCGTTTTCAGATGAATCTGAAATTTGTGCACGTCAGGATACAAATGTGCAGGTGAAACTAGAGGATAGTAGCGATGAATATGTTACCTTAGATAGTTCTCAGTGTATGAAAGAGAAGCTGAATGTAAAAGAGGAAGAGAGGGAACTTAACTCGGTTAATGCTTTTGGAATTGGGCAGGAATCGAAAAAAGAGATTCTGGATGATTGGGTAATGGGAAATGGCAATGATCAAGAACCATTGGTCTTTGATATGGACGAAACGTTTGATATCAATGAGCTGTTGGGGATATTAGACGATAACAATGCTTCTGGTCAAGACACAATGCAGGGTCAAGTTGATAGACAGCCAAACTTCAGTTACCAAATGCAGTTTCCAGATGCTAACTTTCTCGGGAGCCTCAACCCCATGGAGATTGCTAATCCTGGAATCGATTATGGGTATCCTTACACGCAGCCGAGTGAAATGGAGAACAATGGTATTGGTTCAGACCATCGAAGGTTCGAGGATCTTGACATACAGGACTTGGATTTTGGAGGGGGAAAAGATGTTCATGACTCTACTACATAAGATCTCGGATTCATATGACTGGCCTAAGTTTCTGATTCTGCTCCGAGTTATACTATTAGGCTAGAAGCTGACTCTCTTTGAAGCTGCTGATACTTTCTGATGTTAATGGTTTTGATGCATATAGTAAATGTGGTTTAGATAATGTAGGACAAGTTCGTATATGATTCCTTGTTTCTTTTTCTTGTGAATATGATGTTTCAAACCTTTTGGATTTATAGGAAGTTTTAAACATTTGATATAAGAAGTTCTATTTATTTATTTTAACTTCTGGGTACATATATAAGCTTTATAAAGTTTTGATGTATAAAGTTTGGATATAATTTGTTGGTTCCTTATGCACCCCCAGACTCTTCACATCTAATATTCATCTTAGGGGGTGGGAGATAGAATAATTTGATGGTTGCGTTAGCGATTTTATTGACTTTGACTATTAAAGAAACTACTATATCTCGTCCTATCAATTTGCTTGGTTTAGTTTAAAACCCATGTCGTCTTATAAGAACAGGAAATAGTATCAGTAGTGGAGTTTTTGGTCTGCAGACTTTCCTCAGGTTGTATAAGAGATTACATAAGCAATGAGGTAAGAAAATAAAGTATCTAGAGAATAATTTATCTATCTGTATTTTTCTACAAAAGAGCAAATTGGGGTATTTGAAAGTGCCCAATATGACAATAGTTTTATATTTTAGTGGTGAAAAGGGGATTTATTTAATTCCATTTTGGTCTTCAAAATCGTTTTTCTTGCTCGAATCTTGAAGATCTTTAAGAACTTTTTAGAAGAAGAAAAAAAATGAAATGAAGAAAACAAGTTGGCAAACTGTTAATTAATTAATCGAAAGAAATTGGTTGGGTGAGGATTTGGGCATTGCTCCTCCACGAAATTCCCTTTTGACAATATGTGTCATCTTCTCTCCAGAAGAATGAGATGCAACTCTTTTGGACAATTTCTCCTTTCTAATAAATTTTTGTCTTTAATCATTTTGCATTTCACGTTGTAATCTGATTCAGTCTTAATAAGTGTTTTTTTGCTTTTAACATTTCGATACTAGAATTACAAAACCACAATTACTTAAATGTACTCAACGAAAGAATTATAAAAAATATATTGCACTATCATGTAAAGAAACCAACAAGCAATATGGAAAACTTGAACTTTATTTCTATGAATCTGTATTTTCAAATATATATTTTCTTATTAGTACTAGTTTTTAAAAAATGATGTATTTTCGACGTCTATGAAGTTGGTTTTCATAGATGTAAATACAAAAAAAAAGAAAAATATATACGATTTTCTTCATCAACTTGTGTAATCATATAATGTGTGTGTAAGATATTGGTGAGTGATTATGTCACCTAACCGGAAAGCTTAAAAGATGAGCAATCTTTACATGGAGGATTGTGCAAAAAATTGCAAATTGTAACTTGTTATTTTCTTCCTATTCCATAAAAGAAATGTCAGATAATATAACTAGTAATGCAAATTGGATTGCTTAATCGTATTAATCTTAACAACTAGGACTAGTTGAGAATATGTATAGTTGTATATAGTTGTTGGAAATCTAATGCATTAAATCAATCTTTATAGTTTTCCCCCAATTGTGTGTGTTTTGTTATTATGCCCACCACTCAAAATGCCAAAAGAGTTTTAATCTATTTGTCATTCGTTTGATTTTGAATATTACATTTGTGGAAGAAAACAAAATACAATAATAAAAATCATGACTTTATATGTTAGTTACTTTTTAGCAAACTGCTTAGTTGAATTTCATCTAATTCGTCTAAAACTAAAATTTCTGATATTTTTCTTTGTTGAAAAAGGAATTTGATTAAATACTTTATTTCTTTTAGTACTCTGTCGAAACGCTCAAGTTGATTACAAGATTGATGAAAAGATAATTATGATGGACCCATATGACATGATTTATCTCTTCACCAACTTGGGAATATTCAAAACTTGTATAGTGTGTAGTAATGTTTGAATTTCTTTTAAAGCAGTCAGAAGTTTCCAATGAAATTCAGGAACACATCATCCAAGAAGAGCACCAGTTGTAAATAGATCGGGCCATCATAATAGAAGAAACTCGACCTATAGTGATCGATCATGTTCTAGTTTTCAAATATGGTGTCATTTTAGGGTAAACGTTTTAGAGTTAGCTCTATTGAGTATCATAGTCTAATTAGAGGAACAGTAGAAGATTGGAATTCTCTACAAAACCCTTACTAGATGACATGTTGTTCAAAGTTTTTATATAGTGTGAAGAGTATATAATACGAATGGTCGAAATGAAAGGAAAGCTATTCCATTAATTCAAGATTCTAAATTTGAGAGTAATGCTTATTGTGTGGTTACGTCTACATGCACATTCCTAGTGACAACAACTAATCAAACTCAAAATACAACTGGTTAAATACAAAATATTGAAACAATTTGGTTTTATATCTCAAATCTTACCAAACAGTGGTTCTAGTTTTCTTTCTTCCCCTCTATTCACGACACTAGTCACACAAGGCCACAGCCACAGTTATAAAATAACCGGTTTATACTATCGAGAACCAATCCATAGATTTCGTGGGGAACCGGGCCGGTCCTTGATATAAAAAGAGAGAGAAAGAGAGAGAGAGAGAGAGAGAGAGAGAGAGAGAGAGAGAGAGAGAGAGAGAGAGAGAGAGAGAGAGAGAGAGAGAGAGAGAGAGAGAGAGAGAGAGAGAGAGAGAGAGAGAGAGAGAGAGAGAGAGAGACGTTTCTTGTATTAAGTTTCAAATACAAACTCCAAAACAAATCCCAAGTGGACAACCGACGAACCCACACAAACTAAAAATAAACACTTCTCTTCTCTTCTCTCTTTCCTAATCCACATATACATACTTGCATTTTTATATATAAACACTCTGTCCTTATATAGTTATGTTAAATATCTCATTAATACATCCTCACGAAGAAACCCATTTTGTTTTCTTATATAGAGAAATAGAGAGAGAGAATACTAAAAGGAGAAAAGAGAAATAGCTAGAGAGAAGAAGCTTTGCTTTTAAAATGCCAACGTCGATACATTTTCAGAGATCTTCCACCACCGCGGAAGCAACCAACGCCGCCGTAAGCAACTATCACAACCACCACAAACAGGTTCAAAAAGTGAGTCTCACGCGCGGGATGGCTGATGTCCCGGAGCACGTGGAGCTTTCCCACACGCACGTGGTTGGTCCTTCTCAGTGCTTCTCCGTCGTGGTGCAAGACGTTGAGGCTCCTGCCTCCGCGGTCTGGTCGATCTTGAGCCGCTTCGAAGACCCTCAAGCGTACAAACACTTCGTGAGAAGCTGCCGCGTGGCTTTCGGAGACGGCCGAGAGGTTGGGTCAGTGAGAGAGGTGCGAGTCGTCTCTGGTCTCCCCGCGGCGTTCAGCTTAGAGCGGCTTGAGATCATGGACGACGATCGCCACGTCATCAGTTTCAGCGTCGTCGGTGGGGACCACAGGCTTTTCAACTACAGGTCGGTGACGACGGTGCACGAGTCGGACTCCGATGGCAAGAAAAGGACACGTGTTGTTGAGTCATACGTCGTTGACGTACCGGTGGGTAACGATAAGGAAGAGACTTGTAGCTTCGCTGATACAATTGTACGGTGCAACTTGCAGTCGCTGGCTAAACTCGCCGAGAACACGTCTAAACGCTCGTAAATTTTACATTTTCATTTTTTACTTTGTTGATTTATTTTCTACAACTTTCAAAATTTATCTTCTTCTATTTTTGAGATTCTCGAGGTTGGGTTTGGGTTCAAAGATTTTAAGTATTTATCTCTATCGTCGGGGATTTTTCGAAACTACAAAAGAAAAGAAAAGAAAAAAACAAGAAGAAGATGGTTTTGGTTTTTCGAAGTTAGGGTTTTAGGGTTTGTTGGATTGGTGTTACGATAATATACTTTAGTTTTTACCCTTAAAACCATTTCTTCTTGCAACTCTTTTGTACAGTCTCTCCCTCGTAGCTCTAAAATTTTAATAAAACAAACTTTGATTGTTTAGTTTTTTTTTTGTTCTTTTCCTCTTGTTGCCCGGTTACTTTACATTTGTATCTTTGCTTAAATCATGAAATGATATAGTGGTTTCAGCCAAATGATCAGTATTATTGCTTCCTTATTTCCGAGGTTATGATCTCTAACTAGAGTTTGATATCTTTATCGTACACGGTAATGTACTAAATTTATAAACAATTTGATTAATATAATCATTGGCATAAGTATAGTACTTGTACATATTAAGAGATCTGAACAATATTGTGGGCATGATAGTCAGAAACCCCATGCATGTGCTGATCCATATGATCCGTTTTTTTCTTTATCCAAAGAAGAAAATAATTTAGGAAATTATGTATAGATCGATAATAATTATGTTAATTAGTACTAGCTAGTTATATAAACATAATTAATTCCTTTGAATTATCTGGTCTCTCTTCAATCAACTGATATCATCATTTGTATATAATCAGATACAAGATGAAATAAATATCAAATTTGCGAACGATAACTCCAACCATGCATAATGTACAATTTATATCAAGCTCTAACTCTATGATATTAGTTATGGTCGCTATGTATAATGCAAGGCCAAAAATGAATACATGGTGGCAGGTAATGCTTAAATTTTGGCAGGACGAACTTAAGAACTTTCATATAATTGGCTATTTCATCAACCAACTTTTACATTAATACATCAAAACGTTTGTTTTCACTCACCAAAAATGATAATATTCCTCGTTTTATTTTCTTGGATTTTGTTGCCCAATTATCTCGTTAATTTGTTTAATAAGAAGAATCCAATGAAGAAGATGAAAAGACATTGAAAGTTTTCCAAGAAAAAGCAAAACGAATTAGTCGCTTTAACAATTAACAATAGTAGAGATATCGAGACTTGTGAACACAAATTCAAAAATTGAATACATATACATATATATATATATATATATATATATATAGAATTCATGAGTATGATCGTACGTAAAATGCAAGTTGAGGGTGTAATAAAACCCAACTTGTTTATAGAAAAAAACACAAAGCATGCAACTTGCAAGCAAATAAAATAAAAAGTCGCTACTTTTTCAGGAAAATAAATAAAAATATATATTCGATAAATAAAAAGAAACAAATTGATTTAATATATATAAATATTATATTATGATTAATAATTATAAAATATGATAATAATGAGTAGGAAAATAATGTAATAATAGATATGGAAAACATTGTCGTGGAAGGAAGGAAGGAATTGCAAGTTGAGGAAGCAAGTTGGCAAGCAGGCCCCTATTTATGTTTTCCTTTTTTTTTTTTGTTCTTTTCTACAAATGACATTTTAACCCACCTCACTGTCTCACACCTTCTTCTCTTTTCTTCTTTTTTACATCACTATTTTTTACTTTTATTCATCTCTTATTTAATCTCATTATTATAATACAACCCATAAGAATTTTCATATATTTACTTATTTCCGGTGTGAACATGAAATTATGACCAATCCATAGAGAGATACGCTTTTTGTGGGTTTGTATATTCCAGTGTGGCATGTTGTTTATAAAGTATTAGTATTTTTATCTAGTTTCTTTTTAAATAGGGCATCAAAGAGTGTGATAACGTACATAGTTGTGATATTGTTTATTACATACTTTTTTCAAAAAAAGTAAGGCAAATAGTTCATATTCTTAGCTGGGCTATCTAACACCTTTAACTAAATAAAAATAAAACACTTTTTTTTTTTTTGTAATAAAAATGTATCAAAATCTTTAGTCATTTCTGATTTATCATATGAGTGTGTCTGAAAAAGGCAAACCAAATTCAATAGGTTAACCATGAAGAACACCTCCCTTTCCACCCTTACCCGAGACTATTTTTTTTTATTTTATAAAACAAATATATTTTCTTTCCTGCTTTTCACAATAACTAACCATATATATATATATTTTTGAAACCATATATTGTTTTTAAAAAATTATTAATAATGTAGTGTACTAAGTTTTGATTTTCTTTTGCAATTACCAAAATAAAAAACGTTTAATTAGTCATCGCTATAAATTATTCAAGTATAGATCGCTCTTTGTTTTGCTACATACAATGAATAATTTAGAGGCTACTTAATAATCTTTGATTTGTGAAAACCTCTTATAACCAAAAAAAACCGAGACAATATCAATCCAATGACTAGATTTTACAAATTTATCGACAAGACCTCTTCCCAAACTCAAAGCCAAAACGGTGTTATATATTTTCAACGAAAAAACCTTTTTATAAATCAAGGGTGGAAAAGTTTAGCAAAGAGAAGCTCATTCCAAGTATCTTGAAGGCCAGGCAAGCACCAATGTACACAATCCGCATAGCTCGTTGGATTCTCCAGCTGCTCATCCGTGAGTGGACTCCACTGCTTCTTGTATATCGACGTGTGCGCATCTTTCCGATAGTTCGACATCTGCGTTATGTTCAGAAACGTTATCGGTGTTTTCGATCTCCCAAACACTTCTCCAATCACTTTCATTATGCTTTTACGAGAATCTGATCCCCAGTAGCTCGGGTCTTCTATAAGTGTCGTCTGGTTATAGCAGTTCTCACCCGGTTCACCTCCCCAATCTATGCCCCTGATACAGTCATAGAACCAGATCAAAACAAAAACAACCAAAAAAGCCCTAACAAGTAGGTTTCTTGCCTAGAAAGAAACAATCAATTTGTCTATGCCATTAGTACAATTAAACCAGTTTAGGGTGTCAGTATGTGTCATGACTGAACTTTAAATCTAATGTATCAATCTATGGGCTAATCTTTTCGATGAAAACGGTCAAAGTGACTAACTTGGCATGAGTCGGAGACATGCTTGTGAAGAAAACCCTAGTTTTCTTACGATCCATATTGTTCTTCACCCATCTCAACATACTCTTCATACCCATCCGGTACGCATCTTCAGTCGAAACCTCCACAATATTCTTGTCTTTATCATCAAACGATCCTTGCCTATCCCACGAAACAATATTAGAAACCAGTCTAAATGTGAATGATACGTATAGTCATATAAATTGTTCTGATATTTGATGCTTTTTTAAAGATGGGTTACAACTTACAAGATGTTCATTTTCAATCCAGTCATCCACCATAAGTAAGTGTTAAAGATTATTATGTCAACGCCTTTCCAGTGACGGCCATGTTTGTTAATTGAACCTTTTCTCACAACCCTATCCGAGATCCTATGCACAATCGCATCGTCTGAATTCGATTCTAGAAGAAATGGTGCCCAATAGAACTCTATCGTTGCGTTATACTCCTGAGCATAGAAATCATAAACCAGGTGAAATTGTTTCAATACAGAGACCACCAAAAGAGTGACGATTTGAAGTTTTAAGTAGATAAGTATACCTTGGCAGTGAAGACAGTGAGGGAGCCATTGGTTTTCATTGACTTCTGATCTTCAGGGATAAGACGATGAAGAAGACAAATCATGGATACAAACATTCCACGGTTTAATGAGTCTCCTACATACATCATTCTCTTCCCTCTCAATGTCTCCAGCATCAACGTTGCATTGAATCTATGAAACAGAGAAATATAGAGTAACGCACGTGAAATGGAGAAAACAGAGTAAACCCATGAAACAGAGGAAATAGAGTGAATATATATGAAGAGCTTACGTGGGAAGATCGCACTGATTAGGTTGCCACCGCCAGAACTGGTAATCTTTGTCTGGACGGCCGTGTTCTTGACACGTAAGCTGAGGTTGAATGTACGGACACTCCCATTCCTCGTACGGTGGTCGGGAGATTTCATCTCTCACCCATTTCCCGCTGAAAACGTCGCAGCTTTCCTCTGTTTTACCAATAGCAAACGCAAGCTTCTCCGACTTCTTGTTCTTCTCTTAAGAATCCAAGAAAACAAAATCTCAGTTCCTCATTGTCAACAAGAACTCAAGAAAACGTTGAGTGAATGAACAAAAACGTTACCGGGTGTTCGGGAAGGTGCGAGGACGAAGTTGGGCTCGAGCTGGCCGAAGATGCACATGAAATCTTCGCCATAGAGAACAGAGACGAAGAGGATGAAAGCTAAGAGTGTGAAGAGGTAAGGAGAAAGACGAGTTTTTCTTGCGATTGAGGTAGTGAGGGAAATTGGTGATGAAGGTTTCATGTTTAGGATTGAGAAAGAGAAGAATGAGAGTTACAAATGTGGTTTCAGTATTCAAATAGTATTAGGAAAAGGGAAGATAAATTAAGAAATGAAAACTTTTGGTTCTTGATGATCTCACTCATTCTCATCAAACCTGCAAATAAGATGTGGGAGGAGGAAGCCAAAAGAACTTATCTTTGGAATTGCTTCAAGAAATACTAAAGATCTGTATTGTACAATGATTATGTGATTTATAATATGGTTATGATTAATTATATTAGGTGATGAAATTTTGTGAAGTAGCAAAATCAAACTCCTTACTTAGGGTGGTGAGCAGGTAAATGTTGACGCAACATAGTGGTTGTCTTCTAACTAATGATTTTTCGTAAGATTTAATCCATTATTGAAAAGGAATTTAATAGTAATTCATACAAAAATGTATGTCTCTGTTTGTTTTCAAGTAATCGGGTAACTTACACTGATTTTAAGACAAAAACGATCCCTGAGTTCACCATTAGACAGCATCTAGTTAGTTTTACGTTTGCTTAAATCCAACCTAGATGGTTATGATTCAATCTTTAGCTTATGTTGTCTTCTTTACTATGAATACTCCTCTTTTGAAAAAGAAACAATTTAATTTTTTGATGATTGATGGAGGTGAGGATTATAACTTCACTTAGCTTCGAAGCTAAGTGTACTTGAGGTGTTTTCGTACATTTTGATCGACTTATAAAGATGAAACATCATTGTCTTCACTTTTGTCCAATGGATGGATTTTTGCTGGTTACTTAGAAAACAATATAGAACAAAATCGACGGTTAACAATTCATTAAAACTAATATCACAATATCGATCTCTAAATATATAGTTTGTTTCTAATAATTTTTAGCAGAGAGTTCAATATGAAATAAAGATTGGAATTAGTTGAGAATTTGTTGGGATTTCAAGCTCAAGTAGTTGGCTTTCACTGTTCTTCTTTGTACACACTCCTCCACCCAGCAAACACTAAGCTAACATTATTCTAAACGCTACAATACTCACATTTGTATACAGAGATGCTCTTTCAAGAGGCATCATTGGCAAAGATGTTTCGGAAGCTGAACCAGCTCTAGAAAGGCTAGTCCAAAACATGTCAGACTCAGACGGACCTATCCATATAAGCCGTCTAAATACTACGACACAAAAAAAAACGAGAAAGACATGTTTGACTCAGCTAGACCAGTTTCTCATTCCGCTCAATTCAAATCGCAGATTTTTGGTCCATTGCAACACCTCTATACTCGTCTATCAGAATAGGTCGGAAAGAAAAAAGAAACACTATACTACATAGTATGCAAGACTATTTTCGAAATAAATTGTCTAAAACATCAAATACAGCGATTAACATTACTTCAAAACCAGCGTCAAGAAACCACGACAACAGTTTCCAAGAGCAAATACTGAAAATGGTAAAAGCCCCAAAAATAGTCATTGCTTCTATCCAATGAACAAGATTCTTTTGTTTTAACGGGATATATGACATAACAAGATTTAAAGGAGAGGCACCTTATAACTTGCAGTCATATAATGGCCAAAAGAGTACTCAGGGTATCATAATCAAGCGGCGTCTGCAATTGGTCGATTGAGTCAAGGCAAGGTTGGGAAATTGTCTCCAGACCATGGATCAGAGAGGATGCTGCGACTGCTCAGAAGTTGACCTGAGAATATGAGGTTCGTTGACCACGACTAGACCCCCCGAATCTCGAAAATATTGAACCAAAACAGCTCTGCAAGATGAAAAGAAAAAGTAAACCCAATGAATTTATTCTTAGACACAAATCCACCAGAAGATAATATAGAAACAGAGAATAATACTTGTGTTCTGTGAGGTACAGTGGCCCAGAAATCCACATTCGGGATTACCTAAAAACAGGATGTGAAAATTACAGTTGTGTTAGAATCAGTACATGAGAAAACTTCGCATGTATAAAGGTAAGTTAGTGAAACATACATCTATGCCACGAACTCCAAGGGAGAAATACCGATACATTGCACCAGCCACCAGATAAGCTCCAAACAGGCACAAGATACTGAAAAAGATCAAAACATTTCATATACAATTCCAATGGCCTTGCATAAAACAATTGAGATGCTCACATGATTAGTAAAGTACTAAACCAGCCCCATCCACTACTATGGCCGGATATAGCTGCTACACAACCGGAGGGATGTCGCAGCTGTGTTGCCTGTCAGTGAAACAAAATCTCCAATATAAGTCCCACGAATGAGAAAGACAGAAAACATATCTTCAATTTCATAATCACACTTTTAAGTATTCCATGTTAAGTCAATCACTCCCCAAACAGTCTATTACTAGCCAAAGTCTATAACTCTTAGAAATCAAGTTATTGAGATGCTACGAAGAACTCAAGATTTCTAGGGCATATAAGAATGCAGTCATGGGTTTTTCAAGAGCATGTTCTACGAGCAAAAGTATTTCCATTTGTTTCCTACTCTAAAAGTCTAAAAGCAGTGCGTAACTGATAAAGCTTTTAACAACTTTGTCCAGTATCAAACTTATAAACTATAATATTCACAACATAAACAATGAGAAATGGTAATTTGAAAGCTCTAGGAAATAGAATAAATAAAATGAGTTACTGGACACTCACATAGTGACAGGTACCAGATTTCACCAGAGTGAGTGGTCCCTGAGAAAAGGAAATGATGACTGAGGTATTAGTGTATATGTCCTAGAAACAGCTAAATCAAAATTTAATTAATAAAATTAAGTAGAATGTACAAATCCTTACATCAACTTTATTTTTCTGGCAAATAACAGAAACTGAAAGCGAGCAATTTTGGTTCCTATTTCCATTTGACATCTTAACAATGACGCCTTTACCAGGATCCTCTTTATCTACCATATTCAAAACAAAAATCTCTCAGACAGCATTACTCCATTATAAATTGCATAAGAAGTTGGGAGAAAACAGCATATACAATTTAACTTTTTCCCAACTTAGAACTCACATAAAAAAAAATCCACCATTACAAGTGATTAGAGACAAATATTCTCAATTTTTACATAAAGGTATCTTAGGCCTTACCAATAATATCAACTTTTGTGCTTGAACTATTCCCTAGAGAAGAGCATACATCATACCCTGCAAATGATTAGATTTAAGATGGTTTATTTAACTCCTCATTAGCCAAAAGCATCGTGTAATCCCTGCACCTTAAATTTTTTCGACCTAGCAACAAATTATTCACCACGATTACATGATGTAATTGCTGTCAGAGTGAGATTTTTGTACCTCTGAGATTTTCTGACACAAGTGCACTACATGATGTTCCACAGTGTGATGGACCTCCGCAATTCTAAGTGAGAAAACGAAAGTCAAAGAAACTGATTGAGAGTTCCAAGTTAAAGATAGAAACTTTTTAAGTTCTCGTTGAAGGATATATCAAAACAATGGAAGTGGCAAAAAAACTTACTTCGCAACCAACACATCGAGGGGGATCGTGGTTGAAAATCAACACGTCACAAAGCTGCTCCACAAGACAGTTTACAAAAAGAAATAACAATCATAAATCACAATGGTCTAGTGGTGACATAAAAGGAATTATAACTACCAAGCAGTTGTAATCTTCAAATCGAAACCACCTAAACTATGAAGACTTTCCGAAGCAAAACCTGTCAAAGATTTGTATCTTTCTTCTTCTACAGTTCCATTAACCTATCTAATCCTTATCCTTGTGACCAATCAGAGCAGGCAAGAAAAGCAAGATGCATGAGCAGGACTACACACTCATCATGATCAATGCAACAGAGAAAAAAAAAACAGAAACAAAGTGTAACCTGATATAGAAGACAACCTGAAACCATAGCACAGTACTGTTCGCTTCCACTTTATAAAACCTGATTTATCCAAATACTTACACTTAGTAAAAAAGCAGAACACAATTAAAGTAACAAAGATTGAGCAAAACGAACATTTTAACTTAACACCTGAACCAAATCGATATCGTCCAATTACAAACTACAACACCTAATGCAAATTGAATGCATTATCAAACACGAGACAGCATATAGAAAAAAGGGAATCTGAGAAAGTACCCATCTTCGCTGAGGACACCGTGAGGGAAATTTCGAATCGAAGAAGCTAGATTGAAATTAAAGACCTTGTTGCGTCCGGTGAAACTGAATTCGCATTGAGAGTTAACTCGGAAGCTAATAAGGACGAGAGTGATGAGAAGAAACCTCGGAATCCATAGGCTCCCCAACATTTCTAATTCCTCCTCACTCTTTTGATTTTCGCTTTCAATCTTTTTCAAAATTCTCTCCTACGATCTCATAACTATGTCAGAGGATCTTAACGGAGAAGAAGAGATGAGTGCTCGGCACGGCTATAGTCGTCGCAGTTCGCCTGTTGCTGATTTCACATCCGTCGCTGAATCGACCGAGATTTTCAATTGTACCCCTAAACTTTGGAATTCTTACGAATACGCCACTATTGAATTATTTGGGTGCAATTTTGAGGCCTGCGTGTGATCAGATATTGGGCTCCATATTTGTGCTTCTCGACCCTCAAACGGCCCAGTAAAAACGAGTTTTTATGAAATCTCTCGGATTTTAATTTCTTTGGACTAGTTAATTCGATTCTCAGAAAATGCAATTTTTATTTGTAGATTATGATGTTAACTTATCAGAAAAACATAACATAAAATTTTTGTTTGGAGTTTCGGTTACAAGAAATAATATAATTGTATACATCAACTAATTAATTAGGCAATTATACATAAAATGAAAATGTAATATATAAAGTCATTATCGTTGTTTAGATGGATTGTCCGTTGTCGAATCAATTCAGACAATGTTGAGGAACCATCTTACCACTTACGGAACCGTCAACATTTTCGCACACCGCAGTAGAAGGACCACCTTTAATCCCGTTATGCTTTAAGTTAATGTCAATTAGCTCAACATTTTTGCATGGAAAGCTCTTGCTACATTGCAAATTCACTGCCACTTTGTTCTTCGATGTTCCATATATGTTCTTTAACTTAAGATCCTGAATCTGAACGTGAGACTCTCCCTGTAAAAAGAAACACCAGTTATGTTTTGTTTTTGTTTTTCTTGTGGAGGAAGAAAATAAAATAAAGCTTGTACTGTTGTACATATATTTGTATCGAATGTTAACCTTTTTCTCATGTTCACAAGGTGGATGAGGACAATATTTCTGATCGATGTTGATAGGGTTTCCAACGTCAATCATTTGAATATTCTCGTACACGAAGTTAGAAACAAGAATCTTCGAAGCCGAAGATTCCCAAGTCTTGATTCGAATACCATCACTTGTGCCGTTGAAAACGATGTCTCTTACTGTTAAGTCTTTCACATTTTTCTCGTCTTTGTTCTTTCCTAAGCTTCCAACACTGATCCCATGTCCAGGACCGCACTTGACGTTAGAGATATCGAGGTTAGTGGTTCCTGAGAGAATGGCAATACAATCATCTCCAGTACCGATGTTTGTCTTGGAGATGTGAATGTTGCTACAAGAACCCATCTTGATACCGTCGGTGTTAGGACTATCGGCGGGAGCTGTTATAGTGACTCCGGTAATGTTAAAGTGATGGACAGAGAAAAAATTGAAGTGTCCCATCTTGCTGTTGAGTGATGTTATGTCTTTGATATTTGAGTTGTTCACGAATGCAAATCCCATTGTCTATAAAGAAACTCAAGTTTATGAAATATAAGACTCATGTACTTGATAAAAAAGACTACAAACTTTAATAAAGCTAAGTATACTAAATAATACATGAATTATAATTATTTCACTGTATAAGTGTCATATCACACGTTTTGTATTACGTTTTAAATGTAAATAATAATTATATTTTTCAAAACGAATGACTAAATGAAAAAGTTTAAGAAATGTTACCATAGCTAGTTTAGGACAATTGGGGTTTTTGTGGCAGTCATTGAGAGGCCAAGACTGTTGCCCTTGGCCGTCAAGTAGACCAGAACCAGAGATAGAGAGATCATTGATGTACCTAAAGTTAATCCATGTGTCTTGCTTAATGTCTCTAGGGTTTGCAGGAGCCAATAAAGTTCCATCGATAACAATTTCAATAGGGTTTTTGCATGGACCCACGAACTCTACACCGCCGAGGTAGAATGTTCCTTTCGGTACGTAAATTTTACTACTTCCACTTCTCCTTCCACATGCACGACTCCATATACTTGTGAATGCCTAAGTTTGTGTACATATACATTAAGAATGACAAAATTTAATTATATATCAAATAAATAAAATCATAAAAATTATTGTACATTAGTCATGTATGTTTATTGTTTTGTTAGTATCCATAGATTTTAATCTTAAAACTAGACGGTGATCAAAATTAAACAAACATAATTGTCGTGTACATACATTGGCATTATCAGTTTTTCCGTCTGGTTTCGAACCATGGCGTCGGACGTTGAAAACTTTTGGTTTAACTGTCGGACGACTTGCAACGGCGATGAACAAGAGAAACAAACACAAAATCTTAAATGCATAAGCCATGCACACCATTTTGTTTAGGGTATGTATATATATGGAGATTACAAAAAATTATTGTTTATGAATACTTGTTTTAAGAGATGATGATAGTATTGGCCTACTTTATATGTTTATATAGAGTTAGAATTCATTGATGAAGAGTTAAAAATAACTTTAATTTTGTTTTTGATTAGTGATTAAAATTAGGTAGTTTTTTTTTTTTGTAATGATTGTGATTCGTTTAGTATCTTGTTGTTGCCACAAAAAAAAAATGGTTAGTATCTCGTTATGAAATGTTGATATGATTTAGCTTTTTCGTTCTTCTCTGTTAAAGCAGTTGTTTTTTTCATTGAGAAATATGCTGGTAAGATTACCAATAAATTGTTTTTTTTTTTTCATTAAACCACCATGTATCTGAAACTATTTTCTTTATAATATGTTCAGAGTTTTACATATATGAAAAATAGTTTACCCACAAAATAAGTATTATATTTGTTTTGTAAAATAATATTTATTATATTTATTCTATATTTTCTAGATTAATAGCATATACAAATACAGAAATTACAAAGTTTGACAAGTCTTCTTCTCTCTAGTTCATGTTATTTTCAGTTCAAAAACTGCAAGAGATTATATTTATTAATTCGAATAAATGATCACTTACAAATTACAAGTAAAAATGTCAATTTCAGTTTTCATCAAATAAAACAAAATTATGCAGTCTCAAAACAAAATAACAAAATAAATCCAAGAAATTTCACGGATATCGATCGATGGTTGCCACAAGCTTGCCACGCGCCATCACCGATATCTCAATCGTGTACGTACACGTGTTTACCATCCACAGCCTCATCATCAACCCACCCATCACAATCTCGGTTTCTCACACTAACAAAAAAAAAACCATTCGTCTTCTCCAAATTTCTCGCGAAGAAAACTTTTCCACCTGTTTCAATCTTAAACAAGTCAAAAATGCTTCTTAAGTCTGTTTCGTCTTCTTCAGCTCTCTCTCTGGTGAACTTCCATGGAGTGAAGAAGGATGTCCTTCCTTTATTATCTTCCAATTCGTCTAATCTTCGAGTTTCTTCTGGAAAATCTGGGAGCTTATCTTTCTCTGTTCGTGCGTCTAAGAGCTCAACCACCGATGCCCTGAGCGGCGTTGTATTCGAGCCGTTCAAGGAGGTGAAAAAGGAGCTCGATCTTGTTCCAACAAGCTCTCACCTCTCGCTTGCTCGGCAGAAGTACTCCGATGAGTGTGAAGCCGCCATCAACGAGCAGATTAAGTAAGTTTTTTCTTTCGTTCACTTCCCCGCACTTAGATCCTGTATTGTAACCTGGTTGTGTCAGATATATAAGATTTGGTACTTAAGAACCTTATGTTGATTCTGCTTATAGTTTATCTTGTAAATTCTGAAATTCTTCAATGGGTTTTGGATTTTGGATGCAGTGTGGAATACAATGTTTCGTATGTGTATCACGCTATGTATGCGTACTTTGATCGGGACAATGTCGCGCTCAAGGGCCTTGCTAAGTGAGTTTTGGTTATTCAAGAATGTTGATTGCTGATATTTTTGGATTTGTTTTTGTTTGTTAAGTTCATAGGCAATTGTTGGTTTCCTGGTATCAGGTTCTTTAAGGAATCAAGTGTGGAAGAAAGAGAGCACGCTGAGAAGTTAATGGAGTATCAGGTCTTAGAGAATACTATTTCCTTACTTCATAAGCCATAGTTAGAGCTTAATAAGTGCTAACATGCTGGGATTTTTCCATGAATTGCAGAACAAACGTGGTGGGAAGGTTAAGTTACAGTCCATTGTGATGCCTCTCTCAGAGTTTGAACACGTTGATAAAGGAGATGCTCTATATGGTAAGCTCATAAGTGATTACCACGTTGTATCTAACGCTTCATCCTAGTTTCTTTTTTTTGTGGTTTCCCTAAAGAAAATGTTTTGGTTTTGGTTTTATCTTCGTAAGTATCATGAAAATGTTCCTCTCATGTGGAGATAGAAGTCTCAATGGATATAAGAGTTGAAACATACAATTTGTTGTTTGCAGGCATGGAGTTGGCTCTGTCACTGGAGAAACTCGTTAATGAGAAGCTCCTAAACCTCCACAGTGTAAAGGCCATCTCTTCTTGAGTTTATACTATATTTGTCAAATCCCTGTTAAGAAAGCAATCTACAAGAACTGTTCTCATATTTGTAATGCTTTGTTCAACAGGTTGCTTCAAAGAACAATGATGTCCACTTAGCAGATTTTATTGAGAGCGAGTTTTTGACAGAGCAGGTAAAAAAACCACTTGGGTGTTCTATGTTAGTGGCAAAGCACTGCTATTGTTTCTAAGCTGTCAAAGAGAATCGAATTGGAAATTTGATAAAATCAAACATTTGTCAGGTGGACGCAATCAAGATGATCTCAGAATATGTAGCCCAACTACGACGAGTTGGCAAAGGACACGGTATATACTAATCTCTCACATTTTGTTTTAATCTATAAAGATAATTAAAAAACAACAACATTACTTGTTCATCCTCCACTCAGTGCCTCAAATTCATTTGTTTTAATTTTTCATTTTTCAGGAACATGGCATTTCAATCAGATGCTTCTGGAAGGGTAAGCAGCGTTCGAGGGACTCTTTGTGCCTAGCGTTTTCTATATGAAGCTCTCTTTAGTGATATGTATGGAACTAGTTTATTATTAGTTCTTCAGCTTGTACTATTTTGTGAGGTTTAGATTTAAATGCATGAGTTTAAATTCTGGTCTAAAGGTTCATTGAAGCCACAGGTGGTGACCATTTTATATATCATAAACATATTGATACTTGGAAAAAAAAAAAAATTTGATACCATTACCACGATCGATTCGATCTGAAAATAGTGCTGCCAATTCATAATTGAAATCAATGTGAACAAAATAAACCGTTTCAAGCTAATTTAGAAGAATTTTGGCGGATTGACGACCTATTTCCCCCCGAGAACTATCACATCGTATCAGAACAACACAAAACTTCACTCTCGTCTTTAATCTCCCCGAATTGATAGTTCTATTGCTAGTTCCACCCGAATCAAAAGTTCTATCTCTATTTCCCCAATCGCGTGGGTTTACATGGTTTTCGAACCAAACCCGATAGATAACCATAGAAACACGGTTTGAAACCAATTTAAAACCCGATTAAAAATCATGCCCGACCCGAATCCAACTATCCAGATTATAACAGATAGTCGTTTAACGTTCTAAAATCCCCAATTTTGAAACTCAAGAACCCTAAAAATCGAAATCTCCAAAATCGAAAATCCCCAAATTGAACTCTGAGAATCATGAGTAATGTCTCAGGAGCTTCGAATTCTTCATCTCATGTGCGAGGTAGAGGAAGGACTTATGTGTTTAGCGTGCCCAAGAGATGTTGGTGTGGAGAAGATATTGTGGCCAAAAACTCTCACTCGGATGCAAATCCTTGTCGAAGATATGTTCGTTGTGGATATGCCTATGCGATTGAGAAGAAGAAATCGATTGAATCGATTCGATTTCAGATTCTAGGGTTCGACTAGGGTTTCTCGAGAGAGAAAGGGGAAAAATCGATTTGGGGTTTTTTGATTTTTGGGTTTGTTTGTTTAATTTTGTAATCGGGTTGGTTAAGTTTTTTAATCGTGTCGAATTAGGTTTAATCCGGTCACTGGATTCGTTCTTCGGTTAATCAAAACAGTAACCCAATTTTTAACCGATTAAACCCACACATTTGGAAAATTGGATGAGAACTATGATATCGGGGTGGAAATAGAGATAGAACTTTTGATTCGGGTGGAACTAGCAATAGAACTATCAATTCGGGGAGACTAAAGACGAGAGTGAAGTTTTGTGTTGTTCTGATACGATGTGATAGTTCTCGGGGGGAAATAGGTCGTCGATCCAATTTTGGATTTGGCTCAAAAAGTCTGAAATCCTAATGGGCTTTTAACCCCCAAAAACCTAAAATTTTGTGTGGCCCGATTAAAACCTAACTGTTTTAACCGACACGGCGCCGTTTTTAGTTCGCATCTTTGACGCAAGTCAGCTAGTTTCAGTTTGCTTTCATTGCTCGTCTCTTATCAGTTATCCCTAGCCAAAGAATCCGCCTAATTGCTCCGTCGCCTAAACCCTAATTCTCTCCGCCTCATTGCTTTCTACGATTCAACAAAGAGAGAGTACGCCTGACCTTAACAAGTATCGAAATCATTCAATCATGGCGAACCAAACACCGAATCTAGAGTGTCGGATGTACGAGGCCAAGTATCCAGAGGTGGATATGGCGGTGATGATCCAGGTGAAGAACATCGCCGATATGGGAGCTTACGTTTCTCTTCTGGAGTACAACAACATCGAAGGCATGATCCTCTTCTCTGAGCTCTCCCGTCGTCGGATCCGAAGTGTGAGCAGTTTGATTAAGGTCGGGAGAATTGAGCCTGTCATGGTTCTGCGTGTGGACAAAGAGAAAGGTTACATTGATCTGAGCAAACGTAGGGTTAGCGAGGAGGATATTCAGACTTGTGAAGAGAGATACAACAAGAGCAAGCTCGTGCATTCTATCATGCGCCATGTTGCTGAGACTCTATCTATTGATTTGGAGGTAAATTTTTTGAAATTTAGCTTAGATCCTATTTGCTTGATTAGCTTAGTTGAACTTTTGGATCATCTGCTTGATTTGGATATTGACAACTATTATCCATCTGAGTTTTGGATTTGCTGGTTAGAGATGTTTCATAAAGTATTGTTCTGGTAGATGTTGAAACTTGAAACTATTAGATTATTGGTTTTATCCAATATGTTTCGTGACGAAATACTTGTAATTAGGTGCCATAATAATTTATTGATATAATCGATGATTATAAGTTGATTGGAGCTTTCATATTGCAGGAGTTGTATGTGAACATTGGTTGGCCTTTGTATCGGAAACATGGTCATGCTTTTGAGGTAAGAATTTGTGACTTTGAGATTCATTGTATATCTATGTTTATTTAGTTCTCAATTATATTTTTCTTTTGTTCAGGCCTTCAAGATATTAGTGACGGATCCTGACTCGGTGTTGGGTACCCTCACCCGTGAGATCAAAGAAGTTGGGCCCGATGGAGCAGAGGTATACTTTGTTCTCTTGTGTTAGCTGTTGCCTGTTAGTACAAACTTCCTCTGGTGCTAATCTTACAAATTTTCTGTTTGTAGGTGACTAAGGTTGTACCTGCTGTTACGGAAGAAGTGAAAGATGCACTTGTGAAGAACATTAGGAGGAGAATGACACCACAACCAATGAAAATCCGGGCTGATATCGAATTGAAGTGTTTTCAGTTTGACGGAGTTGTTCACATTAAGGTCATATTTCTAATTGGATTATCTTTAACTTTTGGAAAGCATACATTATGATTTCATTGAATTTTCTCACCCATGATTGCAATTTCAGGAGGCCATGAAAAACGCTGAAGCCGCTGGAAACGACGACTGTCCTGTTAAGATTAAATTGGTTGCCCCACCTCTTTATGTCCTTACTACTCAGACACTTGACAAGGTTAGAAAATCTTCTACCTTGTATTATGATCTACTTGCATATTACAGAAACCTTTCTATACTTATCGTTAAGAGGTTTATGATCTCTATTTAGATTGTATATCCAGTAAAGCAACTTGCTAAAATTTTGATTGCAATAGTTGAAATCATTTAGTTGCAAGGAAAGTAGATGTTTTAGAAAACACACACATATACTATTGTTTTCCAACAACTGGTGATTGCAACTTTGTAAGCCAATTATGTAGCCTTGTGGATTTTGTCTTCAGTTAAACCATAAATGTGTAAATACTATGTTTTATGGCACTGTTCTAATCGTGTGAGTCTCTAACAGGACCAAGGGATTGAAATTCTAAACAAAGCCATAACAGCTTGCACTGAGACAATTGAGGAACACAAAGGCAAGCTTGTCGTTAAGGAGGGAGCTAGAGCTGTGAGTGTCTTACCTTCTTTTACTGTTGAACCTTCTCAAGTTGCATGTCAAAAAGAACTAGCTTTTGTTCTTTGTTTTGTATATTAACATTCAGGAGTCTAATGTTAATATATGTATTGATAGGTGAGTGAACGTGATGATAAGATGCTGACAGAACACATGGCTAAGCTACGTCTTGACAATGAAGAAATTAGTGGCGATGATGAGAGCGGAGACGAAGAGGAGGACACAGGGATGGGTGAAGTAGATCTTGACGGTGGTGCCGGAATCATTGAGTAAAATCGGCGGATCTATTGTTTTTCCGACTAATTTTCTTTCTGTTAAATCTCTACCCAATCTCAACGGTTGAGTATTTTGCTTCAAGCTTTCGACAAAGGCAGTAGAAAAACCTCGGAGAGGATATTATGTGTTTTTTTGACATCTTGAGGCATTTTAGTTTACCCATTGGGGGTTACATATCAATCATACATTCATGGTTTCATAAAAGATTGATTTTTTTGCATATATTACTCACTGTCACCCACTGCTCAAGAATATGTTGCTCCACATCACATGACTCATTATTATCTTGGAAATGTCGAAGGTAGGTTGATTGGATCTGGCAATGTCTTCGAAGATACAGATATTCATCAATTACACACTAATGCCATGTAATTATTAAAAAAAAAATTATTATTATATTTTAAAAACAACTGATATGTTTTGATCCAAAAAAAAACATCTGATATGTTATATGAAAAATTAAAAATTGATAAACTACTGAACTAGCAATTCATACATAACTAAAAATATTTCTTATTTCGTAAAAAAATATATCATTCGAATTTCGGACAAATTCTATTGTTTTAACTCTGTCGGCGCATAATTACTTTTTAACTCTGCAAAATCGAAATGTGAAAGCTGCGACTTATGGAGCTCAGCTCACACCTTCTTCTTCTTCTTTCTTCATTGAAACGCGTCTCGTACTGATCTTTAACGATCCGTCTACAATGGGGATATCCGTACAACCCGTCGTCGTTTTACTCCTCTCCACTATCCTCATCACCATCACAGTCTACCTCTTCACCACCGATATCGTCACATTCCCTTTCCCTTCTTTCACCCCCACCGATTATTACACACCAAACCCCAAATCCCCAGTTCCTCACCAAAACATCGACGTTTCTTCCAATCGAACTCTGCAGAAGATGAAGCTAAACGCTTCATCACTCGAGGTGGTGGAACAGCTGAAATGGGATCTATGTAAAGGCGCAGGATCTGTTGATTACATACCTTGTCTTGACAACTTCGCTGCAATTAAGCAGCTCAAATCTAGGAGACATATGGAGCATCGAGAACGTCATTGCCCCGAACCAACCCCTACATGTCTCGTTCCCTTGCCGCATAACTATAAGCCTCCGGTTCCGTGGCCTAAGAGTCGGGATATGGTGAGAGACAGATCCTGTTTTTGTTTTTGGTAAGCTTTGGTTTTCTTTTGAAAAAATTCTAACTTTTGATCACCTTGATCTTAAGTTATATGATTTGGTTTAGTAACCCATTTGAGTATTTGGAAGTTTCTGTAAAAGAGTCTGATAGATTCATAGTTAACGTTTTAGAGTATTAGTTCCATGAACTATAGACTATGGAACTCTTCTTTAGTTGTTTACGTTGTAATGTGTAGGTTTGGTATGACAATGTTCCTCACCCCAAGCTTGTTGAATACAAGAAAGAACAAAATTGGGTTATAAAGACCGGTGAATATCTTGTTTTTCCTGGAGGAGGTACTCAATTCAAATTTGGGGTTACTCATTACGTTGAGTTCATTGAAAAGGTCAGCACTTTCTTTCTTTTTTTGTTGTTTTTACCCTGTTTTGTGTTGTGGAAAGACTGATCCGTGTAACTTCACAGGCTTTACCGAGTATCAAATGGGGGAAAAACATAAGGGTTGTATTAGATGTTGGTTGTGGCGTCGCTAGCTTTGGTGGGTTTTTATTAGATAAAGATGTCATTACAATGTCATTTGCCCCTAAAGATGAACATGAAGCTCAGATTCAGTTTGCGTTAGAACGAGGAATACCTGCAACTCTTTCTGTTATTGGAACCCAGCAGCTTACATTCCCGAGCAATGCGTTTGATCTTATCCATTGTGCACGGTGCAGAGTCCATTGGGATGCTGATGGTATTATTTTGGCCCTGGTTTGTTTCCCTCTTAGTGCGTAAGCTTCAAGCTTTTCATGATCTTTTCGGTTCATTTTTGTAGGTGGGAAACCATTGTTAGAGCTAAATAGGGTACTCAGGCCAGGAGGTTTCTTCATATGGTCTGCAACACCGGTCTATCGAGATAATGACAGAGATACCAAAATATGGAATGGTTTGTAACAATCATTTCTTTGATTTGGCTGTTCAACACTGATCTTGGTATATATGGTTTTTAATTGTTACAATTTCTGTTTTGCAGCAATGGTTTCTCTTACTAAATCCATTTGCTGGAAGGTTGTGACAAAGACGGTTGATTCCTCTGGAATCGGACTTGTGATCTATCAAAAGCCAACTTCAGAATCTTGCTATAATAAACGCAGCACACAAGATCCACCTCTGTGCGATAAAAAGGAAGTAAATGCTTCATGGTATGAAACTGTTAACCAAATGATGCTTCACATTCATAAAAGTATATATAGGATGTCTACTGTTATGTAACCCTTTATTTTCTTCTTAGGTATGTTCCCCTCGCCAAATGCATTTCCAAATTACCGAGCAGAAATGTCCAGAGTTGGCCTGAGCTATGGCCTAAACGGCTTGTGAGTGTTAAACCTCAAAGCATTTCGGTTGAAGCGGAAAAATTGAAGAAAGATACAGAGAAGTGGTCAGCAATCGTATCCGATGTGTATCTTGAAAGTCTAGCTGTAAACTGGTCGAGTGTGCGGAATGTGATGGACATGAATGCTGGTTTTGGCGGGTAATTTTCATTCTCTGAATCTTAATCAGAATCCGGTTTATCCATAACTGAAACTTGACCCAGTCTTTTTTTTTTTTTTTTTGTATGTTCTGCTAATAGCTTTGCTGCTGCACTTATAAATCGACCTCTCTGGGTGATGAATGTTGTTCCTGTGGATAAACCTGACACTCTCTCAGTCGTGTATGATCGAGGCTTGATCGGAGTTTACCATGATTGGTGTGAGTCCCTCAACACTTATCCTAGAACATACGATCTGCTACATTCCAGTTTCTTCCTGGGAGATGTCTCACAAAGGTAAACAACAGATCAGAATCTGTCAGTCTCTAGAGTTTCAATTCTTTAGCAGTTGGCATTCACTGTTTTGGTTCGGTTTTCCCGCTTTTGAGATATGTGTACCGAACTAGAACCTGTTACTTTTTGTTTGTCTCGTTCAGTTTGATTTGCCGGTCATGTTTAGCCTTAACCAGAATCCGGATTGTCCCAAGAAACTCTGTTTGATGTTGCAACCGTTTGTTGATGTTTTTGGGTCTATTTCAGGTGTGAGATTGTACAAGTAGCAGCTGAGATAGATCGGATAGTGAGGCCAGGCGGATATCTTGTGGTGCAAGACACCATGGAAACAATAAAGAAGATTGAATCCATATTTGGTTCGCTTCATTGGTCAACCAAAATATACCAGGACAAGTTCTTGGTTGGTCGGAAGGGATTTTGGCGTCCCGCTGAACCGGAGCTCTGATACTGATAGACAGGAAAAGAAGCATAAACAATACAAACTAGCAAAGTAATTTCATTTGTACACTATCAAAGACACAACTAGATTATATCACAGTGTACCCCCATTAAACAGAACCAACTTTATTAAGGGGATTTTGTTTTGAATTTACCAACTACAAAGTATATCATAGTTGTACCCTAAACAACAGAGCTAGTTCAAAACGGCGTTTTCAAAGTATATAGAACCTATCTGCTCTTTTGTTGAGTTTTATTTCAGTATTATGATTTGTATTGTAACACCCTTGGAACTTTTTTGCCCAATTAATAAATTTTGACTACCAAAGAAAAGTAAGAATATAAATTAAATGTTTTGGCTCTTTTTTGGGTAAGAAATCATTTTATTTTAGATTACGTCCTTATCTATTCTTATCACTCACCCATAATAAGGCGTTCAGCTTTTTATTTTTTCTTCTGTATTATAACATTTTCATTTTCCTCAAGATTTCGTTGTTGATCGTCTTGCCCTAATGTTCCCGAATTGGTTTCAACTGCGTCGACGTCGTCGAGAAGTCTCGCCGGGCTCACCAAAATGGCCGAGACATTTCTCATGTTCGTCTTTCAAAGATATTCAAAACCTCCTTCACGACGATGACCTCTCCCCGGAACCCTACTCTCCGCGGAGTCAAGTCATTCACCAGCCTCGGAGCCCTGCTAGGATTCACGGATGTATCTCGAATGCAAGTTTTTCACCACCAAGGCTCTTCTCCGTCGTGGACATCCCCAACACTGATCACCGAGGCGTTGTTCTATACTACACTAGCCTTCGAATCATACGTAAGACGTTCGAGGAGTGTAGATATGTGCGGTCCATCCTCCATGCACTCCGAATCACTATCGACGAGCGAGACTTATCGATGGATTCGACGTTTCACGACGAGTTACAAACTCTTTTGGGAACCAAGAATGTGGCGTTGCCTACCGTTTTTATCGGCGGGAGATATATCGGCGGGACGAAAGAGATTAAGAAGTTACATGAGAAAGATGAGCTGAGGAAACTGATCGGGGCGTTACCACGGTCAGGTGAAACGTTCTCTGAGATATGTGATTTCTGTAGTGGATGGAGATTTGTTATATGTGATATGTGTAATGGTAGCCACAAAATACACTCGGAGAGGTCTGGATTCGTGAGTTGTACGTCTTGCAATGTACAAGGTTTGATTCGGTGTGTGTCGTGTTTTCCGGTGCACCGACGACAGAATTCTAAGAGTTCCGGTAGATGAAAATGTATGAATTAGCTACAGGGGAACAATTGTTTTTGGTAATCCTAAAAGTATTTTTATTTAAAATTACACATACAGAAAGGTGAAAATTAGGAAGGTTGACTAGTAATATTTGACTAGTTTAGTTCACCCCATTTGATCTATGTAATGTATTATCTCTTCCCATAAAGGAAATTAAATATGAAATTGTATTATTTTATATTTGACTATTACACAATAGTAACATTACGTTTATAGTATTAGTAACCAACCGTGAATTTGTTAGAAATCATGTCGGTCATGTCCATTTGTTAAAGCTAATCTACAAAACCATAAACTTATCCATTGGAGAATAATTAATTCATTGGCTGTTAGGGAAATTTGTTTATTATCTTAGATTCTCAAGGCAAATTTGTTTTCCGCATAACTGGTTCCTCCTAGCTATAACAATATAATATGGAATGTTTACAAGATAATATATAACACTAGGATATGAAAGATAGAACAAATTGATAAAGAGACCAGACCACGACCACGAGGATCCCACAGCCACATGGGAAGAGAATTGGGGACGAAGAAAGCAACAGCTAAGCAACGTCCACTTTGAAATAGTCACAAATATACTTAACATTACAATCATTCCTTCAACTTCAATCATTCAGATATGATCATCAAACCAAAATCTACTTGGCTCTTCTATTGTTTTTTAAATATTTTCGTTGAATTTTCATAATAACCTTTTGTAAGAAACAACCTCTAAAATCAGAAGGTGTTATATAACCCAAAAAATAATAATCAAAAAGTGTGGAACCATTCCCTACGCTACAAGTCTTTTGCGGCGGTGGCTGGCTAATTAAGCCTTTTGTTTTGAACGCAATTAGTTTTGTCCACTACATTCTAGTTGGTATAATATGTTAATATTAACCCCTTACAACACATATTTTTTCACCTAACTTGTAATCAAGGCGGCTAAATATAAAGTAGGAAAACAAATTGCAAAATTTTTATAAAGCCTAAAATAAAACATCTAAATCATTAACATATAATACAACCAGGACATATATCACAATTTTTTTAACATGCCCAATCTTATCCATGTACGTTTCGGTTTCACTTGATATTTTGAATATATTTTTTTAATTGATATGTGTAAACTAATTCTAAAGCATGATTGCTTTAAATATTTCGCTTTTAGATTTATGTTGTGAACCAAAACTGGCATGAGTTGGTTTAAACTTTAAAGTATCCATTGTCCAATAGTTCACGGGAAACCACTCCACGCGATGATCTTGAGTTCGTTTCTCAATATAAATCTAGCAAAAAGAAATGAACTGAATTCCAAATTAAATTAACTTTAGAATTACTTAGTATTGATTATATCATAAACTTAGCTAACAACTTTGATTAACAATGTAAGTATGTAACAAAACGGATATAAACAAATGTAGGAAAATAGTGATGTTAATTTCCTCGCAAATGGTTTGGACTGTTGGAATACGTCAAGATGCATTGGTTCGAACGTGGTAGACTAATAAGACTTGTATTATGAGTCACATAATAATGACTATAAATCGTTGAAAGCAAAACAAATCAATTTCTCGAATAGTTTAATTTTCCTTTAGTTTTTCATGAAAATACAAATAAGAATAAGAAAAGAAAAACGTTGATTGGTTCACAGAATAAGCACACCTTATATTATTTTCTACGTTGACCAAAAACTGAAATAAAAAAATAAGATTCCTTAATAGTAGTTTTAGTTTTCCTTTATCGGGAAAAACACGGCGCACGCGCTTTCTCTAATCAAAACTCAAACTCGTTTGCTAAAACGAAGAAGAAGAAGAAGAAGAACTCATCACACACAAAGTCTCGTCCTTTTTGTTTTTTTTTCTTTGTTCTGATAGTGTCTGTCTATTCCTGTAATCTAGATCCAAACTCGATTTCATCATCCTCTGCTCTCAGCTCTTGCAGCTGTTGTTGTCTTCTCTGTATTCATTCGATCGATGTTCAAAATGCGTTCTTTTATGGCTTCTGTCATCCTTCTCAGCTACTTTGGTTTGTGTTGTTCGCTCATGGACCAAGGTAGAGACTTTTTCGGTTTCTATTACACGTCTTAGCCTTTTTGGGTTGCGAAGAGAACAAAATCTATAACCTTTATTAGGAAAAAAATATTCATATCCTCTGTTTCGCTTTGTGTTCTCAGGTGTAGATGTTCTGAGAAGTGAAGGCAGTTTAAAGAAAGATCTATGGTCAGATGGAGATTCCAATCATTTGTAAGTAGCTGCTTCTGAGATTTGTAGTGGCTCTTTGGTTTAGATCATTGTGCTGATTCAGTTTCTCATTTTTGCTAAGAATTAACAACTCTTAAAGTTTCCATTTTGCATTTTGATTCTCTACTCTTTGATTTATCTGGAATTTGAAAAGTTTTTGGTATATGGAGTCAGGGGTTGGTAGATCTACAAATTTTCTCTAATTATTCTATGACTTTTAAGTGACTTTACATGTTCTTATTCATGCTTTATATCTACGTAGCTTTCTATATCTTGATCTTACTTAGAGCACTTTAATTTATTTTTCTACCTTTTCCCTATTTTTGTTTTAGGAAAGCTGTTGGATTTCACAGGAAAACACTTGTCCGTCAGCAAATCAATTACAAGGATTTGCCTTCTAGAAAAAACCCCAAGAACCTTCCTCCGGCTGCAACCATCGCACCATCATCATCCCCGAAACCTTCTCCAAAACATGTTTCAGCTAAACCTTCAACAGTTCCGGAGCCACAAAAGAGATCATCTACACAAGATGTTTCACTTTCTCCATCTGTCTCAGTTGCAATTTCTCCCCCTCCAAGAAAAAAGTCTGATTCTTCTTCAGTAGTTGTTCCACTTGTGGTTGGCTGCGTATGCGGTGCTGTTTTTCTTCTCCTAGTAGCTACTGGCGTCTACTTTTACAGACGTAAGTCTTGCGAAACTGTGAATCCTTGGCGTACGGGTCTCAGTGGACAACTTCAGAAAGTTTTTGTAACTGGTAATTTCCCTTCTCAGTTGTTACATGGCATAGTAGAATGTTTGGCAAGTGCACTTACTTGGAGACTTATTAGCCAAATTTGGATCCTTTGGTTTAATCAATGTGTGTTTTGTTCCTCAGGCATCCCTGTACTCAAAAGATCTGAGATTGAAGCCGCATGTGAAGATTTTAGTAATGTCATTGGATCTTGCTCACTTGGGAAATTGTTCAAAGGAACACTATCAAGTGGAGTTGAGATAGCTGTCGCTTCATTTGCTACTACCTTTGCTAAAGACTGGAAGAACAATACAGAAGTTCACTTTAGGAAGAAGGTTTGTTCTTTTCCCCCATTTTTCGATTTTTGGCAACAACAATATATAGTGGTCTTAGCCTCTTCTGTTTCATGGTTTCAGATCGAAATGTTATCGAAGATCAACCACAAGAACTTTGTAAACCTACTTGGTTACTGTGAGGAAAAGGAACCTTTCACCAGGATCTTGATCTTTGAGTATGCTCCAAACGGATCACTCTTTGAGCATTTACACAGTGAGTACTTGTCATAATCTACAATGTATTATGTTAGCTAGTTTTCTTTGTGATCTAAATGGGAAGCTAATCGTTTATTTATGTTTTCAGGTAAAGACTCAGAACACTTGGACTGGGGAATGCGGTTAAGAATAGCAATGGGTTCAGCATATTGCCTTGAGCATATGCACCAACTCAATCCACCTATAGCTCACACCAATCTCGTCTCATCTTCTCTTCAGCTTGCAGAGGATTATGCTGTCAAAGTATCAGATTTCAGTTTCGGTCCATCTGAGACAGATACTAGCATCAACAACACAATCATAGACACACACACCTCAGTCTTGACTCCCCAAGACAACGTTTACAGCTTCGGTTTACTGTTATTCGAAATGATAACCGGGAAACTCCCAGAATCGGTTAACAAACATGACTCAGCAGATAGCGGGCTGGTCGATTTCTTAAGAGGAGAGACTCTAGCCAAGATGGTAGATCCAACACTGGAATCTTATGATGAGAAGATTGAGAATATAGGTGAAGTGATCAAATCATGCCTCAGAACAGACCCGAAAGAGAGGCCTACAATGCGAGAAGTCACAGGATGGTTACGGGAGATAACGGGAATATCACCTAACGATGCTACGCCGAAATTGTCACCTCTTTGGTGGGCAGAGTTGGAGGTTTTGTCAACGTCATAAGAGATCCCTTCACCAATAAATCTGTATATATTTTGAAGATGTGAGACTGTGAGTTCAAGTAAAATCTATAGACATGTATATGATGAATTAGTGTGCAAATCGGAAAGAAAGTTCTTGTAGGAATTATATATTTCTTCTAGATGAAAGCATTTGTACCAAAATGGTAGAAGAGACCACAAAATATCATAGCAGGAAAGACCACAAAACATCAGATTAACGGCTGCCATATGCTTCACTTGTCAATTGTCAATCCAGCATCTAGCTTCAAGGCACATGTGTCCTGTTATTCCATCACTTGTTCTTCTTACTATGCCTCTGCATTCTGGACCTTCATGAACCTTGAAACTCATGTAGAAGATTGCATTGTTCATCTTCAGTTTCATACTCGAGTCTACATCTTCTGTTGTTTGTACCACTACTTTCTTCATTTCAAATGGCGTATGGGCACTCTGCAAGACACATCAAACAAAGCTTTGTTGGCGAAATGATTTAATTTAATATGCTCTCACATGTCTATATGTTTATATCCTCACCATGTCAGAGTCCCACTTGGAGAACAATGCAACTTCAGCATATAGATGAAGCCATTCATTGTCTCGCAACTCTAGTTCATTCACCTACATTTTTAATCAAACTAAACTTAGTTGAATGATTTACAAACTTGTATACTAGTGGAAATAGATCACATAGTGAAGAAGATGAGTCAAAACTAACACCTCACCTCATAGAACTGCCACTGATCATCATTCGGTGGCCAATCTGGCATATCACCTTTGTAGAAGTCATCTATAGCATCAAAGTCCCACAAGGTAGTGGCATCTCCCATGCCTAAAACATTTTTTAAAAAAGTTTAGTCATAACTAAAAAGAAACAGTATTGCCTTGCCCTTTGAGTACCCTCCTCCAAGCATACTATGATACTACAAGTCAATTATGCAATATCAACATGAAAACAATGGCACATGGACTCTCTTTTCACACAGTTTTATGTTACCTGGTACTTGAGGTTTAATTCTGCATATTTTAGTGACGAGTATCAAACGCGCTTTGTTTTTATACCCTGCATCAGTGACTAAAGTTTGGAAAGTGTGAAGTGAGTTGTTGATCGGATCCATCACCTCAGATGTTGTATAGGAATTGTAAAGCGAAGCGATTTCTGCATTAACTTTGAGTACACTCTTGAATTGTAACTTCTTTCCCTACAAGAATGATAAGCATCTATCAATCACCCGTCATTTATATCAAAAATTTCCGATAAGGAGAGGGTACTAAAGCATCTATATCAAAAGAGAAAAAAGAGTAAACCTTTTCAAGATTGTAACAATGGAGTCCAGCCTTTGCGAAGAGCGTGTCATAGGGACTACATCCACGCGGAATTATCCCATTATACGTATGGTTGAAGTAATCAACATCGAATCCCTAATTACAAATACGAAAATCATTGTATGAACTCTCAAAGCACAAATCTTGCAAGCACAAATTCAAGAAAACACCCCAAAAGGAAAAGACTATGCATCCTTTGAAATCGAGCATAAAAGGAGTTAGATAATTACACAAGACTCGAGAACTTGAAGACGATACTTTTCGTGTTCCACAGCATCCATGTCGTCTTCATCGGAGAAATAAACATCTTCCACAGGTGAAGGTGGAGCTCGAGCTTCGTGTTCGTCAAGCGACAAATTTGCCTCATCCAACATCACATCGTACATCTTCCCGACCGATTTCGCTCGCTACAACAGTGCTCTTCTACTTATGATAAGAGAATAGCTAGGAAACCTAGTAAAAAGTTGACCGAAAAAAAAGGAAACCTAATTTTTTCTTTTACTTTTGTTGAACGGAACGAACACGTCACGACAAGGGTTTTGTCTGGTCCCAATTGTTTTTTATTTATCTTTTCCCCCCTTTACTTTTGTTTTAATGTAAATAGACCCCTATTCTTTTCCATTCCCACAAAAAAATAAAGAGTTCAACTTGAACCGGACCGGACCGAACCTAATTTAGGAAGGGAAGAGCCCAATTGGCCCACATGGGGATGTTATTATTGTTCGACGAGAAACCAAATATTGTAGGATAACAATTGTCGATATTTAGATGTTGTGATTTTAGGAAAAGGCACGGGTTCTGAAGATTGTTTCCACACACAATGGAACACGACAGTCATATTTCCTTTAGGATTGAAGGGTGTGTACACTCTACACACCTCACTACCTCATAGATAAGTCAACATGCCAATACATAAGCTGACAGTGCATATTTGTTGTAGAGACGATTGTTAATAACTAATAAGAGATCGAGTTCAGGTCAGTAAGATTCTTTGAATGTTTTAGAAGAACATTTTACTTTCAAAGAAAGAAAAAAAGAAGAGTTTTACATGATGTTGTGGAAATATTTTTTATTAAGATTCATTCAAAAACCATCTAAAACTAAAATGATTCCACACTCATTGTTTGGTTGAATACATTAATTTCCTATGTGTCATCACTGAATTCCCCAAAATAAACACAAATTTTTATTTCAAGCATCACATATGAAATATTGAAATGAAATTCCCAATTTTTAATTCGACAAGCAACCTACATTCCACGAAGTTGCCCCTGGTCCAAATTTTATTCGTTTCTATTATTTAATAAAGTTGGGAACACGACTTTTGTCCTCATGGTAATATAATAATGCAATACCAAAAACGATATAGAAATGACTATATACGAATAAATATAATATTATGGAATTGTGGTTTCAATACCTAAACTATTGGGCCATACTTACTGATTGATTACTTGCTTGGCTGCAGTGACTATGCATGCAAACCCATGCATAATACGTACAAAATCTATTTATTATTCTATTCCTCTCGATCGGCTCTCTCCTAACTTATTCTTTCCCACATTATAATATCTTTTCTTATTCTTTTATTTCAATACACATTATTATTTGAAACAAAATTCGATGAGTTATATATTGCTTGAATTAATCACTACAATCTCAGATCTTAAGGACAGACCCTATATACTAATCAAAAGAAGATTATAGGTTCCGAAATTGAAAAAGTTTTGAGAGATAATTAAACACGTAGGAAGACCATATATGGTCCACGCTTAGAATCTGATTGATTCATATTATTATGTCAAGGATGATATGAATTAGCATCGTGGTCAATTTCAACGGATTACATATAAAAGAAACTTAGTAAAATCAACACCGTAATTAATATTACTTTTTATTTGGTCAACACCGTGATTGATATTACTTAGTAGCATTTGGTATTTGTTGGGTCGTATAATTTGCTCATGGGTTGTCGTCTGAGGATGGAAGTAGGATTGTAGCTAGGGTAGATATAATAAACGTCATTCTAACGTATAATATATATATTTATTAAGCGTACAATTATAAAACCAAAATATACGACAGTTTTAATTCTTCATACCAATTAATAACGAAGACGAAAGATACGATTACGGCTGGACATTGTGCTTCCAAAAAGATTTTGCAAAAACAGAAACAAACGTCACATACCTAATTTATTTGACCGATGACTTCTACCATTTACATTTTACAATATTTGACACAGTTTATATATTTGCATGTCGTTTACACGAAAAAATTGCCTAGAATAGAGGTACAACGTTACGTATATTCTCGTTTATTTATGTGCTACAGAATAGAGGTACAACGTTACGTATATTCTCGTTTATTTATTCCTTTTAGAATAATGAAATAATTAAGGTAGATATAGTTTTAGTATATATTTAAAAAATGATCAATGATTACGACAAAAGTGAAAAATATGGTTCATATATATTACTTAAAAATAGTTGTAAGAACAAATTTTGATTTTTATGGTTTTATGAACGTTTATATGAATTATCTAGTTGGTTGGTACTTAATTAGATATATTTATTGTTTACGTGTGTGTGTGTGTGTATACGTACAAATACTCAAGTTCA
>NW_006238920.1:11792022-11919598 GCF_000375325.1 Capsella rubella | reverse complement strand
TCTATAGGATCGATTATCAATATTAAGACGAATTCTATATATATATATATATATATATATATATATATATCTACAACTTGGGAGTTTCTATTTCTCTCTCTATCACAAAAATTGAACGAATTGACTTAATAATTATTATCTATTTTTAAAACATATCTTATGACTGAAGTTACTAACGTTTAATGAAAGTAAAAGTACCAATTTTGTCATGAGGTGTAATCTAGATCTATCTTACTCTAAGATGCATATAATAACTACAGAAAACATTGGTTTAAAGAAAAGCTATATATTAAAAAGAATTTAGAATATCCGTTGCCATCATATACATATATATATTTCAGCATATATGTTGAGTTGGAGAGAGAGGGAGGGGGAGAAAAAGGAATGATGGATACAAGCATCCAAAAAGTCATACACATAGACCTTCAAAAGTCTTCACCTTAAATTCCTAACACATATGTATGAGTGTGTGATCTCTCTGATTGAACTTTGTCCATAGAACTCCAAGATAGACCAAAAAGGTTCCACCCACAAAACAAAAACAAAAACAAAAACACAAAAACAGCCAAATAGCTAGAGACCAAGATGAGATCAAGCAGCAAAAGTTCTGAAAACTCCAAGACTTGTCTATCTAACAACTTCAAAGCCACCACCAATATAGAAGAAGACAAAGAAGAAGAGGAGGATGAAGAAGGCGAAGAGGACGAAGAAGAGAGATCAGGAGATCAGAGTCCATCTAGCAATAGCTATGTGGAAGAGAGTGGAAGTCACCAGCATCATCATCATGATCAGATCAAGAAGAATGGTGGATCTGTGAGGCCGTACAACCGCTCAAAGACTCCAAGGCTGAGATGGACACCTGAGCTTCATATTTGCTTTCTTCAAGCTGTAGAGAGATTGGGTGGCCCAGATAGTTGAGTTTCAATTATATATATGGATCAATATTCAAGATCATTGCATATGTGAAGATCTATCATTTCTAGGGTTTTTGGTTGATATTTATTAATTTTTATTATTTTCTTTGCATTATTTTCTTGGAACAGGAGCAACACCGAAGCTCGTTCTTCAACTGATGAATGTTAAGGGGCTAAGTATTGCCCATGTCAAGAGCCATCTTCAGGTTTTGCAAACATTCACATAACACATATAGTACCTTTCTTTGTTTATCTTTATCTGACCCATATTTTTCCACCTTCACCTTTCTTTTCTCTAGATGTACAGGAGCAAGAAGACCGATGACCCGAATCAAGGTAATTTACTTCTTTCTGACTAGTTAGGGTTTCTATATATGGAATTTGATCATAAATCTTAATATCTTATAAATGAAATCGACCGGATAATGATTCGTGTCTTCATTTTTCTCTTTCCTTTTTTTTATAACTTCAGGAGATCAAGGATTTTCTTTTGAGCACGGAGCTGGTTACACCTACAATCTTAGCCAACTTCCAATGCTACAAAGTTTTGATCAAAGGCCTTCTTCTAGTCTAGGGTATTTTGAAAAACTACTCAGCCTATTAACTTTAAACTTAATTTAACATATATAAATCATGTATAACTTGAAATGTATTCAACAGATATGGTGGCGGTTCGTGGACAGACCATAGACGACAGATCTACCGTAGCCCTTGGAGAGGCTTAACGGCACGAGACAATACAAGAACAAGACAAACACTGTTTAGTGCACGACCTGGTGAGAGAGTTCATCACGGAGTTAGCAATAGCATTCTTGATGATAAGAACAAAACTATTTCGTTTCGAATCAATTCTCATGAAGCGGCTCATGAGAACAATGGAGTAGCTGAAGTTGTTCCAAGAATTCATAGAAGCATTCTTGAAGGCATGAAAACGTTTAACAAATCATGGGGACAGAGCCTTTCATCCAATCTTAATCCTTCTATCGCAACAAGGCCACAAGATCATATTGCTACAACACTAAATTCTTACCAATGGGAGAATTCTCGAGTGGCAGAAGGATCTGAGAATGTCTTGAAAAGGAAAAGATTATTATTGTCTGATGACTGCAATAAGTCAGACCAAGATTTGGATCTAAGCTTGTCCCTTAAGGTACCTCGGACACACGACAACCTTGGGGAATGCTTGTTAGAAGATGAAGAAAAAGAAAATGGTGATCAACAAGATAGCCTGCAGGGTTTGTCTCTTTCATTATCTTCGTCAGGTATATCAAAACTTGGTCCAACCATTAGGAAAGAAGATCGAACTGATCATAAAAAGGGAAAGATTACGGTCTTGGCAAGTCCCCTTGATCTCACTTTGTGAATATAACAACATATATATATATTTATATTCTAAGTGAGATCTTGAGGTACTTGTTGATGGAAGACGGTTCTGTACTGTTTATCATTCGTTGCATATTTGTGACAAGACCCATAATTAAGGAAATAATAGAGATATTTTTTTTTAAACTTTTTGTCATTTTTTCCACTGTCGAGGTGTAAAATGCATATTTAAAATATATGTGAATTGTGATCGAGTTGGGAGCTAGCTAGCAGAGATTTGTTTTCTACTGAATAATAACCAAGCAATACATTAGTGAGACTATATGTTTTTGAGAGTTACAAGACATTGCACGTTGTCTTACATGTGTCTTCTTATGTCTTCTTGTGAGACGTTGCAAACGTATGTGTAGTTCCCGTTTTCACTCACCCTCACACAACAAGTATCCTAAGCCAATATTTTGTTTTCTAACATAGAGATCTTGTCTGAAAAGTTAATACATTAACGTTGAGTCAGTGAACCTAAGTTGCTTTCTTAATTATATGTATACTATATATTATTTTCAACCAGATCAAATAAATTAGAAGTCTGATGCTTCGAACACATCACATACGCGAAAGAGATAAAAAAATTCCGAATCGTACCTAATCTGAGCTATAGCCTCCGAATCTAATAAAGATCAACCATACAACCGAAGAACGGCATATATAGAAAAAAAACAAAAAAGAAGCTAAATTGTCAATTTGACGATTTGAGGTAGAATAAATAATTCTACGAGAGGATTATAAAAAAAAAAAAAAAAATTGTTTAAAAACTATTTTAATACCAACCAAAATTTTATTTTAGTTTCAGTTGTGACTTGTGAGATTAAGGGGGAAAAAAACTCGTTAAGAGAAAGATGGAGAGAAAGACAAGAAGACAGATGTACTTGACATGGAGATCGATGTGTCTTTGATCTCCTCGATAGACAACAAGTTATTTGTTATTCGCATATAATCGTTTTCTTATCATCTCGGGCCTTGAATAAGATTTGGCTATATATCGTTCTCTATATATTTAAGAATATTTACATATTTCCAGAGAATCAAAACTATGGTAGGATTTTGTGTCTACTTACATGTGTCTTTGTTGTTTCATCCTTCCCAGACCTTAATAATTTGAACAAGTATACATTTGTTAAGTCAAACATATTTGTAACGTGATAGATCAACTTTTTACTTTTAAATATAGTATATATTTGACATCGTATGATTCTCACAAAATATTTTTAAAAATGGCAAAAGTTTTCCATATAAACCAACTTTTTGGAGTCAGTGAAAATAGTAAAAATCTGATAATATTCACAATTGTGATGGAATAATATGAATTGTTATAACTAGAAGTCTAGAACACCAATAACATTTAAGAAAATAATGGAATAAAAGGAATTGTTATAACTAGAACACCAATAATGTATTAAGAAAATTTTGAAACAAAAATAATGAACTAGAGCCTAGAGGAGAGGAAACAAATTTCGCAAGGCGAAACGAGCAATGACAGAGTAAGCCTTCTGAGAAGGATGCACAGAATCAAAGAACAAATACTTTGAAACATCGGCACAAGTCCTAGACATTGGCTGGCATAAAGGTCCTGCCTCAAGAAACCCTGTCCCGCAGCATCCTCTCAGTGTTTCCTCTATGCCTGCATAAAATAGAATCTTCAAATTAGTAACTATGCCACAGTATAATTAAATGTGTGTATAAAAAAAAACAGCTACTTACCGTATTTCTGAGGGTATTTGACCATGTCTATCAACGGAGAGTAGATATCAAGGTAAAGAACTTTGGAACCTCGAAGCCTCTGACTAAGACGGGAGGTTAGCCTCTGTAGCTTTTGGTTGTACACCAGAGAATCAACGTTCTGATGTTCAGTACAGGTCCTACGAAGGAAGTTTCGAGAAGTGAGGCTACCAGCTGTTACTTGCACTGGAAGGCATCCGATTGGTGGTAGTCCAGCTACTGTAATCCTTCTTGCTCCTGCGTCATATAGCCTCTGCAAGCATTTTTAAAGGTTATAACAAATATGAAATTCAAAAAAAAAAGGTTAACAAATATGTTACTGGATCTCTCTCATATATATTGTAACTATGAGAAAAACAAGATGACCATAGAGGTCTCTAACTCTAACTATTATAAATGGGCCTGTAAGAACAATCCCAAGGACACAAAAAACTGGGCCTATGAAAACGTCTTAATCTTTGGTTCTCTAGAAAATATGAAACAAAATTGAAATAAAATAGAAATTTAAAAGAAGAAATACATTAAAATTTGAAAAGTATCAACAAGACAACAACATAATGCATATCGATCTCAAAAATAAAAATAAAGATAATGATGCATATCAAAATAGAAAGAAAAAAAATTATTGAAAACGTTTTAGAATAGTTATCTAAATTACATCTAATAATTATATTAGCTAACGCGTATAGGTCTTACTCTAGTGAATAAATTTAATGACATGGGATCCATGTACGTAAGAAATTGGTTACTATTTATGTGCATATATATATATATATAATATCATATTTTTCCTAAAGATATTACTATATTTCGTTTTTTTATAAGATTTATATACTACCAAATTAAATTCCGATAAATTTAGATATGAAATTAAAAGATAAACGTGTAAGTAAGTACCTGGACAAAAGATTCGACTTTGGTAAGGAGATAATCTTGATAATCCGAAGCAGTGATGAAATTCCCACGGGCATGACTGTAAACGTTATTAGTCATATCATTAGTGCCCGCACTAATCACGAACAATGCATTCCTAATCACCCGATCAGTCTCTAACTCTCCAACCAAACTCTTCATCTTCCGCACGGCCTCTTCGAAGTACCTCCACTGCCTGTCCATGGACAAAGTCAACGATAAGGCCGCCGTACGATCATCTAAACCACTTCCGGCCGAGGCAAAACTGACGCCGGTCAAAAGCTCAGAGGGTTTGACCGAAGGGTTTAGGTAAGCTGGTACGGTGGGTTTGAGCCCTAGAAAGGAGGCTAAAAAGTCGGTGGCGAGTTTCCCGTCAGAGAATCTTCCGGTGGGGAGTCTGGCCGGGAAAGATTTGCCGTAGGGAGGATGGTTGCTTCGGAAAAGAGTGGGGATGTAGTTGTTGTTGCCGGGATCCACGGTGGAGTCGCCGAAGGCGTAAAGAGCTGTTATTGGTGGGGATGGTAATGCATTGGTAGGGCTTAGGAGCTGGATGAGGGGAAGAAGAGTGATGAGGAATGTAAGAACGATTGATTTGCGAAGGTTCATGATTTGGTTGTTGTGGAATGATGACAATAGAGAAATTTATAACTTTCGATTTGATTGTTTGATCGGAGTGGCCAAAGGTATCTATATATAGAGGGGTCCAAAGGTGTTTTACAATAGGAATGGGAGTAGTATAGTTTACAAGGAAAAATATTTGTATATATTTTTAGGTGACAGATTTATTCACTAAAGGAATAGGAGTTAAATAATTTACAAAATATTTTTAGATATTGTATTGAGGTGACAGAATTATTTACTACAGGAATAGGAGTTGAATAATTTACATTAGTATTTGTATATATCTTGAGGAGGTGGCTGCAAAACATAGAAGGTTCTGTTAGGGTTATCTGATAATATATATATAATTTATAATTTGCAACGAGTGTCTAAATTAAGAAACTTTAAGTTAGTTGGATATCAATCAAAGCAATAGATAATTTTTGGTTTGGTTGGTTAGAGAGCATCTGATATACATAAATAAAATCATAAATACATGTGCAGAAAAACACAGTAAACGGATGGACACAAATATAAAACAATTGAATGCGTTTATTTTCTCTTAAAAGAACATCACTTTTAAGTTTCTAAGTAATAAATGGGGCAAATCATCAGAATGTGATTTGCACATTGAAGACTATAAAGAAGAGAAAAAAGTACTCAAAATAGGCGTGCAAGGAGAGCTGGCATGTTAATATGTAAGCTCACGATGAAGCCTTTTAATGCGCTCCCAGTAACCATATGGTGGCCAATGGGAAACTAGATTCAGAATTGTACTTAAAGAATAAACTTTGATGATTAAAAATTGGTGGTATGAGGTGGGATATAAGTTGGTCAACCATGCTATATTCCAACATTAGTGGGAATTAACATGGCGAGGTACGTGAAACGTGTGCTCTCGGTATCTTCATTCTCTCGTCAATCGAGGCGATCTTTTTATGACTTGATGATTGACACATCATATGATCGAATCAAATTCCATATCTCAGAAAAAAAAAACAAAAAAAAACAAAAGACGTTAAGTAAGTAATCCACTGTGTTAACGTCAGAGCTTAACCTATGCTTCGAGAAAAGCTAGTAACATGTGATAAAAATTTGTGTTTTTTTTTCTATAATATGTATCACTACTTATAGTCTTCATTCTAACTCCATTATCTTTGTTGGACGAGTCTTTTCAGTTTTACAAGAACAAGACTATAGATAAATTTCTTCCCTAGTTCCCGTCAGTTTACACTAAGGATTGAATTGAACAGCCTTAAAGTAACAATCTTGTAGCTCATGTTCATTCCAACAGTTGCAGTGAAACATGCTTCAAATTGAAGACATCAAATGCCACAAACAGAGCAGTTCTGGTTCTAATATATATCTTCACATTCACATCTTCTTCGTTCCATGACAATAACTCGATCAAACAAGAGCTCTTCATCTCTGTTTCTATTCTTAAGCTTAAGCTATAATCGATTCAAAGCCTCTCTCTGGTTTTACTAAATCTATCTTTCAAACTTAAACTTAGTCATCATCGTTGTTCTTCACATGGCTTTCATAGAATTGTCTCAATTCATCACTCATTCTCAATCCTCTCATGACCATCTCTTTCAAAACAGTCTTCGCTTCTTCGAACCTCTTCCTCTTCATAAGCTTACCAGCCAAACACCCAAAACTCTTAGCATCCAACCTCAAATCTTTCCCGGCGTTCGCTATCACAAACTCCAAACCCAGCGCATAATAGCCTCCCTCCACGAGCCCCGCTATAACGTGCGCATGCGTCGAGTACAACACAGTCACGCCTTCCTCCTCCATCCTCCTCAACATCGCCATCGCCGCTTCTACTTTCCCCGCCCTACACGCGCCGAGCACAAGCGCGTCGTAGCTACGCGAATCCGTTGAGATCCCGTCTTCCTCTATCTTACGCACCACCTCGCTCGCCGGTTCCAATTCGCCGTCATAGCAATGCGAAGTAAGGAAGTAGTTGTACGCCGTCACGTCCAACGGAACAGATTTTGTTCTCATCGATTCCACAACTCGCCAAGCTTCTTCGACTCTGTTCTTCCTGGTGAGCGCGCACAAGATCGGGTGAAATGTCGACGGAGTTAGACCTAATCTCCCGTTAGACATGTCTCCTATCACGATTAACGCGTCGTTGATGCGGCCGAGCTTGCAGAGACGAGAGATTAGAATGTCGTAAGCGTTTTTTCGCGAGAAACCGCCGTCGATCTGAGGCAAAACACGGCGGAGATCTTCTAAACATGAGGAATACGAGGCGGTATTGGTGAGAAATTTGAATGTGTCGCTCGTGTTGAAAGAGCCGAGCACTATTCGGTTGTTTAGAAGACGGCGCACGGTCTCGAAATCGCCGGAGCAACCAGCTTCGTTGATTAGTTTATCAAATTCGGTGGTTCTACGACGACCTAGAGGAGTCTTCACGGTTGAGAACGATCGATCGGCGAGAATTTGAAAGCTAAAGTTGACTGATTGTTTCACAAGTCGTCGCCGGAGAAGAGACATTGGAGTTTCACAAATTGAATTAGGGATTTAGGGTTACCGAAAGAAGAAGGTTTGGCAGATATTGGGGCTACGATTAAATGGGCTTTTCTTCTGCTATTATAGGCCCATTATAATACCCATTATGGTTCCAAAGACAACAATCTCATAAAAAATGATCCACAAGTCTGTTGAAGAGTTTTAAATTTATTTTATAAGTGTTTAGGTTAGTTAGCAGTTGTGTTGAGCACTAAGAAGATTTGATTTAAGTGATATACCTAAATTGATATTTAAAGAAAGTATAATTATGGAAACAAAATTAGGTAACTAAAGGATGAGGAAACCAAACACTAAAAGGACTAATAAGAGATACCTAAATTGATACGATCTTTTTGTGACTGACTGAAAAATAAAAAATCACTTTAGTTGAGATGTTTCAAAAGTCTACAACGTGGCTACTATTTTGAATTTAGTATTGTTTTTTTCTTATAAAGCAAGTTATGAAACTGTTTATTTGATATGGAAACTGTTTTCATTTTCTATGTTGTATGTAGGAGGCCATTTAGAACTTAGAGCTAGGCTAATAAAATATGATTTGTTCACGAAAACTCTTTTCGCATTTTTGATCGTATAGTTTATTGTTAAACGAGTATATATATATATATATTATTTTATGGATGATACTAAAGATTATTCTTATATATGCAAATTTGATTAATACTAACAAACAAACAAAAACAAAGATATGATTTTGAGAATACGATACTTTAAAAGAATATCTCTTCTTCTTCTTCTTCTTCTTCTTCTTCTTCTTCTTCTTCTTCTTCTTCTTCTTCTTCTTCTTCTTCTTCTTTCTTTTTTGGTGAAAAGACTTGGATTCAATTGTTTGCGAGGAATCCTTTTTAGTATGGTTGAAAAGATTATTAAAGAAGTCGAGAAAGGAGATAACGAGAAAGAGGGGTTGTGATAAAAAGAAGAAGAAGAAAAAACAATACTTATCACATCAAGAAAAAAAAGAAAAAGAAAAAGACATAAAATGTTGGGGGCAAATATGAAAATCATATCTAATCTAATCTAATATAATCTAATCTAATATAATCTAAGCTTATCCTAATAATAATATAGATTAACTAGTATGTATACGTTTATTCGATCATCTTCTAGATCAAGAATAGCCTATTAACTCATAAAAATGTTCTGTAACACTCGGACATTTCCATTCGAGGCTCCACGTTTTGCTATTTCACTTTGGTCTTCGGAAAGGTAAAAATGCATTATACTATAGTATAAAAACCGAAAAATAATTACTCCTCCTCGATATCTTCACTATGAAATTGAATCGGTGAACAATTCTCAATGTTCAAATAATGAGAAAGTTATTGTGTCAACAGACATTGTTCCTCGACTTTACACTAGACTGCAAATTCACTTGGTTAGCTAGCTATTGTCAAAGAATAATTAACAGTTGTTCACTTCTTGTTTGTATACAAAATTATTTTGTTTTGTCTCGGAAAAATCCAAAGCTATATTAGAGTCTTTGACATAGTAGATAAACTGTTATGTAAGAAATAATGTTGTAGTAGTGATAGAGTTACGAATTATAAGTTTGTCTCCATGCAAGTGTAAGATGTCTCTGCCGACCAGTCTTTGACCATATGAAAGCGTTGGCAAACATAAAAGACAAATACTCTCTTTTATATATAGATTCAACTTTACAACCACTCTCTCTGCATTTAATTATGATTGCGATCAGCTCATTAAGAGGCCGGTGACCGGCTTTTACATTTTAACACTCGAATCTTCTTCTCTTCCTTGTCTGTTTCTCAACGCGAATATGTACATTTATATGTCTTCTTCACTTCCTTGTTTTATATGTGAGGCATAGCTATATATATGTATATGTTCGTTGCTTACTCTTATGATATCTATATATGTACATATCATCCTTTCGTGTCATTTTCAAATGAACCTTAGTTTGGTTTCACAACATGATATAACAAAGGTCACATACTGATCATCAATACAGTGTTGTTATTTTCATGTTGAATACGATAAATCGTTTCGGGTCCTAATTTATATCATCTATACAGCATGTTTTTATGTAAATGTTTCGCAATATTGTTTGTTTCGAACAAATAGTTGTAATCTACTCAGCGCCGGCCCAAAGGCCAAGCCAATGAATCATTGGCTTGCGGCCCTTGCTATTATATCAAACTTTTGGCCCTATTTTCCAAAAATGTTCTTGTGGTCTAATGGTTAAGGTGGTGTTAGTGATGCTATAGCCATGTGGGTTTGAAACTCCACGTTGATCAATTTTAGTTTTTTTTTTCCTTTTGTTTGTGGCCTTCAAAAACATAGCGACGGCTCTGAATCTACTCGTTTCCATAGCCACAAAAATGTAGAAAACAAGTCGTAACGATTTGAGAGATGGGCATTATGTCCCCTCTCTTGACTATGATGTTAGGGCGTAAAAAAAGAGTTGAGAACCAGGCTTGCGACGATTAACTCGAACAATCTCCAAAAACTATCATCTATATATAGTTTAAGAAAGCAATATATAGATAAAACATCTCATGTATTTGATTTCAGGTTTAACTTATAGAGACTATACTTAGTTGAACTTTCTTGTAGTTATATATATAGTATAAGATCAACAACACCACAAACACTTAACAAGAATATTGTGTATGTAATGTGGGAAGTAGTAGTAGTAGTAGTACTCTTGTTTAATTATTTGAGAAGGGATGGTGGCTATACATACTGGCTACTTTCCCAGTGGCTCAAGAGAGCTGGACCTACGAAACGAAATTATTGTTGGATGGATAATATGTGCATGTGGTGTTTCTTCGGGTACACCCAATATTTATTTATTTATTCATTTATATATATATATATTATATATAGATATTATGCGTTACGAATAACGAAACTAAGTTAAACAAATTTATAAATATGAATATAAAACAGAAAAAAAAGAGATGATTTGTTTTACCCATAGGATGGCCTACGCCTTTTTGAAAATCACGTACTCATCGGTTGAAAATGAAAAAAGAATATAACTTAATGACAAGGATTTTGGCTTTATTTTCATATGACTCTATCTCGTCATATTTTCTGTCTACATGCTACTATGTGCTTATGCATCTATATATGTGTCATCTTTGTGAAATTATTTATTCTTCTGGATAAGTATACACGTAAATAGTGACATTTTATTAATCACACGCACACTTTCGCCGATTTATGGGTTTTACTTTATAATGAGAAAAGATCTATATATTGATGTTTAAAATTTGGAATTTATAAACTTAAAAGTGATATATAGCAAATGCATGGTTAAGATGCAATGGTACAAAGGGCTAGCTAATACCACACACACGAAAGGGTATGTAATATTAGAGCTCCTATATATATATACGTGTACTGTACTATTGTGTACAATGAATTGAGCGTAAACGTGAGTGAAGCCGTGAAGGTTATGACTTATGTGGTGTGAGTCTAAAGTTACACTGAAACAAGATAAGTTCAAAAATAGGAACAAATTAGGAACATGTTTCCGAATTTTAATTTAAGGAGTAAGTGTGGTTGTCCATATAAGCGAAGTCATATGGGAACTGCAAAGCTAGCTAGATATCAATTAAAAAAATAAAAAAAAGGTTGATCAAAACTTAGTGAACTTGTTTTTTTTCTGGTAACAAAAGTAAGAAACTTAGTGATCAATGCTGCGCTTGTCATTAGCAAAACACCAACCACACAATTACCTTCACATATACTTGTATAATCTTGTTTGTGTCTTTGTCTCTGCAATCAAATGAAACGAGGGTATATATATGTTAACTTGGTGAAAGGAATGACAACTTCGAAAACTCGAGCTACACCAGCGTCACCGTCATAACATCATCACATTTACCTTTATTTCTATTTCAATTTCATCGTTATGCGAGATTTCTCTCCTCGTGTTACTTATAATATTTAACATGTCGTCGGCGTCACCGACATGAATACAAGGTCTATATTTGTATGGAAAGTTCCTCTCACTTTTCAGCATATGCATCTACTCTTATAATATACGACCAAAGTTCGTAGATGACTTACTTCAGATTCCTTGAGTGTAATAGAAAAGAAAAGAAAAAAAAAACATGACCACCGTAACATGTGCATACCATATCAAGTCACCCTTTTAGTTTGTTCCCCATAAAGCAATCTTCGCACCTTTTTATTTTTATTTTCTTGGTACAAAATCTTCTCAAATCTTGCTTATTTCTTTTCATAAACAGAATCAAAACAATATAAACCCATTTATATGGTTTACCGAATCATCTTCTTTAATTTTTAACTAATGGGAATGTGAAATGTACTCCACCATCCTCTTCTTCTTCTTTTTCCCCTCTCTCTCTCTCTCTTTGTATCATCAGGGATATATCTAATTCGGTACTCGGTTTGTATGTAGAATTGTAGACAATTGAAAGCTTTTGCTACCTAAAACATATACAATAACTAAAAAGAGACCGAATTTCAGATTTGGTTGAGTGGTTGGACCGAATTTCAGATTTAAAATTATGCTTCCATGTTATTATCTTTTTGTCATGAGACCATATTTATAGGTTATAATCATCGATTGTAAACCTAAACCATTTTCATTTTAATGAAATATTTACATTTTTAGCAAAAAAAAAAACTAAAAAAAAAAACTAAAAAGAGAACGACGATAATAGTTGTAGATAGTGAGACTTGATGCCTAGATAATTCTCTATCACTCGAACAACGTGATCGATCGGGTCACACCACCTTCGTTTATCACACAATCTTTTTTTTTTTAACGATAAGAATTTGTTCGGACATTTACTGCAACTAATTAATATATATGGAGACATATTAATTATAATGTGATCAAATACATATTTATACATCGTACCATTCGATTTATGCTTTCAATATACATACTCTTTCTTATATTAGAAACTCCATCGAATTAAAATTTGATCGATCCTTAAATCTCTCAGACACTCTACTCATCGCGTTTTGGTTGATTAATAAGAACAGGTAATATTCGTAGGGCCGAAGTACTGTTCTATCATCATTGAATAAAGAAGCTTTATATCATACCGGAAAATAAAAATATGACTTAAAAAGAAAAGTAGATCATATACACTATACGAGTGACCACGTTAAATATTTATGGGTCCATGCTAGAATTGACTAGACCACTACAGTAAAATTTAAAGAAAAAAAAAGTGGCATTGCTTTTGAAATAGGTCTGTACTCTGTACATATGATTTCTATTAAAAGTGCACAAAATGGTTTGTTTATACTAATTTTGAATGGTTTGGTTACCATTTGAAATTTTAAACTCCTTGATGATCTTTCGGTACGTAACTCATGCTTCGTGTCTCGCGGTAAAGAAAGAGATAGCACATTCCATTTTAACGTAGTAGCTAACTAGCTATGTGCGATATTCGAATTTTTTTCTATAAATTAGCACACATGTTAGTTTATTTCCATAAGATGAACCCTAATTAGAATACTAAGGAAAGAAGTTGAGATGTTTCTCTCTAGATAATTTTTTTTTTTGCATAATTATGGAAGAAGAGTATGACAGTATGTATTTCATATAATATTCCAAGAGTATGAATTTGTCTTTGTTCAATAAAGTTATTCCATGAGAATCTTGGCACCAAATCTTTCACTGTTTTAGACACATGCGCCAACGCCCAAACAACAAGGCAAGGCACATCATATATTGTAAACCGCCATCACAAGTCCACAACCATTTTTATATTCCTCATTAATATTGCCCCTTTTATACATCCAACTAACTCTAACCAAGAAAGGTGTAAATTATAGAAACCACCCTGCAACTCTCTAACCTTTAAACTTGTTTAGTGGAGTCGGATTTAGTCGGGTGAGGAGTCCCTTCTTCTTTTAGGTTGTTCTATAATGTATTTTGCTCGTTTCATCCAAAAAATAAACTGATTTATATATGGAAGCGGAAAGTGATATAGTTAGGATTTTTTCTTTTCATATATATATAAAAGACCTTGAAAGCATATGCTAACAATGTAAAATTAATTATCATATCACATGTGCTTAACGGGATTTTTTTAAAAAAGTATCTGAAATTACGAAAGCTCATGATTAAGTTGATGAGTTACTTGCACATATTGTTAACATGTTTAACAAAAGAAAAATATGTTAGTTTTCCTAGCTTAAATTGTCAATCAATTCCTTTTTCATTTCACACCGGAACACATTACTTCAACGACTTTCAGAATTAAAAGATTGCAAAATAATTAAGCTTTTTTTTTTCTCATACTTCAGTAAAATAGAAAAAATGGGCTCGATCAATGATATTTAATTTATATACATTCTGAAACATGTGAACTTTTTCTACTTTCTAACCTTTTGCCAAACACAACTTTTACTTTTTACTAGACATTTTTTCTTGTCTTTAGCTCTTATTCTATGAATAATTTCATAAATGATCATTTGAGACTGATAAGGGCTCGTTTGGTCAATACTACAATCCGCGGTAAGAACTTGCATAAACAAAATTAATGTTCGTGTATGCAGTATGTGGATAGTGTAAACATATATGGTCATGTTTTTATACCTTTGGATGATCGTATATATATCACATGGTCAATGCATTACCATATAATAATACGTGTGATGGTTGATTACATATTTGAACGGACGGTAGAAATATGCGCGAACGTCCACTAAAAATCCATCCACCAATTTTAAAATTTGACCAAAGTATGTATCTCTCTAGATATCCAAGATCAACCAAAACTATTTGTCGAAATCTTTTCAACATCTCAACAAAATTAGTTAATCACTCTTCATATTCTATATGAACTCAAAAGATACATAAATCTCATATTAGACACCCAAAACTATAATCCAAATTACACTTTAAAATTCTGACTACTTTGCTAAAATTCTCAAAAAAAAATAAAATTATATTATGCTTATGGAGAAACATTATCAGACATGCTCGCTGAAACTAAAATCTACATTCCAAGAATTTGTAATACAAAGAGTTGTTTACAAAAGTAGAAGTTGTAAAACTTTCGGACCAGCGGATCAAGAAATGACCTACAAAATCCGAAATCAATGAGAATAAGGCAACACGTACACACAAGAGTGAAGAGTACATATGCACGATACAACACACCATGTCAAAAGAAAAAAAGAAAACAATGAGCACCCATATTACAAAATTACCCTACCTGTCTCGATACCTCTATCTACGTGACTATACAAGCACATACACATTTGTAACAGAAAAAAAAAAAGAAATTAAAAAAATAATACACATAACAGAGGATATATATATATTTATAAATAATACACATAGAAGAGACCCACCTTGTTTATTTGGGAAGGAGAAGGAAGAAACAGAGCAAGAAAAAGAAAGCAATGGGATCCTTAGTTCATGTGAAAGAAGCCACAGTTATTACTCCTTCCGACCAAACACCCTCTTCTGTTCTGTCTCTCTCCGCTTTAGATTCTCAGCTTTTCCTACGTTTCACCATCGAGTACCTCCTCGTTTACCCACCCGTTTCCGACCCGGATTATTCTCTCTCCGTTCGTCTCAAATCCGCTCTCTCCCGCGCTCTCGTTCCTTACTTCCCTTTCTCCGGCCGCGTTCGTGAGAAACCCGACGGCGGAGGTCTCGAGGTCAATTGCCGCGGCCAAGGTGCTCTGTTTCTTGAAGCCGTCTCTAACATCCTCACGTGCCTCGACTTTCAGAAACCTCCCCGGCACGTGACTAGCTGGCGGAAGCTTCTCTCACTCCACGTCATCGACGTCCTCGCTGGCGCCCCTCCTCTCGTCGTCCAGCTCACTTGGCTCCGTGACGGCGGCGCTGCTCTAGCCGTCGGTGTCAACCACTGCGTCTCCGATGGAATCGGCAGCGCCGAGTTTCTCGCCTTGTTCGCGGAGTTATCTAAAGACTCGCTGAGTCAAACCGAGTTGAGGAGGAAACACCTCTGGGATCGACAATTGCTTATGCCGTCCCCTGCTCGTGACTCGTTGAGCCATCCCGAGTTCAACCGAGTTCCCGATCTATGCGGATTCGTAAACCGATTCAACGCCGAGCGGCTCGTCCCTACATCAGTTGTCTTCGAGAGACAGAAGCTTAACGAGCTAAAAAAACTCGCGAGTCGACTCGGTGAGTTCAATTCGAAACACACATCGTTCGAGGTACTCTCTGCACACGTATGGAGGAGCTGGGCGAGATCACTGAACTTGCCATCGAACCAGATCCTTAAGCTTTTGTTCAGCATCAACATTAGAGACCGAGTCAAACCGAGTCTTCCCAATGGATACTACGGGAACGCATTCGTCGTCGGATGTGCGCAAACCACCGTGAAAGACTTGACGGATAAAGGATTAAGCTACGCGACGATGCTCGTGAAACAAGCGAAGGAGAGAGTCGGCGACGATTACGTCAGATCGGTGGCTGAAGCTGTGAGCAAGGAGAGAGCGAGTCCTGACTCGGTTGGTGTCTTGATACTGTCGCAGTGGTCACGTCTCGGGTTAGAGAAGCTCGATTTCGGTTTGGGTAAACCGATTCATGTTGGATCGGTTTGTTGCGACCGTTACTGTTTGTTACTTCCGGTTCCTGAACGAAGTGACGCCGTTAAAGTAATGGTCGCCGTTCCGTCAAGCGCCGTTGACGCCTACGAGAATCTTGTGATGAGTCCTAACGCATAAAATTAGAGAAAAAGGATAATAAATTCTAATTTTTTTTTTCTTTACCTTTTTACTTTTCACTTTAAAAAAAATAAAAGTACTATGAACTCTCATCCGTTGACTTGTATAATATGAGTTTTGACTTTATTTTACCTAAATCCAATTTTGGTTTTTTTTTTTAAAGAAAAAAATATGTACATTGTTTAGTTCCTTCACACACCTTCCAATTTGTTTTGTTTAATCATCAAACACAAATGACTATTATAGATTTATTTTTATTATTCTTCAAGACTTCAACACATTGCACGCCTATTGGCAGTCCACTATCAATTTATGGAATTCTTTATAGAAATCAGGATCTTAGTAGTAACCAAAATTACTATTATAATATATGAAGATGGAGCTTATACTCTAATATGAAGATGGAGCAACCAAAACTTGACAATAGTTAGCTTCGTAGTAGTAAAAAAAACTCACAATGTCGTTTAGGATATTAATATGTTATGCTTAAACTTAACAACGGATTTAAAATTGTCCCATACCAATTATTTTTGCAATCTAATACTAGTATAAAAAAGGAGAAAAGTTTCTTCTGTTTTTTTTTTTGCGATCCGTGATATGGTTTTGATGTTGCACTTGGTCCCAAATAGCGCTAGTATGTGTCGGCAAAACAACATGCATGATTGGCTATTATTATGTTAAAACGCTTTTGTTCTCCTATTTATAATCCTAAACATAAATTTGCATCATTAATTTGGTAGGTAATTTTTATTTGTATCTATTCTCTCTATCAATGGAGTATCTTATGACAAAAGAAAGATTGATTTGTCCCTATAAACTGATCATTAATCATTCTGAATTTTCCGATTTCTCCATCTAGCTAGTTGCTGTTGTCTCTTTTTAATGGTCTCTTGTAAGTTTTTTTGCCTTTTGTAATGAATCTGTAAATCATGGAGAATAATGTACTGTATATAGAGTAGATAAGTAGTCTTGTCGAAGAATAATCGTGTAATCTAGGAAGATATTTTATAAAAAAAAAATTAGATATATTTTATTAAACTAAACCATATTTGATACTACTTCACATTTATTTGCTCAGATATTTTCAACAAAATCCTTCCCGAAATAAAAATCATATCTAAATTCGTCTGTTTACATAGTAGTATTTTTTTAAGTAGAACTTTATACGAGTCTCTCTTTTACTTTGGACATTTTCTTATTATTCAAGATTCTCAAAAATAATTAAATCGTAATGGCCATGAGAATCACCACTGGAACCGTCCCATTAAAGATTGAAAATGGTTTGACTAAGATTGTGATTAGCTAGAGATGTTTAATATTGTGGTTAAGTTAGACGTGCGTTAAATTATTTAATTAGGAGACAACGCAAGTCAAACTGACATGTCGCAGCTTCTGTATGGCTCGAGACGCTGATCATAGAATTATAGAGTATATAACATTTAATAACTAACATAATCCTTATTGAAGGATTTTGACACTTTAAGAAAAAAAAGGGATCTACATAATAGTACTATATAATATTTGATGATATATACATTGAATCATTGATTGAAAACAAATAAATACGTTATCATTTTTGTCAACGATAAAAACGCATTATATGAGAGACATATGAATCGGCTCATTTATGTTTATGGTTGGAACGAATCTCAGTTAGAGATTTGGATATATAAAAAAGTCAGCTCAACCAAAGGGAATGAACTCTCCATAACTTGTAAATATCTTAATAATTGACTTTTAAACTAACGATTTTGTTTTGTAGCCAGCATGGAACTACCTACTATCCAACGTATATCTGCCAAATAGATGTGAAAATTATATTTATATAGTAAGATCCACTAAAATTAAATAATGGTTAATCTAAATTCATATCCAATTATCCATATTTCATAACCTTTTACGACGGTTTCTAAACATGTCATAACTTGTGAATAGATATAAAATGAAATGAACGCGCAAAACTGTTGGCAAGATAATTCGAAAAGAGATGACAAAAAAAAAAAAAAAAAAATTCGAAGAGAGAAAGTATTTCGTAAGATTTGTATTTGGCTTTAAACTCTGCGTAATGTATCAATGTTTTACATAATTTTCATAAAGAATAATGTTTATATCAAAACTATATTCAGGATTTTGAGATATTTTTGGTTGAAAATTAAATTAATTTACTTAAAACATTATGTATGGAAAAAAAAAATTTATAAGTGTAAAGTATGTCAATTCAAGACTTAAAAGATGTCTTACGTTCGATCAATCTTTACGAATAAAATTATTGTAGAGACAGTCATCGTCGACAAGAGAAGTGCATTATGTATTAAAAAGACTAAAGATATGTCATACGTGAAAGATGAATTCTTCTGTTTTAGTTTCGAAGAAAAAGAGAAAATGAGTGATGCTGGAGATTAGCGACCTTCGTGTATATCATCCCTATTTATAAGCACAAAAGGTTCTTCAAAACAAAACAAAAAAAGTTTGAGGTAAAAAAAGGAAAGAAAGGAAATTGACATTCATTTTTTTTTTTTTTTTTTTGACATACATCTTCTACCGTTCTACGTACATAGTCAACCAAAATCCGAAAAGAAAAAAATGAATATGGGAACCTGTCATGAGAAGGAGGTGAAGAAACAATCAATTCCCTATAAGCTTTGAAATTACATTGCAACATCTTACAGTTGTTTGGTAAGTCCATTGCCAAAAAATCAGCAATGTTCTTTGAGACCCCTTTCAGTTTGTGTGTAAATTAGCATTGGACTTTTAGATTTATGTATGTACAAATTACATGACATCGTTGCAGAAAAACGTATTTCATGCCGTAAACCTAACATGGATGGATAAAAAAAAAGGAATAAACCCAACAGAAGGCCCCAGAAGGCCCAATGTATACTTCTCCATGGTCTGCGTGTGTACTACTAGAGAGGCTTCATGAGTGATGTGGGTTGATAGTTCTTAATGACTCTGTAACGGACATCAAATGTTTCGACAACACTTGTGCTTTTCTTTGGGCATCATCAGCCTTGATCATAATAAATATTCCGAATCTTATACGGGAATAGGCGAATAGCCACTATAAGTCTATATATAACGATATATTTGCTAATAGGTAAAATTTACTGTTCAGACAAGGTTCATAGTCTAGTGATTTTAAGATAATAGTGTTTTTTGTTATATTATAATTTAATTTCGTATCTACATAAAAATAAAAATGAAATCAAACTGAAAATTTCTTATGGAAAACGAGTACGAAGATGCGATCATGAAAAATAATTCCCAAAAAGGAAAGTGCTTTTGTCAGACATGGAGAATCTTTGCATCAACGACTACTACTACTAATAATGTGATTTTGTTAATTATATTGTCAAAATGATAGAGCCCTCCATGCATTCATGTCGTATTAACTATTAAGTCGCACCTAATATTATACTATCTTATAACATAATCTAAATAAAGAGTTGTCCTTTAGGGGACACTGGAATAAAAAATCTACTAATAAAACTTAAAGTCCCTTATCCAAAACACATACATGTCGTTGACAGACGCACACATAATCTTAGCTGTTGTATAAAGTTCAGCCCACGGTTTGTAATTGTTGTGGGCATGTGAACATTTTTATCATCTTCCTCGACAATTTTCCTCTCTCGCATCAACAATATATATTTTTAATGAAACAATTCAAACTATGAACACTTCGTTACTTATACGAAACATAACAGTATAATATTGTACATAACTGACATGTCTGAAAAAAAAAATTTGATATGTTTGATCCGTTGCAGAACTGAAGTAGTAAAGCATTTGAAAATCTTTACCCTATGTTATGGTCATCATTTTAACTTAAGCATCTGGAAATTGTTGGAACATCTCTTTAATGTTATCAAACGTTCAACTCATTGTTATACGAACTTTCACGTGAATTATGAGACTGGAATAATCAAAGCTGTATCGATTGGTAAAAGGATATAATAATGTGGATAAAAATGGAAGAAAACGAATGTATGGCGCAACTAGTTGGGTTCTGCTGAGACATAAAAAGGTGAGAGTTCCAAGGCAATTGGGTTGAGATCTCAGAAACCACAACACAAAAAGCTTTGGTTCTTTTGCTGTCTTTGCTTCCTTCTTCGCCACCTCATCTCCCCCATGCAATATTCCATTTTCATTTTCCTTTTAGTAATTCATAGTTTTGTAGATATATGTCAAACAACAAAGGTAACCCATGAAGATGAGTTATTATTAGTATCAAATAAGTTAAATTTTTATGATAATATTTCTGCAATTTATGTTTATATATACTACCATTCGTTGATGCATCATCTTATTCTATAACTGTTAAAGTCGATAGATATAACAACAAACATTTTTTAGTTGTTTTATGTTTTATAAAATAAATAAAGAGACTTCTATTATTAAATTCTAGTGTATAAAAAAGTCTAATAGCCAATGGTCCTTTTGTTTTTGTGTGTTTAGGTCAACCCAAAATCTTTAGTCTATAGGTAGTTTAGTTTTTTCTCCGAGTAACTAATTTTTTCAAAAGAAATTTATATTGTATCAGTTGAGTTAGATGGTGAGTTCATTTGTTTTTTCTTATAGTATTTCTTGAAGTCGAAGCATACATAAATATCTACAATGTAAACTACTATTTTTAATAAACTTACTCTTTAATTTATATAAATTAATTATTTATGCATTGACATGTGATAGTTTTAAAATTTCTAGCATAGTAGTTCTTAAGATTAAACGTGAAGTATCCAAAATGTAGAATATCTACCGGACGAAGTATTTGACCGAAGACAAGTCGTCTTCCAAGAATGGTGTTAAGTGGACTAAATGAACACATATCTCTATGTCTGTGTTAAATGATATCAGAAAGAAAAAATAATTACTGTCTCTGCATCTGTATTTCTGTCCCTCCAGTGGCTGCAGCAGGCAATGGATCTGCAACACCCTCCGAGTGCGCAAATCAATTTTATTTTCTTCTCCAAAAATTTGACAAATTAAATATTAGTAAATTATATTTTTTAAGCAACCTCAATGGGAGATATCCATATGGGACTTTTGTTAATATTTTTAATTTAAATTTTGTGAGATTTGAAGTTAAGAGATGAAATAGAGGTTTTTAAATTTATTGTCTTCCAATAGTAAAAGCCACGGGGTTCTTTAATTTTTTTTTTAATACATAATATTATAATTATTGCATTTTTATTAATTTTGAAATAAAGGTGAGTTTTTAAAAACATTACATAGAAGCAAATAAAAATATAAAAAAAGATATAAGAAAATAAATACATTAATTATGTTGATTAATTTCAAACTTTTGCCATATCTATCAAAAATTGTATTGATTGTAATAGCTACAAGTAATCATAATCATGTAATACATATGTGATTGATATTTTAATACACCTTTTGGTTCGTAACTTCGTATGATTAACTTCTTTATGTACAATCGTTTAAAGATAGAAGCCGAGTGAAATTATGAACAGCAGAAGGAGGCAAGCAAAGGTAAACTTTTTTTTTAAATATTTTTACCATCAACCAATCTACTCTTGCCACGTCATCGTCTCTTCCCCTTAATAAGGTCTCCTCTTTGAGAAACGGTTCTCCATATTTAACATGATTATGCACTTAATTTTTTATCACATTTTGCCTAAAGAACCTCCATAAAGCCCTGCGTTGTGGCTGCTCTTATGTTAAAGAAAATAACTCAAACCGAAAACAAAACACAGTTGTGTCAACAATTAGCATTTTGCTTACGAAGTTTACATTAGACATAAGAAACACATCATTGGGTATTTGACATTATCTTCGTATACATTTTGTTGACGACACTATCGAATTATAGAAGCTTCTCTCAGTTGACGTAAAAATAAAAAGAAGCTTCTCTCAGTTCATCACTAAGATCAGTGATTATTAGGTGATGAATATTGTTAGTTCTTTCAATAGGGTTGTTGGTAATGCTAGATTCATCTTGATCCTTTTATATAGTATAATACTATAACATAATTTTCTTTTCATGTCCAGAAAACGTTTTGTAAAATAATCAACACAATTCTTGATGTGATTTATTTCTCTAGTCAATGAGAATTGATGTGATGGTGATTAAGTCTAGTTATTACTATTTGTTAATGCTTGTTGATTACTTAAATTGCAAGAGAGTTCAATAATATTGGTAATTTAATGCCATATATTAAAATTAGTCCCTGACTAGTGTTACATCCTCTACAGTTATTCCTAATCATCCACTAATTCCCTTAAAAACCATATCAAATTACTAGAACCTCGGTGGTCCGTGCTACTCAAATTCTGGTGGCGAGAATTACTTCCTTTTACTTGGTTATGTAATGATTTGCTAACGTCTAATGTTGTTGTTAAGACGTTCAAATATTTTCTTTGTTATGTTTTCTACTATTTTATTCACTTGTTTTTGCTAACCTTTTAAATTGTCTTACTTTATTTTTGTATTATAATCTTAAATTGTTTGATAAGAAAAGATTAAAATTGATTTATCTTTCTCATCTTAGATAATTCGTTTCTTATTTCTCTAATGTTGCAATTCCTAACTTTATGAATTTGATTCTGCATATATATTCACATATGTGATTGTCAAATAACTTGAACTATCAAAACTTCACAAATATTTATTCTGATCCTTTTAGTTATCTAGCTCTGAATGCCTTGGAGTGTATCCAATATGCGAGTTAACCAAGCCAGCTCTCGAGCAGAATCAAAGAACCGACTTCAACATTCTCAACATATCATACACACACATGATCATTAACCATTTAGCCCCCAAAAATGGCATACATTTCTAATAGTATCTTTATTTCATTCTGAGATAATGTGTTACAACATATTCGAATCAGACTTCATAAATAATTAGTAACAACAAAAACTTATTTGGTAAAAAAACAAACGAGCAAGTTAAAAAAAAAGAAAAGGAAATTAAAGAAAGAAAGAAGTGAGTGAGAAGAGAGTGTAAGTAATATATAAAAGAAGCACCGCCCTAATCAACCATTCACAACAATGACATTCAAACACTCTTCAGTCTCCCTTTCTTCTTGATTCGTCCTCTCCATTTTCTTTTTTCCAATTTCTTTAATCTCTATCTTTCTCTCTCTACTTCTACTTCTTCTTCTTCTTCCTCATCTATGGACCCTTTAGCTTCCAAACAACAACAACAACACCATCTTGACGATACTAACCAAACCCTAACCCACAATAATCCTCCATCCGATTCCACTACGACCACCACCGACTCAACCTCCTCCGCTCAACGCAAACGCAAAGGCAAAGGTGGTCCTGACAACTCCAAGTTCCGTTACCGTGGCGTCCGACAAAGAAGCTGGGGCAAATGGGTCGCCGAGATCCGAGAGCCTCGTAAGCGCACTCGTAAGTGGCTTGGTACTTTCGCCACCGCCGAAGACGCCGCACGTGCCTACGACCGAGCCGCCGTTTACCTCTACGGTTCACGTGCTCAGCTCAACCTAACCCCTTCTTCTCCTTCTTCCGTCTCTTCCTCTTCCTCCTCCGTCTCCGCCGCTTCATCTTCTCCTTCCTCTTCCTCTTCCTCTACTCAAACCCTAAGACCTCTCCTCCCTCGCCCCGCCGCCGCCACCGTCGGAGGAGGAGCCGCCTTTGGTCCGTACGGTATCCCTTTTAACAACAACATCTTCCTTAATGGTGGGACCTCCATGTTATGCCCTAGTTATGGTCTTCTCCCTCACCAACAACAACAAAATCAAATGGTGCAAGTGGGACAATTCCAACAACAGCAGTATCAGAATCTTCACCCTGCTAATAACAATAAAATTGGCGACATCGAGCTAACAGATGTCCCGGTAGCTAACTCGACCTCGTTCCATCATGAGGTGGCCCTAGGGCAGGAACAAGGAGGAAGTGGGTGTAATAATATTAACAATAATAATTCGATGGAGGATTTGAACTCTCTGGCTGGTTCAGTAGGTTCGAGTCTATCTATATCTCATCCACCGCCCGTGGTTGATCCGGTGTGTTCTATGGGTCTGGATCCAGGTTATATGGTTGGAGATGGATCTTCAACAATTTGGCCTTTTGGCGGAGAAGACGAATATAGTCACTGGGGGAATATTTGGGACTTCATTGATCCTATCTTGGGAGAATTCTATTGATTTGTTTTTTCTGTGGTAGATCATATTAGATACGTTGAGAGCCCCTTAAGGTCGGTCATGAGAATTTGGAGATTCAATATTGTTTATGAGAGGAATCAAGAAGATTACATTCTATGAGGAGCTTTGCATGCAAAACTTTGGAGGATTTTTTTTTTTTACCTATAGAGGATAAATAAGAGGGTATTTTATTATTTTTTTCGAAAATTTTTATTTTCGGGGAATTCGTAAAAGATATTACGGTTCCAATAAAGTATATACATGTAGACGAGAGGGAGGAGATGGTGGAAAAGTTGTATGGGAATTTTATTGGTTCAACATTTCCTTCACAGAGTGTGCCTTATATAGGATATGGTCATTTCAATTTGGTTGTTTGAGTTTCTCATCTCCCTTCAGAGATTATATATACTGTATTAACTATTCGTTTATCTCTGAGGTTATCTAAATTTATCTCTACATTGAAGTTTGAGTTATGTAGAAATGAATGAGAGAAACTATGAGAGTATAAGTTTTCAAGAAGTGTTCATCAACTACAAGCATATATATTGGTGGTGGTCGATGAGAAGAATATTTGCATTTCATACATTATTTGGTTGAATTGTAATACTAAGAGAAGATGTTTGCACGAGCTGGCTATCACACGCTCACACCAACACTAAATATTGGCGATGTGAATATGTGATTCCAATGGGTTAAACAGACATCTATCTGTCCTCACTCCTCAAATACTGATCATTTTTCTAAATATTTTGACATGATTTTGTGACTACTCAGTTTCTGGTGACTACTCTTTGTCTACTGACTATTGCTTTTTAAAAGTGTTTTTCCATTTTTTAAATAATTTACAATATTCTTAACAGTAACATAACTTTGATTATATTAGTTGCTATCATTTTTTGAAGAAATCAAGTAAAACACATTAACATAACTTTGATTGACAAAACCTTTTTTACCATTTTCTTTTAAATCGCTGTCATAAAACAAACCAAATTTCTAAACTTTACAAATATCTTGAAAGCCAAGAATATACAGTATAAAAGCGTTGTCGACAAATAAAAAAAATAAAAAAAAATAAGCGTAAAGGTCCAAACATTTATAAGGAACCACCAGATAATTAAAGAGGAAGGTACGTTCAGGAGCTTTCCTCTCTTCTCTCTCTAAAACCTTTCAGAGAGGAAAAGCTCTTCGACAAAGTTTTTTGTCCTCCGACTATGGTCGGCTTTGTTTCTGGCTATGTCCAGATTGTGTATACTCTTGTCTTTGTGCAAGTTTTAATAAACTCCGGCTAAGTCCGGTTTCCTTTCTCGCTATATGCGAGATTCGATCTCTTTCCAACTTTACTTCTTTCCGTTGATTTCTCCGTTTATCTTAAATTCTCTCCGTCTTCTCCAGTTGCTCGAGGAGTAATATCTTCATCACTCTCCTTTTGCTCATAGCAGATGAGCGAACATGAATCTTAGACTACATCATTACATAGGATGTGGTCGGTGGTAGAGCTTCCCCGGAATTGGTGTTTCTAGGAGAAATTTCGAAGCAGCTTCAAATGATTGATCCGGTAGATCTCGACGTACGCTTACATTGGATATGAGATCGACAGAAGGGAAGAGGATTCTCATCGCTTTGTGGCTGATAAACAGCAACAGATCGGAGATTGGCGGTGTCCGGCGAATTTGACGGTGGTGCTTGTGATCTTGACGCGTAGCTTTGAGAAAACACGTCTCTCTCCACGTGTCACTTGCTAAATCATAATTTCATGTTATTATTATCTTTTGTTTAAATTATGATTCAGTTTTAAACTGTTATTTCGCTTGTAATCCTCTATTGGGCTCAGCCCTTCTGTATCTGCCCACTGGACTTGATAAATGAAATCAAGTTGCCGACAAAAAAAAAAAAATAAGGAACCACCAAAAAGGCCCAAACAATTATTAGGTATCACCAAAAGAAGGCCCATTACCTCTACACTAGGGTTTCAAGGGGTATATATTCACAGTCACGCACCATTTCCTCTTCTTGTTACCGTCGCCGTGAAATCGCCGATTAGTGATTGGAGAAAAAGAGTTTCTCCGCAATGAGAGCTAAGGTATACATCCATCTTTTCCAATCTTCAGCATTACATTTTGTCTGATTTGTTCGGTTACGTCTCATATTGTTGTGGCTGATTGAAGTTCTGTTTTGTCGTGGTTGCGCAGTGGAAGAAGAAGCGTATGAGGAGGCTGAAGAGGAAGAGACGAAAGATGAGACAGCGATCTAAGTAGAGACCCATCTCGAAGACTTCGCCTTTTTCGTATCTCTGCTTCCCTGTTGTTTCTGTCTTTTCGCTTATAATCCTTAGTACTGTTGTCTGAACTCGTTTCAAGTTTTTCTTGTCTTCGTTATTGTTGGGTTGTATGGATCTTCGATTAATGTTAAACCTTAATCTATCGGATCAGTTTTTTTCTAACAGTAATGTTATATCTTTATGCTAATCTTCGTTGTGATCTTATCATTTTGGTTTAGAGCTTATGGAACAATTCAGATTTAGGTTATACACATTTTGGATTATACAAATCTTGATTAGGTTTAGTAGGAACCAAATTGCTGAAAAAACCTTTTAGTAATAATGGGTTCGAGTTCTACTATCTGCAAAAGTATATAGTGAAAATGCATTCATTGTGAGTAGTGAGAAGAGAGGAACCATCTCTGTCTTTTGCTTCTGATTCTGCAAACCGAAGAAGTAGATGAAGAAGAAGAAGATGTGATTCTGTTTAACGCAGCGCAAAGTGATTGCTTCAAAGCTTTTGCTGATGAAGCTACGTTCGTAGTCTTATTGCAGTTGTTATCTCTTAGGATGAAATTGATTCTCATTCGACCTCCGACACTTATAATCTCAGCCTGGATCGTTTCGAGTTGAAGCTTTGTGAGAACTTTTATGATCTCTGAGATTACCTCTGGTTGGTCTTGGCAGCAAAACGAAGCTCTGAAGATGAGTGTATTGGTGTTTGATTCAAAGTCAGAGATGGTTTCAGGCTGCACGGTTACTTCATCTGCCTCTGTTGGAAGATCTTGGAAGATTGGTGATTCTGCTGCTTGTTGTTTGAGTTCTTTCACTTGCTCTATTACTGTTGCTAATAGAGCTGCTTTGTCTAACTGTATTAGAGTCAAGCCAAAACCGGTTTACTTAAATTGTTACTCATAACCAATCCAGATAATAAATCGGTTAATTCAATTAAAAATTCTCAATTTAACCGAAACGAATCAGATAAAATCCGGTCTATTCAAATTGACGAAACCGAAGACATGTCACTTGTCTGGATCAGAGTCAGTTTACCTTGTCGGAGTTGGGGACAAGTTTGCGGAGAGCGGTGAGGTGGGAATTAATACGGTCACGGCGTCTTTTCTCAGCAAGACGGTGGCTTCTTGAAAGTGACTCAGCTTTTTCAATCCCACCGACACAATCATCAGCCGGGAAATTGCCGGAGGAGGAAGAAGAGAAGCCAAGATTAAAGCGGTTCCAATCAGAATCAGACTGTAATGACCATGACACCATATATGGAGTAGTTGAGTCGTAAGAATTCTCCATCGCCACGAGAAAACAAATAAAGAAAGACTTGGTTGTATTTTTGAAATGGAAGTTATATACCTCTCTCTTTCTCTCTTTGTTTATTTTCTTTGGTTGCAGAATCTGAAACTGAGAGTTGAAAGAGGTTTTTTCAATGTAAGTGGAAGTGAGTGAGATAGAGAGAGGTCGAAGTTTTTGGGTGTTGCATCTAAATAATGAAGGAGAAAACTTAAGGTTGATGTTGATTGGTGTGATACTCCTTGTAGACTTTTATTGGTTTTTTCCTCATCATATAAATTTTTTTAAGAATTGGCATCAATTCATCATCAACGTGCCTAGCCGCAAATTTTGTGTTGAAATTTCGCTCAAAACTTAAGGGGTCATATATATATATATATAAATGGAGGTTTATAATTTTGTTATAAAAAAATACGAGGTGTAAAAACTGTAAATAACTAGTATTTCTTTTGTTCACGTATGATTTCAAAATGTGTTACTTATTATGTAAATAATGTGTCCTCGTATAGAACTTACTATTTGAGCTTTTTTTTTCCTTGCGTATAAAATAACTTACTATTTTGAGATCTGTTTCTCAAAAAAAAAAAAAAGACCTTACAATTTAAGTATTTGTAAGAAATGTACGACAATTGATCTCTTTATAACTTTTTTTCCTTCTCACGTATTGTTTTTTTTTTTTTTTGGGCAAGTACTATAAAAATTTAACGACTTATGTTATAAAATTGCGTCCAGAGCAATAATACTAAGGAATATAGTAAATTAAGCAGTTCGAAAAATGTAAGGATCTTGTATACATATACATAATACATGAATATAAAAGTTTTTTTGTTTGTTTGTGTGTGGATAAGCTAACATACAAGTGGTTTTCGAGGTCTAATTTAAGATAGGGATTTTGTAGTTTGAAAGTTAAGTCGTTCAAATCAAATAGGTATATAATCGAATCGACCCACTTTAATCATATGGAAAAAGACCAACTGGTTATAAAAGTCGAGAAAAAATAATTTGATTCCGTAGTAGAAAACTTGGAATTGACAACAATCATTGGAGGGAACTATGCTTTTTAATGTTAACTTTTCCAATTAGTAAAAAAAAAGATTTCACCGGATCGGGTCGGTGGTAAATGATATCTAACACTCACAATCTCTCATGTTCCAATCATTTCTCTCAACATGTTTTTTCCTTATGATTATATTTTTTGAATAGAGAGAGTTTTGGATAGGAGCAAATAATAATTTGTCCGCCACCTCGACATATTTTTTTTCGACACGTTCTCAATGCCTTCCTTTGCGATATCCCACTTTTGCCTTCACTTGCCTAGTCTAAGCATGGTATATATAAGGTCAAATAGTTTATATTTTGCGTAGTCGGTATCTCGTAATTTCTAGATTTCATTGTGTGTTTCTTCATCAATCTTTATAAGAAAATAAAAGGACAATTTTTGGGATATATGTTGTAGCTAGCATACTAGCATGTCATCATGAGACAATTTTTTTTTTGATAAGATAAAATGGTGACGTGAATATGTTAAGAGGAATGGCTACATAGATGAGGTCGATGACGAGGGATAAATTTTGTATATAGTATTAGCTAACTGTTCTGATAGAAATCATTTGTTCAATTTCTCATGTGTTTTAAAACCTGGAATCTACTATTTGTGATTTTTGTTTATCAGTAAACAAACTTGAATAAGGTTATATATATACTTGAAAAGTGAGTGAAAAATATAAAACCTTATCGTAGTTGAACCTCATCGAACATAAAATTAGACCATTTCATTGCATCATATCATATAACAAAGATATATATCTTTGTTACCACCATACACAACCTAACATCTACTCAATCGATTTTAAAAGTTAAATTGACATCTAAATTTTTTTAGAAAACCCTAATCGCCACAATGTAATTTTTCCTCTAAATATGTTTGTGTATGTTGTAGGAGAAAATTAAAAATTATGTGATGTGAAAAGGAAAAAAAAAAAAAAAAAAAAAAAAAGACAACTAGTATGGGCATCGACAGAGAAAACAAGCTTTAACTTAGATTTGGTGGCGCTTCTTGTCACATATACTCACATGCGAAAGAGAGAAGCCTTTAAATCCAAATATATATGTGGTTGCACAGGCAAAGCAAGTAAGCAACTAAAACGATTTTTGTTTTTCAAGTTTTTTTTAATTGCACATATCCATAAATATTTGCGTAAAATCAAGATATGTAGGGCCAAAAGTAACACTTCAAATCAAAAGTTTCATACCACACATTGGACTAAAAATAAATTTTCAAGATTGCATAAGATTCGAGTTTATCAAGGCATTGACATTCTGGTACTTGTTATCATCCACTAACACTCTAGTGATGCGCGTAGAGTTTTTATCAATCAAAATTGATTGTGTTTACATGAAAAGTTTGTGAATCAAAGTTGGTTAAGAAAGTCTCTGATCCGAAACGAGAATTGGTTGCTTACGAAAAAAATGTTTAAAACATATGTAATGGCCGGTCGTGATTTTATTTTTCATTATATATCTATCTATCTCAAAAAGTGCAAATATTATTTCATCCTCTTACTCATCAGGCATCTCTAGTAACAAGTCTGTAACACTATTCAACAACATTAAATGGTGATAATCCTAAGTAAAAGTTTACTAAACGGTAATCATACTTTAATATGGAGTTAATAATTAAAAAAAGTGTTCGCATAATAAGAATCTTTCAGTTCAAATAATTTAGACTTGCCATCTTTGTAGAAAGTGGTAATAATCATATCAAGTAATCGAGTACTTTTTTTTGTTTTTCGTCGTATCTTTTTAATCTTTCTTTTTAAAACAACTGTTGATGACTACCGACAACGAAGACTTGTCTTCATCTCTTATATAATTTGGATCATTCAAAAATTTAACTCATTTCTGGTATCTAGTTAGTAAGAAACAAAGAAAGAATGATATAGGAAAATAGTTAGAAACGAATAGTTCTTTCAAAATATTATAATAAAAAATGTTTTGGGCAGACACTGTTTGTTACTATATATATATAATTTTTCTTTTGTGACCTGTTTAAGAAAATCTATTTTTTAGTGGAATATTTTGATATTAAAGTAGAACAAATATAGTTGGCACTTGGCAGGAGGACTACTATTTGCAAAAAGCGAAAGAGATACAGTAAAACCTCTATAAATTAATAATGTTGGGACCATGAAAATCTATTAATTTATAGAGGTATTAATTTATCGATATAGAGAAATTTTCCTAATTTGAAAGTTTTTTTCAGAAAAATATTTAAAAATGAAATTTAATCATGATAATTAGTATTTATATAATCAATTACAAAAAAATAATAATTATTATGTCTTGAAAGAGAATGCTAACAATTTTTGACATAGTAAAATATTAGAAATAAACTCTAACAAAAACTAATATGTCTATATATACATATATTTTGAAAATTTTACCTAATTATTAATTTATAATATTATTGAGACCATATATTTACAAAGGATTTTCAAAAAGAATATTATCTTATTAATTTATCGAAATATGTCTAAAATTACACTGGTTCCAACTTGGGACCAAAGAAATTTATTAATTTATAGAGATTATTAATTTATCGAGTATTAATTTATAGAGGTTTTACTGTACATATAAAGGACTAGAAAATAGAAACAAAATATTTGAGCAAAGTTTTTATATGTCACAAAGACCACGATCGACCATTAATCACCGGCGTGACCAAAAACAATCATTTGGAAAACATTAAAAAGGAAAAACATATATAATCAAAAAGAAGCAATTGTGAAAATCAGTACTGAGAAGAGCATTATAATTTACGTTCTTAACCATCACATTAAATTTTTCAGGCGACCAATAAATTTGAATATGTTCAAATCAGGATGACTGGATGAGGTATCAAAAGAAAAAATGAAACCCAAAAAAAAAAAAAAAGATATAAAAGGAAATTAATATTTTAGCATGACAAGGAAGAAGACCTATTGAGTGATTTCTGAACGACTTTGCATGATGAAATGACTACTTTTCTATGATGAACATGATAGAAGCAAAAGACCACTACTACTAGTAGAATCAGTTTGTTCTTACTGTAAGCACGCCGACGATGGTTTTGTTCGTCGTCGAAAGATGGAGGAAATGTGTTTAATAATGTATGAAAGAGGTGAATATTTCTCAAGCTTACAGCAATCAAGATCGAAACCTATAATGCTTTTTGGATTATCTATTAATCTATGTATAAACTACGTACTATCTATTTATAATTATAACTGTGTTTGTGATTCCTTGCTCTATTCCAAATGTTATCTGCTACAAATCTTAGTATTACACACATAAGTAGAGGTATTGATGGCAAGACCACCTTGGTCGTTTCTTAAGACTACTGTCTTCTTTTCTTTGGACCAAATTGTTTCTTACAACTTCTACGTCAGAATTTTAACCAGAAACCAAAACTAAGAGGATATGAAGGTATAATCTAGCTTTGTCTTGTGCATTTTAAAGCAGTGCAATAAGTAAGAATTTGAGAGTTGTAAATTGTCATTTGACACCATCAGTGAAAACGGGTCGAATTGCTGTTTTGAAGTCCTCACAAAACCGTTGTTCAGAGAACCTTGTCGCTCGTTTTCTAGCAGATTCAGCCATCTTAAGCCTCTCTGTTTCATTCATCTTCACAATCTCAATGATTGCTTCGGCGTATTCCTCCACAGTCTCAGCAAGAAACCCGGTTCTTTGTCCGTCTTCTTCCAACACAATGTCCATCTTGGGTCCAGCTGAGTTGTGAGCTGCACCAGAATTATAAAACAGAGGAGCCATTAGAGGAAACTGCCAGAGTAACTCAACTTTTTGAGATAAAATCACATATACAAGGCTTTAAGTCTGACCTATTGGGATCGCACCAGCAGCCATGTACTCAACAACGCTAATCCCAAAGTGTTCATCTATCATCCCATGCATTCCTGCAACTGCATTTCCTAGTAGCTCCACTAATTCACTACAACCAGAAGCCAACAACTAAGAATCATGGAAGCTATGTGTTTTTGCAAGACGCTAAATTTGAACAGAGAATGCCTGTAATGAGATTTGAGCAGATACCTATACATGGCATTTTTATAGAATTCCACGTCTTCATCCACTTTTAGTTCAACTGCTCTGTCTTTCAATTTTTGTAGACGTTCTTCATCTGAATTGTTTCTACAACTTCCCACAAATTGGAGCTTGGGTCGAGGGACGTCTGCATCTAATTTCTCCAAGGCTAGTGAAAAGGCCTCAAGCTGAAGCATATGAGCCTGGTACAGGACTGTAATTGAGTAAGCTGGAAGACTCTTTTGAGCTTTGCAATGTGAACCATAAACCAGCAGTACCCTATTCTTATAAGTCAAATACTGGATCCCTCACCTTCTCAGGACGAAATTGAGCTACGGATATGAATTTAGGAGGATCAGATGATCGTTCGAGAGGAAACGCCTGCATGAAGCACAAGATGTCAGCAAATACTGAGTTTTACAGAAGACAGATAAAAATCATAAGATTCGAACTGTCTAAAGGTTTATCACCTGAAGTCCGGAAGTATCACAAGGTGGGTAGACCCGTCTAATCCGCTCTGGAATTCTCCAAAGCACTTCGATATGGGACTTCGTCCACGAAGAGTTGACCATAGCTAGATGAGTGCAAGCGCCAACCATCCCATACATCCAGCTAAAAGCTCTGTAATAGACTAATTTGCAAGTAGATAACCAATTGCTACAAAAAACAACAAAAGGCAACAAATATCATAAGCCACCAGGAATTACACTAAAATTTTCAAATTTGAATAACACCAAACAAGTAAGGAGATAATCAAAACCTCTTAGCAATGGAAGCGTCGTTGTTATACATAGAGTTCCTCTGACGAACACGAGAAATCATATCCAAACTAATAGTTGGATAATGAGTATAGCAAACAACTTTACAACCAAAGATCCGAGCAAGAGGATATGTGAAAGCGTATCCACTAGTATCAAGGAAATACAAAGGAGTGAACTTGCGTAACGCTTCCCACGCTAAGTAAACCGAACCAAGACTCTGACCTATCATTGTGAAATGTGGGTAAGTCCTCTCTTCGATCCATTTCCTTTTGTTTAGATGAATCACCTGAGCCGCCACAACATCAACAACAAAAAGCACAAAACAAATACAATTGTATCAAAACTAATCCAATATGCAAAATTGAAACTTGCCCCCAAAACGGATCAACCTCTATGTTAATGGAAACAATTCAAATTTGAACTGAAGTTGCTGTGAATTAAGTCGTGAAAGAGATGAGAGTGATCGGACCTTAGGAGGAGATTGAAGGTGAACACCGAATCGATCAACGGCGCGGCGAGCTAAGCTATCAGAAGAAGAGTCATGATCTCCGGTGAAGATGACACAGTCAAGATCGGGAATCTCCTCTTGGATGGCTTTGACTGCACACCAGAGCACTCTCTCGCCGCCGCCACCGTCGTTCGTGTACGGATGGAAGAACCCCACCGCACGTTTCCTGCTCTTTCTTGCATTGATCACGGAGAGAGATAAACTCAGGGATACGGCGAAGAGGATCGTGAGAAGTGTATAGAGAATGAAGCAGATCCCCATGGAAGCAGATCGCTGAGCCAAAAATGTTACAATTCCGATACTTTTTTATATTTTAGTTCCCATCTTCAAATCGTGTTTCTGAATATTGTAGAAAACACCCCAAACTATCACTAAATTACACCTTTGCCCCTTATCTCTTGATTAGTCAAACATTATATACACTTTGTAAAGGTATTTCGTTGATGAGTTTTAAGGTCTTTCATACGATGAGAAAATATTTCTCCCATTCTCATATTTTACAATTTACACTTGTACAAGATATCATTTCTCCATCTTTATATAGAAATAACTATGTGATTTACTCAAAATCATATACAATAAAAGAAAAAAAAATATCGGAATTCTTAATGACTTTATTACTTTCTCATAACTATGTTATCAATACATAAATAAAAATAGATCTTTTTTTCGTTTATATTGGTCAAATTTTTAAAAAGATACAAATCAAATAAAAAACATGAATTTTAATTTATAGTTACTTATGTTTTAGCATTCAAAGTTAAATCACAAAATTAGTTTTACATAAATTTCATTTACAACGCTTTTTTATTGATGTCAATTTTTGTATCATTTTTATGTGATGTTAATTTAAATTAGTAGATAAATCAGCTATGTAAGTGATATAAATTCAATATTTCTATCATTCTTTAAAAGGTGATATTAAAGGATACAGATTGCATGAGATTAAATGAATTGATGCCACACAAATCAATAACGGTATCAATTATCGTAATTGATATTAAATTACAATTTTTGTATCAATGTTTAATAATTAATTCAAACTAACATCATTTTCAGTTTATGATACAATTTTTAAGTGATGCAATTGACCCTTTTTATAGTGTTTCACTTATGCTGATTATAGTGTGTTTTTTTAGAGTGCTAAAAAAAACTCATATTTTATTAAAAAAAAAACTTTAAAAGGAACATTACAAAAGCTTAGATTCTACCATGCACCATGGGATTTGGATCATTATATTTTGTCTATTATTTATTCTATCATTTACAAAAATACTGAATAAAATTATCAATATATTAAGACCTAATTACGCCAAGAGCGCAATTTTTTACATAACTTTCCGCTTGGCCATTTGGGGAACTAGAGAGCATGTTGAACGCAGAGCCATCAGTGAGCGTAGAAGAAACTTGATCCTCTTTGATGTTTTGACCCCTTACAGCAAGAAACAATTTCATCAAACAATATTGAAATTCTCGTTGGTCAACTAACATCCCAATCGGCGTTTTGTGTTTAATTTTATAGAGAAAAAAATTATTTGAAAAATAAAGACCAGCTTAGATGGTTTTCTTATATAGTTTTTCAAATCAATGTAAGTAGCACTTAAATTTCACTTTTTTTTAAATTGCGTTTATCTACAAATAACTAGCACTTAGATATGACTAAGACAGTAAAATACAAATTAAGTAATGGCAAGTATACTAGTTATTTGAGCATCTTCTCATTTGTGTCACACTAATGGATAGAGGCGGTGCCACGGTCTCCGTTTCCGACTTTGTCCGCCATCGTTAAGTGATCAGTTGATAATTTTGCAATTTATGCCCTAACCTAGGTGCGTATTTGAGTAACTTACAAGTTTCCTCAAAATATTAATGGGTTCTAAACATTACAAAACCAAATACAATTCTTCTTGGGCTTACTTTGATTGATTGGGTTTCCATGTCTCCATCTTCTGGACTAGACGGAAGTTCTGATTGCGAATTTGGTCGAAACGAATGAGCGGATAACTTGGAGGATCTCACTAGGCAAAGAACTGACTGAGTCTAAATCTTCGCTTAAAACTCTTGCTCGTTTGATTTCGCGGCGGTGGTGAGCAATATAATGGCTAGGGACTACTCTTACAGTCACAGAGAAGGCGGTGGCGCGATCTCCGTTTCTAACTTTGTCCACCATCGTTAAGCTATCAACTGATAATTTTGCAATTTTTTTCTCCTAACCTAGGGCGTTTGTCCCAATATTAGATGGTTTTCGAAATCCCATTAAGATGATTATATTTATGCCAAATTTCCAAATATTTCTTTTTGGGAAAGTTATATTTCCATTTATATTATGCTAAAATTTGGGCATATTTTGATTGAATGGCTTTTCTCTCATTGACCGTCATATATCTTATATTAGTATTAAGATAAGCCTAAATCCTATAAAAAAAAAAAAGCATTGCCCTAAAACAACCGCAAGGAAGAGAAAAACATGACGTCTTGGATTGAAGATGCGGAGGCGTTTGGCCGTGGGCAGAGGGAGTACTGGCGTCAAGTCAGTGAATCCGAGGTAATTCTTACTTTCTTCTTTACAATACCCTAGATCTACTTGCATGTACACGGACGTTGCTTCTAAAGGAAGTCGCTTCAGGGTCTGTTATTTATTGATTTATTTCACCATGGGTTTTTAATTAGGGGTTCGATTTAGAGGGTATAAAGTGCACCAGAAGGGACCGCTGGACTTAAGGTTGTCAACTGTCAAACTGGCTATACGTTTCAGTATAAGGTCGTCCTCTACGCTAAGTTAGGGCTTCATAATTACAATATGTTGAAAGTAAATATATATTTCCTCTATATATATATATCTATATATATAAAGTTAGCTTTTTCTCTATTCTCATGATGCCACCTAAGCATCCACCTAAGCCACATTTTTGTTTAAACATTAAAATAAATTTAAAACATTCATTTAGTGCATATTTATGTTACTTATTTAATTAATAGAAAGTTTATATAAATAAAATAAATTATGTAAAAAAATGAAATGTTAAAATAAGAAAAACAATACTTTAATTTTTTATTAGTGGTAATAATATAATTCAACTTTCATTTTAAATTGATCATAATTTAATATTTTAAATATGTTACTGAATTTTATAATGGAAGTAAAATTTAAATTTATGCTAGACTAAAACAACATATGTGTAATTGTATATATAAAATTATAAAGAGGAAAAATAAAATGAAAGTGAAATATTAGTTTATAACATGATCAAAAAGAAAAAAATGATATTTCATAAATTGAATCAAATGCTTTTAATCCAAATTTGAGTATTGAAAGATAATAATTAAAGAGAAAATAATTATAATATTTTTGAAAATCAATTAAAAAAATAAAAAAATATCACAATATGAATAAAAAATCAACCAAACAAAATTATAAATCTCCCGCGCGGAGCGCGGATCAACTGCTAGTATATATATATTTCCTGGTATATGCTTTGATGATGAATTTCAATTTCTTTGTTGTTTGTTCTGTGGGTGGCAGGGGACAAACTTTCAGTTGCATGAATTGATCAAATTCAATATGCTTATGAACTGTTTGTCCTCCTAGTACATCACGTTGACAGCTTCCGATCCAACTACCGGTTCAGTACTAACTTTCCAGGAGAAAGTTGAAGAAAATTTGTTGAACCGGTTGAATGTGATTATCTCTCTTGTTAGACCTAAAGGTATAACTTTGAATTTTCGTGCTTTGTTCGAGTTTTTTGTGGTTGTGCCTTGCTAATTAATGATTCCTGATTAATCATCTTAGGAAGCTCCTCCAACATCCCGCTTCGAGATGACCGAGAGGCCGACAGACTGCTTCACGAGTTACACGGTAATGATGGATTGTCTCTGTGGCCCTCAGAGGCTGCTTTCTACGATACAAGGCGGTTTTACATTGTAAGATACAACAACATTTGATTCTGTACATTTTCTTCGCATGCTCTAGTTTTTTCTACTGTGATTGATATGTTTCTGTTGCTTTTGCAGGCTGAGGAATCAGAGTTGCTAGGCATTGATTGGATTCGCCTATATTTGGAACTTGTACTTTGTTCAAAGGATAGGCTTCTCACAGCCGTAAGTATATTTTGGACTTCTTCTCTTTTTTTTTTATATTAAATTGTATATGTACCCATGGATATTAGTAAATAACCAACTAAATCTAACACTTGGTGCAGAGCAAGCTGTCCAAGTTGATGATTGTGAAAGTGGCGGTAGAAACTAGTAATGAAGATGTGGAGCCGCTAAATGCGAGACTCAACGCCAAGAGCGCAGTTTTCTACATAACTTTCCGCTTGGCCATTTGGGGATTACAGAGAATGTTGAACGCAGAGCCATAGTTAGAAGAGACATCAGTGAGCGTAGATTGGTCCTCTGTGATGTTTTGACCCCTTTCTACGAGAGTAGATTGGATCAAACAGTATTGGAAGCCTCGCTGGTCAACTCACGCCCCATTGGGCGTTCCGTGTTTGATTTCGAATAGAACAAATACATTTGAAAAACAAGGACCAACTAAGTGGTTTTCATATACAGTAAAACCTCTATAAATTAATAATGTTGGGACCTATGTATTTTTAAAATTTTTATTAATTTATCGTGATTATTAATTTATCGATATACTAATTGAACCGAAAAACTAATTTGGGACCGAAAAAAATTATTGATTTATCGAGGTATTAATTTATCGAGTATTAATTTATAGAGGTTATACTGTATATAGTTTGTCAAATCAAAATAAGTAGCACTTAAATTTTGATTTTATTTTAATTGCGTTTATCGCTACAAGTAAACTAGCTAGCACTTAGATACGACTAAGACAGTAAAATACAAATTAAGTAATGGCAACTACACTAGTTATTTGAGCATCTTCTCATTTGTGTCACACTGGTATAACGTTACTCAATTGTACACTGAAATTAATGAAGATCCGGGACAGATAGATTAACTTTGTCTCAAAACGTCAAAATAGTTATATTGTGCAATTTCATGTATGCTATATTATTCACATTGTTAGCCAAAAATATGTTGGAAGCTTGAATATATTCTTCATGAGAACAGTGATAATAAAGTAATTATGTTCAAAACCACTATTAACAAAAATACAGAACAAAATTATTAATATATTAAGACCTAATTATGAAATTAATTTTAAGTTAAGCTAACTATATACAGTATATACTAGCTAGTAGCTAGTAGTATATGTTATTAAGGAATCATGGAAGAAAGTGTTGTAGCTGAATTGAGAATGATGAAAATTAAGAGGATGATGAATAGTGACGAAAATGTATGGAGTAGAATAAGAGAGATTAGTTTGTTTTTTTTTTTTTTTTTTTCTGGCTGAAATCTTGTGAAGTTTGGTGAACACTGAACAGTGCTAACGTATGAACAGTAAAACAGATTTGATATTTTGTGTTAGGTTTAGTCTCCCTTGTAAACCTAAAATATATAAGTGTAAAGTGTGTCTTGTTGTAAATAATGAAATAAGAGAAGAGAAACAAATCTATATACAACAGAGGATAATATATAAGGTTCCAACCTTACTCTGGAATACTCTAGCCAACCCTTGCTCTCTATTTCCAATGTTTTTAGACGCGGTGATTTGCTGAGATCAAGAACACTCAGTTTATCGCAAAAAATAAAACAATCTTTAAATTAATTTGATTACGATACTAATATATTTACTCTGTCTTGGCTAAGTTTTCCCACATTATTAGAGCAAACTTATGTTAAGCTTTATATTTGTTCTTCTTTGACACACATTTCTTTTTCTTTTCGTTTTGGTTATGTATGATGTATTAGACCAAAAAAAAGGATTTTTTTCTTTTTTTTTCTCTTTTTACACACAATGGAACGTAAATAGGTGTGACTAAATTAACATGTACTCCATAATATTATTTTTACCCACTACAAAAAAGGTCTTTTAGTAGTTTCTTGTAACAATTTAGATTATGAAGTTTCTAGAACGCAGAATCTGTTTCAAAGAAGCCGATCAAACGCAGATCAAAAACTAGTGATTTAAATTATTTATTTCTTGTCTTAAGCTTTTGAGTAATTTTATCGAAAATTGACACAAAAAGAATAACAAAACTTTGGAAAAAAATATACTATGTATGCTTTGGAATATTTCCGAATTTATTAGTGATAGATTTCAACATGAGATGATTTTTGGATGATTTTCATGTGAATCTTGTAAATAAAACACAATTTTGTTTTTAATGTGATTAATGTTTTTGTCTAGGATCTTGCAAGATTTGTCTACATCCAATTTTCGTTTCTTCGGTACATTTTTTTACAAAAAGCATGCCGAGTTGTAAGATATTTCTATGGTATGATCATGAAAACATATTTTACGCATTCTCACGATTCACAATTTATCCTTGTTACTTATGTTGATTGAATTATCAGTGCTTAGTGTTAAAGATCTAGTTCATTATTCTGAGTTGTTCAAAGATACTGAGTTGTTTGCATTTAAAGTGTATATCGGTCTTAGAATCAAAAACTCAGGTAGGCTTGGTTACTAAGTAGCTATTATGGTTGAGTTGTTTTATTCAAGAAAGGTGGGTTGCAATATGTAAAATAAGCGACGGCGTATACGTAGATGTTGGTTGTGAGAGTTATGTCTACGTGTGTTTATCGACCATATACATATTTGGTGGTTCTACTCATAATAGTAGAATTACAAATTTTATGGTTCTCCAATTACATTTAAAACAAAAAGTTGAGAAAGAAAAAAAAAAAGGATGAGAATTGATTAGATCGTGCAATTTCATGTATTATAATTCATATCGTATACCAAAAATATTTTGGAGCTTGATATCCCCAAGAATATTAATAATAAATTAATTATGTTTGAAACCTGTATTTACAAAATATAGAACAAAATTATCAAATATCTTAAAAACCTAATTATGAAACTAATCAAATTTAGCTAAATTACTAGTATATGTTAATGAATCAAGGAAGAAAGTGTTGTAGCTGGATTATGATTAGACTTATATCATCCAAAGAGCCTCTCTTAAACGATAGTTCGGCTAGTTTCTTACACGCCGAAAGTGTCTTTGGATTCTCTACGCCTACGCAATACAGTCGAACCACATCGACCGCCTCTTGGTTCGTTACCTATAACGCTCCAAACAAAAAAAGGCTTTAACATACTTCACTCCATAGACCAACAAGAGATAAATCAATTTCAAAACATGCATTTCTGGTTATGCTTACCTTGTCCCACAGGCCATCAGATGCTAAGATCAAGAACTCCAATTCCGGTTTAATCTGTAATGTTCTAGTTTCCGGTTCGGCTATTACCCACTCTTTGAGATACCGGTCTCCAATTCCTCGTGAGACTGCTAATGTCCCTTGAATTCTCCAAACACCGTTGCAGCAGTCAACATAACCACCCTACACACACACACAAAAGTAAGTAAACCAGACCCAATCAAACCAAACCGAAACTAAAACATCATTTGTGGATTCACGTTTCCGGTCATACATTTTGTGATTCCAGGAATTTAATGGAAATACACACATATATATTTGATGAAGTTCCACAATTATGCTATGTTAAGCACTAACCAAATCATGCAAAATGCACAATGATAAAAACTCACCAATGCTTCAATCCGTTTGAGCTCATTTGCTTGAGAAGGATTGTGATCGGAAGTGAGAGCTTCGGCGGTTCCACCACGACTCATAACAGCCCGGCAGTCTCCTGCATTCGAAACCAAGAGCTCGCCTTTCGATATCAGAGCCGTTACACAACATGCCCCGCCTCTCGATCCTTCTTTCAAGAATTCCTCATCCGTCTTGATATAACCTTCCTTTATAGCTCTCTCCATCGAGCAACCTTCTTCTCCTGATCTCGCTGCTGCCATAGCCGCCTTTATATTGTTCCCTAGATGCATCGCCGCGAATTCCGCCGCCTTGGATCCGCCGTGACCATCAAATACCCCAAAGAAAGCGTTTCTACTTGCTCCGTCCTCGTCGTCTTGATCAACCGCCGCAACATACCGATCTTCCATTGGTCCGCGTCTTCCTCTCTTACAATAAATAGAGTAGTATCCATCTTCCTCAGCTTCAACAACCTCCACACCTCTCTCCGGCGTCTCTCTCGTTGTACTGCACCATGACGTAACCGCAGGAGCCGCCGTTAAGTCAAGCATCGGCGGCCGTTTCCTTTTCAGCACCGTTTCAGGACCCGAACCCGAATCAGTACTGTTCGTCTCCCTAGGCTTCCTTGGAGGACAAGCAACCATCGTCAGCTTCGGTGGTGTTGAACGAGGAGAAGACGACGGCGTTTTAACCGAAGTCGGAGAGAAAACAAGCGGAGGTGGGAAGAACACAGGAGACTCCGGAGCCATGATCATCACAGATCTCTTCATCTTGAAATCGTCGACGGTGTGTTTCTTCTCTCCGTTTCTCGTTTGTTTGATCGGATTCTTAGAGAGTTGCATATATATCCGAATAGGGTTGTTAATAAATTTTTATTTTTTTTATGTATAAGTATTTTTTGATAGTTCTTGTGTTTTGGTCTTTTATAATTTCTTGTTGTTTACGTCTGAGGGAAGCAAAGACCTTGTGAATAGGGGAATAATAGTGGGCGGTTTGGTTGGATTTTTATATATGACTAAAAGTTTTTTGGTCAATGGTCAACGAAGATTGTTTCTCTCTCTTGCATGCTAATTAACACCTTCGTGACCAAGTCTCTCTCTCTCTCGTAATTTTTAGTCAAATTCACGTCGGTGCCCAAATTAACCATTCATCTCTCTATCATTTTCTTTGGCTTTTATTAAATTGCCATAACGAGATTTGTGTACATTTTGAATACAAAAGGTTGGACTCGGTGATCACGTGAATATTTTCTACTTTAATTGGTGTTGGTGAACTATCTCCTTGTGTACCGTCCATTGAATATAATTTGTGTGATCATTACTGATTTTATTCATTTATTTGAATTAATATTACAGTCAAAGTAAAATATTTCGAAGATCTAAGAATTAGGAAACTAGCTAAGTCATTTCTGGTCTTCATACCAAATTTTGATCAAAATTTATTAGATTCTTGTACATTTAGAGATATTATTTGCATTCATTACTGAATTGAATTCAAAGTACAAACCATCTACCTTGCAATAATGTGGTCAATGTTAGTCTATATATGGATACTGATTCAACTCTTAATATGAATAAGTAAACTAATGGTTCCAAAATGTTTGATTTGATTTGATGGTTCTATGTTTGTGAATGCGAGTCAATAGACTCGAAGAGTCGAAACATATATGCCTTTCGAGGAATAGCTATATATCCATTTATACGACTGTTGGTATACTGATATAACATAATATGACCGTTGATATTGATACTTTTATAGTATGTTTTACACTAATGCAAAATATGCTTTGTGAATTTATTTTTGAAACTTGTAATTAATTATTAATTAAGAATTGAACCCGCGAGATGTCACGTGAAAACTCATTATTTATTCATATTTTTTTTTGGTAAAACAAGGTAACTCGTAACGACAACATGGACATTCGTGGTTTTTTTGGAACTATCTAACAAGACATTCTACATCATACTTATGACCACATGACAATTTTAAGATAGTATGTTCACAAACAAAGTCTTCTTGATAAATAGCACCACTGTGATCTAATGTGAAAATAAACCTTTAGTATACTGATATAATTATTAATATATCATTGATATTGATAATTTTATAATATGTTATACTAATGCAAAATTTGCTTCGGTGTACAAAAATGACCCAACGGAATATTGTGTTACAAATCAAAGATATAATTAAAAAAAAAAGAGAGATAAAATATGCGAACCTTTTTAATTAAGTTGACAAGAAAATGTTGGTTCTCTATTTATTCAAATATAAGACGTACCATTCGCATTCAAATTTAAATAATACTTCGATTCGAGAAGGAACATTTTCATTTGGGTTTGATTAAACTCGATTGAACGTATACAATGATATATACTTTTTCTTGTCTGAACCTGATCTATGGACCATTTAACGTCAACGAGTTTTGACCAGCAACTTTTATACACCTAACCACAAGGCACACAAATTCAATGAACGACTCCTTAGCATACCAATCATGAAACCCATACATTGTCCTTATGCGTCAACGTTATAAAGTTTCAAGGTTATAAAGTTCCTCTGCAGGTGCTCATATTTACTTTCATACATATGATTGAAAGAATTTATGACTGTGTACAAGGCAACACATAAAATAACATCGGGGGTATAGTTATAGGCCACGCGGCGAAGAAGCACGGCATTACCACGTTCAAAGTATACGTCAGCTAATAAATACGGACTCGTGGCATGTCACCAGCAAAGAAGAGCACACGTATGACGTACCGATTGTCCCTGATTCACCACGTCGAACATCCACGCTGCAACACAAGCAAAACGACGTCCGAAATCAAAATCGAAACCATATATAAAGAGCAAGCTCCTCCAGCCTTCTTCGTATCATCATCAAAGTCTTTTGTGAATTTGGTTTGGTTTATCTATACATAGCGTTTAAATAAACTTTGTGTTGTAAGAAAGTATAGTGCAATGGCATCTCAACAGGAGAAGAAGCAGCTGGACGAGAGGGCGAAGAAGGGAGAGACTGTCGTACCAGGTGGCACTGGAGGCAAAAGCTTAGAAGCTCAACAACATCTCGCGGAAGGTCTTTCTCTTTCTCTCTACCATTTCAAAATAGTTGCTGCGTGTGTATATAAATTATAATAGTAATGGTATTAAATGTTTGTGGAATCTTACTAATATATGAAGGGAGGAGCCGAGGAGGACAAACTCGAAAGGAACAGTTAGGAACCGAAGGATATCAAGAGATGGGGCGCAAAGGCGGTCTTAGCACTGGAGACAAGCCTGGTGGTGAAAACGCTGAGGATGAAGGAGTCGAGATAGACGAATCCAAATTCAGGACCAAGACCTAATATTTAAATCGAAACTTCCTTCCCACGGATGTAATATTGAAAGAATCCGGTTTAAAGTCTTTTCATGAAGTAGTTATAGGTTGTGTTTAGTTTCTTCATGTCGTACGTAAGTCCTTGTTTAGTTAACGGGATGATGATGACCATGTGAATCTTCGTCTACGTAAGTGTTTGTTTGTTTCCATGTAACCATGTGTTAGTCTTGCCTTTAATAAGAAGTTAAAGATTGTGGGATACTCGAGTAAATCAAGATACTGTATTAGTGAAGTTGAGGTGAGGTGAAAACAAGAAGCTGAGCTAATTTAATTAACTTAGGAGAAAATAGACAATATCTTCGAAATATCATAGTGTGGCGACCGTATGCATTGGAATAATGTGGAATATAACTGCTATTTCAATGCTATTAAATGGATCAGGAATATTCTCACAAACTGTTTTCTTCTTGTTATAGCCAAGATAAATTAAAGAAACGTTCAATTTTGTTTTCCTAAAGTGGTTTAGTGCGTTATAGAAGAAATCATACATAACGGTTTCTATAATTTGGTATTATATTAAATGCACCTAACCACAATTTTGACTGTCTAATAACGTCTGCTGACCAAGTAGTACGAGAAAAAGGACATTGGTACAAGATTTGGTAAAGACTCGACCGGTTCAGCAGTAGTCTTTGTCGGCTAAACCGGTTATTCCCGGTATATTATTGGAGAAATGGTTATTAACTAACCGGCTCGGAGAGTTACCTCTGCTCTTCGCCGTCGTGCTCTCGTCTTTTCGGGTAACTCATCATTGTTAGCTCAAGTGTTTGGACTTTTCAATTCTTGCAAATTCAATAGAAAACATATTAACTTTTGTAGATAATATACAGAGAGAGTAACTCATTCCATGTATCAGGTAATCCCGGAAGACACCAATGATAACAATCGGCAAAAGTTCTCGGATCCAATCTCTGCTCAGGTGTTATGAGCTTCCCAGCTCGAGAACCGTAGAATGAGGTATGCCCATCTTTTCTGTACTCTGACATCGTCGTTATGTTGAGGAAATGTATCGGCACTGTTGTTGATTTCGTCACATTCACTGCGATTTCGTATAGTCTTCGATTTGTTCCAACATCTATTGGTCTTGACATGTTTAGTATTGGTTCTGTTTCTCTTTCACATTTGCTTCCTTCATTAAATCCCCAATCTGAACTCCTGTTTGCAATAGAAAAGAATTAGTCTTTGCGAAGTTTTGATTTTTTTTGTTCTGTGGGTGGGTTTTGATCCTTTAGTACCTGATATGAGTTGGTGACATGCTGCTGAAGAAGATAGATGTTTGATTTGGGTTAATGTTTTGTTCTACCCAGTTTGTCCATGTTGATAATACTTGTTTGTATGCTATATAGATTCCGATTTCTTCATAGTCTTTTGAGTCCTCGTTGCTGAAAGATCCTTGTTTTCTTCAAGCATCAAAGTAGAAAACTTTATCAAGATTGGCAAAATTGGAGTTTGGAACTTGGTAGAGAGACTATCTATCACTTACAGAGTTTTGATCTTGGAATGTCTGGTCCACCATATGTATGTATTGAATACAAGGTAGTCTGCGTCTTTCCAGTTCTCACCGTGCTTCGAGATTGATTGCGGCATGATTACTGGATCGGTCTTCCCGTCTCTCTTGTCTGGAGGATCAGCATTTGATTCGACTAGGAAAGGTGACCAGTAGAAGGCTATGGTTGTATTGTACTCCTACACATTCAAAATTAGTCGAGAAGGTAAGACTTGGAGTTCTTTTGCTTCTTGGATTATTACCTTTTTTTTTGCATATAAGATATAGTCTTTAAGACCTCTATGGTGAAGATGGACATTTGTGCTGTGTGTTTTAAGGTCTTTTTGCCTGAGGGAACCACGGATTGGACCATGCAAACCATGGATTGCCACTGATTATGATGTATCGAATCACCAACGAACATCAGTTTCTTTCCCCTGAGTTTCTCTAGTAGCAGCTTTCCATCGAACCTATGACCGAAAAGAAAGTGTTTTGAGAGAAGAAGAAAGTGTTACTCATGTTGCTTATCTTGTTCTCAGAAATCTGGAACTGACCTCGGCAAAGAGCAATCTCGAGGTTGCCATCTCCATTTCTGGTACTTAGAGTCTGGCCTCCCGTTTCTTGTACATGCCACCCATTCTGCGAGAAACTCACATTCATCTTCTTTGTATAAAGGATGTGTGACGTTATCAGGAACCCATTTTCCCGTGAAAACATCACATACGTCTAATGGCACCAGACTGATCTTCTTGTCATTATCTTCTTTGCTTGGTTGTGCTGGACTGATGGGTTCTTGTAGGTTATGTGTCTCGAATTCCTGAAGCTGGCCAATCCTCAGCTGCTTCGCGTTGTACAGATAGCATCCAAGAAGGAACATGGGAAGAAGAATGACTGCAATGTATAGCAGAGAAAGGTTAACAGTCCTTCCTCTGCCATCACTTTGTTTCATCTTGTTGGGTTCAATTTCGGGATGTATGAGAAAAATGGTATGACAACTATGAATGTTCGGTCGTAGTTGGTTTATCAAAAAGTCTGTAACTTCAACTAATTCAACATCTATCTAAACATTATTGCAGCAGCATTATTGCAGCAGTTTTAATAAAAACCTTAGTTTGAACACTTATTTACATTGTTATGCCATTGACATTAACTGTTTTATTTATTAAAAAAAAAAAAAACACTTCACCGAAGTCCATATGTGGCCTGACAAAAAAAATACCAAACCATTCCACAAAGCCATTATGGAATACCAAACCATTCCAAACAATTCCAAACAGAAAAAATACCAAACCATTCCAAACCATGGCCTGACAAACACAAAAGTTATATGGCCCTATTCTTGAAGCCCGATTTTAGACGAGTACCTCATCAGTTACGAATCCAATAAATCTCGGGATGTATGAGAAAAATGGTATGACAACTATGAATGTTGGTTTATCAAAAAGTCTGTAACTTCAACTAATTCAACATATTATACAATCATGGAGCTGATAAAACACACCTACTAATCTTGTCATTTATTGTAATTATAATATTTATGTTTCCCTGTGTATAATGTACACTTTATTCAACAAAAAAATTTAGCCTAGTTCACAAATAATTCTATGGCATACTTGGCTCCAACTTCAAACTCTATAGATTTTTGTCCTATACCAGAAAAAGGATGAAAGCATCCAAATAATATCATCTTTGAGAAACAATGTGTGTATAAAGAAACTCATTCCAAGTATCGGGGAGGCCCGGTAAGCACCAATGGATGCAATCAGCAAATTTGGCTGGATCGGCTTGCTGATCCCGCGTCAGCAATTTGCCTTGCTTGATCGTATAAACCGTAGTATGTGCATCTTTACGATACTCGGACAATGCAGTGATGTTGAGGAAATGAATAGGAACTTTGAGAGACTGCGTGACGTTTTCCACAGCCGAAAACAGTCTGTAATCCGTCCCCACAGCCGAAAACTGCATATAGTCCGGCTTAACGTTGAAAGACATGTTTGAGATCGGTGTTGTCTCTAAAGCACACATTATACCGTCAGGATTACCCCAATCTAAGCTCCTAAAAGAATTTACAGAACAACAATCAATTACTACAAAACATTAAACAAAAAAATAGATTATTATGGATGGGAGAAATTAATTACTTGATATGAAGAGGAGACATGCTCATGAAGAAAACAGTTGTACTTAAAGGATCAATGTTATGGTCCACCCAATTCCCCAATGTCCTCAACATCCTCTCGTACGCTATTGGCCGTTTGATCTCATCATACTCTGTGTCCCCATCATCGAACGATCCACGTCTGTTTTCATCACCACAATCTTCAGTCCTCAGCCATTCATTAGTATTAAGAGTGAGCGTGAGTTGTATTATTTAGTGTATACTACTACTACTTACAGGACTTTGATGGAGAAAGTGTTCATCCACCAAATGTAACTATTGAAGACAAGAAAGTCAACGCCTTTCCAGTTGACTCCATGCTTGTCGATGGACTCGGGCATTATTACTCGGTCGATTACACTGTGCATTTTCGGATCGTCTGAATTCGATTCCACCAAAAATGGCGCCCAATAAAACTCCACCGTTGCGTTATATTCCTATTTATTTTTTATATAAAAAGATTCAGTTTTGCGTATCCCAAACAAGTAAGGAATTGTAAAATAATGTCATTAGTGTCAGTGTCACGCAAGCGTATTAATTAGGATTACCTGGATTTGGAAAACAGTGAGAGAACCGGTCCGGTTTAAGCTCTTTCTACCTGGAGGAATCACTGATTGAACCAAACAAACCATTGATTCCCATTGGTTCCGGTTCAGGGAGTCACCGACAAACATCAATCTCTTGTTCCTCAGCTTCTCTAGTAACACTTCTGCTTCGAATCTTCAATCAAACCAAAAATTATTAGAAAACCAAATCGATCAAACCAGCAAAATCAATCAAACAGAGCATCTTGAAACAAGTAAGATTTTACTTTGGTAAAGAACAGTCTCTAGGTTGCCATCTCCAGTTCTGATACAGTGAATCTTTCCTACCGTTTCTTAAGCAGGTCACTTGTTCCGTCAAGAACTCACACTCTTCCTCTTTATACAATGGATGTGTCTTGTTGTCGAAAACCCATTCTCCCGTGAAGAGATCGCACTCCTCCAGTGGCACGTTCTTGATCGATTCTTGAAAATTCTTTAGCTTCATGGAGGCTGAGAAAGAGAAGTCAGCGATGGAGGATTTGAGGTTGTCATTGTACATGAAGATCGCCAAGAGGAAAAGGGATGTGACGATGATTACGAAGACTGAGAGATTACTACTCTTCTTCCTCTGCTTCATGATGATTGCTTCTGTTTCGAAAAATGGAACTCTTGTTCTTGAAGGTTGCATGATCTGAATAAAGAAGAAAGAAGAAAGAAGAAGGACTGGGGTCAACAGTTATGTAAGTGTCGGTATGTGGCTCAGAGAGAGAACCCGGAGGAGAGAGACAATCATATAGGAGAAAAGAAGATTTGGATTATTAAAGATTTAGACAACTATTATACAGGATTGGTGGATTGGGTTATTTTGGCCTTATTAAAAGCTTTATTGGTGGACATCGACTTTACTTATAATTTTCCTTTTTTTCCACTTTAGAATTTAAAAATGTAATCTCTCTTCATAATCATAGACTAAACTATTTATAGAGTTCCGCAAAGAAACAATAAACTACCTATGGAGTTATAACAAGGAATTAAATGTAGCAGCAGGGAAGCTTAGTATTAGTTACTTTTCTCTTATCAACTTCAGCTCAAAAATGAGTCAAGTATATATAAACTTTGAAAACCGAGAATTATGGATCATGACAGTGTAGTTTCTCAAATTCATGCGCAAACGCGATGATAGGTGATTAGCATTGATACACATCGATAACACCACAAAATGAAAGATTTTATTCAACATTATCACATGGTTGCTTTGGCATCCCAGTTCCTCTGTAGGCGCCGCCTTATTTGGCTCAGCAGCACTTGAATTATTCCGTGTCATTCATTACAGGTAAAGTTTATGATATCACAAAAGTTACAAAAGCTAATAAGATCCTTCAAAGAACATTTGAACTCATGCATCAATTATTTGCTTTTAATCATTACATAGTGTCACAAAGGACAAGAGAATGACAAAGAAAAAAAGAACAAGATGATATATAAAAGAAAAACATATACTAGTGTACCAAACTATTGGGTCAAACACAAATCAAAGAATTATTGCCAGATTTGTTAGATTCTGTGTAGAGAGGCCCAGAAGACAAAGCAATAAGTATCCCATCTTTCTTTCTGCTTCCCGCTTCTTACTTATGCCACAATCTGCTGCTCATGGTCTATGTACATTTGCTCTGCCCACGATGGCAGCTTAAACTTGTCTCTACCAGCTGCCCCGTTCACCGTGTTCCCGACCCTCTCATTTAACCCCAAGGCTTTCTCCGGTGCATTCTCCTTCACCAGTGAGTTCACCCACGACACATCTGGCTCGTCGCTGTAGTCTCTTGCAGGGCGAGACACATTGTTATTGTTTCCGTGAATGCCAAATGATGCGCTTCTCCTCAGCTTGTTCAGCTCTTCTCTTTGCATTCCCCACTCGAGCTTCCCGTTTGGTGATCCCCAATCCGAGACATTCGAAGACGCTACTGGAGCAGGCTTGAAACTCATGCTGCGTTTTGCAAACGCTGAGGATCTTGCGTTCATCACTGCAGCTGCCATGGCTGCTGAAGATTCGAATCCGTGAGGAGGCGGCTGTCTCACAGGGGAAGATGGATAGTGGTTCATCTGAGAATGCCTGCTTGGTGACTGAAGTTGCATCACAGCAGATGAATCATATGATCCGAAAGTCTCTTCGAGGTTGGATGGCTTGAGATCACCAAGTCTGCGGTTATCCATACCGCGAAACCTAAGTTCCATCTCCATATCCATATCTCTAGCACTCAAAGTCGACTTCAATCTGCTGCCATTAAGCTGCAACGGTGGCGGTGTAAGGCTATTAACTCTGTTCTGCCATAAACCACCATTTCTTGGAGACAAAGGAACACCACCATTAGACATAGGGGAGTTCATTGGCGACGATCCCAGTGTCAAAGGAGACATAACCGGCATCTCAGGAGACTGATTAGACGACCTTGGTGAAACCATTGCAGAACCAGTGGAAGCATAAACCGGTCTTAACTCATCCCGTCTATGAGCAAAGAAACACACTCTCCTTGCACAACCCGTCTCATCTTTACAAAGCCGTGTCCTATACTGCGCAGGGTGAAGCCAAGACTCGAAAACACCGTGGGCATACTCACATGAATCTCCTTTAGGACAAGAGCCTTTACGAAACTCGGGACAAGGGACACAAGTGTAAGGATACTTCCTCGGATCTCTCCTCCTGGCGTTCTCACCAGGATGAACAAAAGGACACTCAGTCCAATCATGTGAATAAGCCCTCGAACAAGGCTTAACCTTAAAGCTAAACATCCTAAACTCATCAGTTCCATAAACACCTTCGTTAATATCAGGAAGTGATGCATCAGCTGGATACTTAGTCACAACACTCTTCACTTCTTCCTCCTCTTCCATCAAACTAACAGAACCATTAATCCCGGTAAGCAGAACCTCAACCGCCTTTCTACTCTGGTTAGGCACAAAGCGGGAAGCTTTAATTAACAGATCAACCGGTTTATTCCCATTAGCGTCAACACAATTAGGCGAAGCAGAAGCATCAAGCAAGATCTTGATGATCTCAACGATAGAGACAGAACAGCCAGAAACTGCACAGTGAAGAGCAGTGACTTTCTCGTCACTGCAAACTCTGTTCACATCAGATTTGCCGGTGGCGATTATGTAATTCAACACTTCCATGCTTCCATACATAGCAGCAACCATAAGAGGTGTTCTTTCTTCAAAACCCATCTTCTTCGACCCGACCCGTCTGCAATACCAAAACCCTGTCTCGTCGATCCCCACCGATGATTTCTCTTCGATCTCTCTCCTGAACGACGAAAGATCGTCGCAGGCGGCGAATTCGAGGAGAGACGTGACGGCAGCTTCATCTTCAGATTTCTGCCTCATGAATTCGACTTCAGTTAGGGTATTAGACGAGCAAAGGTTGCTCTTTGCGCCACACATCTCTCTGCCTGCAGTGAGAATAAACGTAATAAGAAGGAGAAAAGAGCTGAGCTTTGATTCAAAGTTTCAATTTTTCATTTCCAAGAAGATTCTTCTTTATACCCAAAAATTATTCCCCAATTAAAGCAAAGTAATGAATTTTTTTCATATAATTACGAGCGTTTTAAATTCAATAGAGGGAAGAAATAGGTCAAGATCAAGCCATTAAAACCACAAAGATTTGTTTAACAAACCCCAAAAATCCTGAAAGAGTGAAGATAATATATTTCTAGAAATAGCAAAAAAAAACAGAGAAAAGAATCAAAACATACCTAGAAAAAAAAGATAAACTTGGGAGGGGAAAGCTAGAGAAGGAAGATGAAACTTTAGAGGTTTATTGAGGAGAAGAAGTGGTTGGGTTGGGTTGGGTTTTTGAAGAAGGATGAAATGAGAAATGAAAGGCTCCTTTTAAAAGGAGGCACTTGGGGGGATTTTTTCTACAGAGAAGGAGAGAGGAAGGTGCGCTCTTTCTTTCGTCTACCTTTCTCCGGTCTTCTTCTTTCTTTCTTTCTTATTTTATGTATAAAACATTTTTTATTTGCTTCTTTCTTTTCTCAATTGCAATTGTTTTTTGTCTTAGGAAATGGTTTAGGTCAAAAGTCAAAACTGGAAACTTTTAAAAGGTAAGGACGTCGCTGTTTTGCTGACTCTTATTACTCTCAATTGTTTTTTTTTTTTGTATTTCTTTGTCTTTTTGTTAAAATATTACTATAATATCTTCTTTTTAATCATAGAATATTAAATGATAATAATATCTTTTTTATAATAAAGTATTATAATATCTATTCTTCCTATCTCATTGATTTTTTAAAATGTCTTTTTTATAATGATCAAAAAGCAATTTTCATTTGAAGGGGGAAATAAACAAAACAAATGACCCCCATTGTTTATCAGTTATGTAAGAAAAAGTCTCATTCCGGGGGATGTCTTTTATTGTTTCTAGGTAACAAGTTTGTTGTTTTTTGGTTAAAAGTTTTCTAGATACAAGGATAATGTAACCCATTTTGCTTTTGTTACAACCAAAACCATTGTTGGCTCTTTTAAGAGTTATTAGGACCTACTTCTAAATTCCTAATCAATTACTTCGTTTGATTATTTAACGAAATAAAGTAAACTTTTGTTTTAATTAAACAAAGAAGAAAACAAATCTCTAAAGGGAACTAACTTACCCATGTACTCAAAAACCCACAATAGAAAATGACCCAAAATGTTGTAGGTTGTGATATCAAATGATCATGCATGGATTTAGCTGAACACATTACTTAGAAAGAAAATTAAAGACTTGGAATGACAATATAGCTATGTATTATCTTGGTGGACAAAGGTTGTTTAAACTTGAAAAGACAATAAATTTTAACATCTGACCAGATCTCTACATTAGTTTATACATATATCTTACATCTGCCTGATGTTCTTACATAAATGCATGGCTATATCCGTATTTTATAATAGCATGGGGAAAAAGATCCTGAGATTGTTCTACTACTACTTGTATAATTTCTAAGTTCCAACATATCCTAAGAACTATTTGTATCAATAAAAGATTTTTCTATGAGAAATATATAAGTGGTTGATATAGTGGTAAAAATGGAGTTGGGGATGTGTAAAGGACCCTACCATCGATCAAATCGACCGACTTAGCACTTACCAGGTAACCTCATTCTACAACCGTGTGATTGTGAGTGTCTTCGGTACGCGCTTTCATTAGCACATTTAAGAAGTCTACTACTGATCTTTCTCTAAAGATACTATCACACTACATATTCCATGGTCTAACACATCAATACTTTATATGGATATTGATACAAAACCAAAAACCTAGATTAGTTAAACAATCAATAAACAGATACCAAACTTTATCTTAACAATCTTATAGATTAGCTTATCTTAAAAGTATGTCACTAGCGATCAAAACTTTGGTGTTGTGGGTAGTTTTATAATGGAGTGATTAGGATAAAAAAAAGCGAGTGATAGACAAAACAAAACACGCACAAGGATGCGCGTGGAGAAAGAGAGAAAGCGAAGCACGCCTTCTCTTCTTATGAGTGTTTGGGTGGGCGACAGAGAATGTCTTCACTTGGCCGCCCGCTTCCACTTTTTTTTTTTTCTTTTTTCCTTTTTCCTTAATTTGTTTTGCTAATTATTATACTAAACCTTTAACTTTTGTTATAAAAATCATTTCACTTATTTTTTTCTCTTGTTTTTTTTGTATTTTTAATATATAATTTAGTTTCAGTCACAGAAAACATTAATGGATTAGTCCGTTCGTTATTTGACTTGCTCCTCATTATTCTTTTACTTTTCTACGATTCTTCTATCTTCTGTGTGTGTATAAACGAGTTTTCCAACTCCAATCATACATCACAAATTTGCTATTTTGTGAACTCGTTTATACTACTACTCCACAAATACCAACAGATTACGAAATCTAAGTCACTAACTTACAAATGCATTAGATACATGCATAAAAATATAAACATACATATAAATAACACATATTTTATTCATTTTTAAATACCTAAGTCTATCGTCTATAAACTCTATATAACTCATAAGTACCTATCATAACTCATAATTACCTTAAAACAGGCTGATAGTTTTTAATTATAATCACCAAATAATTCATAATACCACCAATTAGACAGTTTCTATTTTATCTATATATATATATATATATATGTGTGTGTGTGTGTGTAATTTTCTTCCCACGAAGAATTATGAATGATCATGTTTTTGAGCAACTTGAGTCGTATACATGCTGAAGAAGTATGACTCTGCTACGCTCCTTCTGGTCAATTTTGGTTCTTTGCTTATATGGTCAACTTATTATTATAGTAACCTTTTTATAACTAGAGAGATACTTTCGTGCGTTTGCTCACAAAAAAAAAAAACTATTTCCCAAAACTCTCGTCAGCATATTGCATCAGATTGTGGACCGAGTCATCGAGTGTGTGTACAACGATTTACGATGAATAAATTATGTGGGAAACTTGAAAGACTGATCCTGAGTTATTTATTTATCCCAATCATATATAGAACAAAACTAAGAAAATAAACAAATCATCGAAATAACTTGTTCTTTAACTACTGATCATGTATATTTAGATGTTCGTAGTGCGTATCCTGATCCTGTTTCTGAAAGTCAATTTGTTCTTTAACGACTGATCATATCTATTTAAATGTTCGTTATTTACTAAACGCAATCGAATTGTTTAAAACATAGAAAATGAAATAAAATAAAATGTAAATAACCAATTCATTTACATAAGCTTATACATATAAACAAGGAGAAAGATCCACTCAATAACTACATCATGAACACACATTATAATAGTGTAGCAACACAAAAAGAACAATAAACATCTATTGCTAACTCTACCTTATATATGATACACTTTCCATATAAAAAGCTATCTTTAACCTACTGAGATTTTACAAAGAACAAGTCCTTTTGATCCTCACGAAAAATGTCAAGATCTCGACCAACTAATTTTACTACACAACAACTAGTAGTGATTTCATACCTTTCTTTAATTTTCAAGAACACTCGACTCATTACTTTCTCCATCAACTCTTTGATGATATCTTTTCTACTGTCCGAGAAATAAACAGCCGATAGCAATCGTTCTATGATCTTAGGGTCAATCTCCAGCAAGCAATCCGATCTCACACACTTGTTGAAAATTTCTTTTACGCTCTTTTTGATTTTTTCAGCTAGTCCTTCAAAATCAAAAGGCTTGAAAGGAACCTCAATGAGACGTTCGTGCTTCTTCAGGTTCATCAACCAAACGTTTGAGTTCTCTTCACAATGATATTTTTCCTCGATTTCGGTTTCTTGAGCAGGAAGGTTCAGATCAAGAACTCCATTAGATGTTCTGTTCATCCGTTTTATGGTCTCCATTGTTCTTTCCTTCTCCTGAATATTCCCTAATCCAATCAGCTTCCTCTTGTTCACCGAGGTTGAGCCTGTAACCGATCTCACAATTGGTAAGCTGGATACAGTTTCAATCCATATCTCAACTTGCCTTCCTCTGGCTCTCAATAGTTTCTCTTCGGAGTAAGATGTTGTTGCTCCGGAACCTTGTGAAGTTGACGTCATAACAAACATGGTGTTTCCAATACCGACTTCTCTCCCGTGTGAATCCATAAACTTCCCGGTTTCGATTGCCTTTGACAAGCTTATCTGTAGCTTCTCGTCTGCTTTTTCAATGTTCTCAAGGAAAACCACACAGAAAGGGTTCCTACACATCACTTCAAAGATATGATCAACCATCGTCTTTCCTCTCAACCGCATAGCATCATCACAACCGCTTATTCCATGCTCCGCGGCACCAAGATCAACGGCCATAAATCTGTGTTCGCTTTGGTACACAATCTCAGCAAGGACAAGCGACATTCTCCTCTTGCCTACAGTATCAGAACCAACCAAATTAAGCCAAACATCTCTTCGAGTGACAGTCTTAGGCGGTTGTGACAATGCACAGCTGATTACTCTAGCTGCATTATCTTGTCCTGAAACCCTATCGGTTAATCTTCTGTAAATTATCTTGAAGCTCTCTGCGGTGATGTCCCTTGGATTATGCAAGCAAGAAGAAGACACAGATTGTGGCTGAGACAAATCTCTCTCCAAATGGTTCTTGAGACCGGATCCTGCGGTGGCTGAATATATCATCAGATTCAGATCAGTAGTGACCGATTTAGCTGAACCGGTGGATGCAGAAGCACTGCTCGTGGACTTATTCCCACAAACTGATTCCAACCCTTCTTTGGTCTGCACTGAGGGGATATAAATACACGTAGCAGTTAACATAAACATAATGAAATTACGTACTCACCCGAGAGAACTTGTAGTTCAAGAAACATACTTTCACGATTATGGGAGATTTAACAAATTAATATGACAAGATAAAGTAAACCGACCTTGGCACTAGACTTTTGGTTTAAATCAGTTCTTGTGGTCATCTGTAACCAAGGTGGCAAGGTAGATTGGGTCTGATCAGATATTGAAGAAACTGGTCCAGTGATTTCCTTGTTGAAACCGGGGAAAGGTAGTTTCAGGTCAGAAGGAGTTGAGAAGAATCCACCAAATGGAACAAATGATCCCATCAAACTGTACACAGAAAAGAAAAGACACTCATTAAAGTTATTGCAATAGAGGAATCTAAAAAAGTCAAATTGTATATCAATTCTCTCTGTTTCTTTTCTACACTCATTATTAAAGTTACTGCTATGAGTTTATGCCTTTATTTTTTTCGATTGTGATTATTATTTTACATATAAAACCATTGTGTTTCTCATAATAAATAAAAAAACCAAAATGCTTTAAGCAAAAATTATTATTAGATCACATGTTTCAGAATGCTATTGATGCTGTTTAAGTAATTAATTGTTAAATATGAATTATGAGTTTGCAATACGGTCGGTCAGTCAAACAATTATTAATCTTCAAACCCATCAGTTTAATTTAAACATCGAGCCTCATTTATATTCATAGCAAACATATATATCTTATTAGGCTAAAACATATTGTACTTGTTACACCTACCTAAGAATGTAGACTTAACGCGCCAATTTCAAATCGTGATACAAAACTTTCTCTAAAGGCTTGTTAAGTGGCATAAAAAGTAGATAAAGCGACCAAAGCGTTTTAGAATCTGAATGAAGCAAGAGAGAAATAATTAAGAACCTGGACTTGTTGTGAGACAAACAAGGCCTAAGAGAAGTGATGGTGAGTAACTCCAAATCCCAATCTTTCTCCACGTTCGGGAACTTCCTCATCATCTTCTCGTAAACGTCGTCACTCGTCGTAGCTCCGATCAACCAAACTCTTTTCCCGTGTCTCCGTAACAGCTCAGATACGCAACTCACGATGTAATTCGCCGCGGGGACGTTTCCTTCGACGTCGGTAAAAACCCTAAGGTCTCCGTAGTTCAAGACTAGCCCTGGCCCTGAACCTTGCTTCACAAGCTTCCCAAGATCGTGAAACCTGGTATCGACGTAGGTTTTATCGAATTTAACAACGATTTGATCGGATATTTCTGAACCGATGCTAACCGCTGTTAAACCGTGAAGCTTCGTCGGTAGAATCATCCCGTCGGTTCGGTTTTTCTCAAGCGAATTTAAGTAACCGGTTAGCACACCGTAAGCAGATACACCAACAAGCAGAGGATTCCTCCCTTTTTCCCTCACGAAAACCGCGCTTATCCTTCGGTAATCCGAATCTCCTGTTAAATTCCGGTTTGGTACGTTAAAACCCCATCGAACCGGATTCGGTTCAGGGTTCCCGGTAACGTTACAGAGAAACAGAGGCTGCTGCGATGAATAGCGTAGGAGATGAGGAACAGGCCGAATGATTGAAAGCTTTAACTCGGAGCTCCTAAAACCCGCTTCACCAAAAACCCGACTGACAACCGGATCATCCAAGATCGAAAGAATAAGCTGACGAAGCTCCACTTTAACACAAGAAACCGAGTTCTGATTGTGACTGTTGTGCGACATTTCTTGATAGATCCTGAAATTCTCAGGAAGACGACGCTGGTGAGCCTGAGATCGTTTGATGGCAGCCATGAGGGAGTTGGAAACAGGTGGCAGATCATCGGATCCGAGTAGCTGACCGGATTGGATCCGGTCTAAAGAAACGCTCAAGCAAAGATCAAGAGCCTTGAACTGGAGACGAGGAGAGTAAGCGGAGTTGCGAACACGAGAGCAGGCGTCGCGTAAGACAGAGGTTGGTAGAGAGAGTAAAGCAGAGACAGCGTGAAGCGACGTGGTCTGTGAGTGTCCTCGTCGACGTGCGACGTTGACAGCTTCTTCTAACGCGTAAGCTGCTTCGGCCGTTAAGCATTGTTTCGCAACGTTCACCGCCGTTGGCATCGCCGGCGACCATAAATGAATAAAATTACACACACTCAAGTTTAGGTCTCAGCAGGTAAATTAGTTTACTACTATATTCTCTCGTGGGTCGTGGTTGTTGTAATAAGAAAACGTTAGAAAAAAAAATAAGTATAAATTGATTAAAGGAAGGAATGAGGAGGATTATACATAAACACACACACTGCCACTGTTGCTGGTTGAGTGGACACAAAGGAGGACCCGGACACGAGGGGGCAGAGAAAGTGAGAGTTTGGAATCGAACAGGAACAGGAGGAACAGGTGGGTGAGTGGATTACTTCTACTTCAGATTCTTTTCTTGCTTGTCTTTTTATCATTCTTTTGTTGCTGCCGTGTGTACAAGTCAATTTTTACGATTTTTATTTTCCCTTATGTTTCTTACAACCACATGTTAAATATCTTCGAAATCATACTCCTGGCCTGTGAATAAATATCTTGTTTATACGAAATTAATACTCTCATTTACAATATAAAATACTCGTATCTCTACGATGTGTGTACTTTGGAAAGTATAGTATTGCTATCGCCATATTTGTGAAGCTAAAATATACTATTCTATCAATGCATGAGTACTCAACGGACTTCATATTCGCTACTTCGTTCTTAAAATATTTATATCAATAGATACAAAGTTATAAGAGATCATGCATGTTCGTTTAAAATATATTGGACAATATATGTCATGGGTCTCATGTTTAACCCTGGGTTAATCAGTATAGTTAATTAGCGACGGTGTATATATTGGAAAATCTAGCTACACCATATCTTTCATTCGCTAACCTCGACCATTCCTATTTTTTTATGAAGTCATTTGATCATTGTGTAGTACATTATGTTAACGAAAATAAAATACAAATGCAAATGATGTTATCTGAAAAAGGAATCCTATAACATTTATTACCGAAAGATATAGAAAGATCAGTGTCGGTCCTGTCGGAGCCAAAATAAAAACAATGGATACGATCATACGACTTTATGAAATTAATAAAAAGAAAGTGACACTAAAACGATGACAATATAAAAGAAAAATGAAAATTGAAAAGAAAGGTCGCTTTGCATCATAAAGTTTGACAGAGACAAATGAGAAAGAAGGAACCCTATATTTTCACCACATACTCAACTCAACAAAAAAATAAAAAAACCTTTCATCACTTTCTTCTCTATCCCTTTCTTTTTCTTTATTCATTTTCCAATATATTTTTAATGTTTCTCCTCCTCCCATTCTCCACAATGTTTTGGAGATTACCTAATATTTTGCAAATCCCCATATGCATCAATCATCATCATTCTCCACATGATTTTGTGTTGTTGCTATCACTTGGAATTACCATAGCACGTCAACATAGATATTATCTTTGCGTGAGCATGTTTCTAAAAAAATTGATTCTGCGAAAATAACACATTCGAGTTAATTAGTGGATCTTTAAACTTGAAAGTAAAAAAGCTAAAAACGTGTATTCGTGGACTTAAGAAACAATTGTCACTACCGAACCTATAATATCATAATTTTTCAAGAGTTTTGGTAATCTCATCAGTATAACAAACCTTTTATAGCAGTTACATGATTTCACATAAGAAAGAAAGAAAATGTCACATTTGTGAACCCACATGGATGTCGATGGGCAAGGTGTCAATGTCTCACTCGTTTTAAGCCATTGCCCTATGAAATTTCGACAACTACTTATTTGCTATACGATTATATATATGCCAGACATTTTTTGTACTGAATACTGGTTTTTCTTTCTTTTTTTTTGTTCGTAAGGGAACATCAACCAAATAATTCATAGAATATTATAAAAAGTTTTACCTTTTTTTCCAGCAATTGGCGCGAATGAGAATCTTTCCTTTGAAGATCTCTCACTGATTGGAATATTTCTTTTTCTTCTTTTTATTTGCGGTACCTTTTTGTGTTTTGTGAATAGTCAAGTCATGCATATAATTCATATTTATAAAGTAATTTTATTCAAAATAAATACATATAAGAACCTCAAATTTCTCTAGCTCTAGTAATATATTTCTGTCATTCATTAGTTGGTTTTGGAGTTGAGTTTCTATATATATATGAAAATTTTATATAAAGTAAAAGTTTTACGGTTATAAAGAAAAAAAGTTACTCGGAAAAACATCATATCGTGGTAATTTATAGTTTAAAAAAATCTATGGAATAAACTGCAATATACTTTTTAATTACTAAAAATGATAAATTTAATTCATCTAAGTATTATTTCGTATAAAACAGTTGCACTTACAAAAATTATCGATATAGTAAGTATAGAAAGTGAACAATAAAAGTTAGGATCTTGAGCTATATCTAAGTTTGAACGATGAGAATTTAAATTAAAAAATGTGTAAAAATAAATTAAGAGACAAAACTATTAACAAGGTTTGGTTCTCCAAGAAATGAATCTATTAGAAACAAAAATCTCGTATATAATCGTCAACGAATAAATCAAGTCAATTCCTCTTTGTCTACCACTCAGAATAATAAGAGAGATACATCCAAATATTATGTTGCCGTAGCATATAATGTATAAACAATCTATCTAATTTACTTAAAGAAATAAATTCAATTATGAATTAGAGACTTATTTTGATGGCATTTATAGGTTTTGCCATTTTTTGCAAAAAACTTTTCAAATTGCCATATTCTTATATACAAAAACACAATTTTACGCATAACAGTTGGGTTGATTAGGTTCCAATTTTTTGTAGGGTATAAATTTTGTTATGAGTATGTGTTTTATGAAAAAATAATTCTCAAATGTTTAGTTTTTAAAAAATTGAAAATGACAGATTTGTAAGAAAATTGAGAAATTGATGTTTTAAAAAAATGGTTGGGCAAAAATGGCATTTTAGACAATAATCCCAAAGAAATATTCAAACTTTTTTTACAAAAAAAAAAAAAAAGAGTACACTTTTCTTATGGGTATCTCTGTATACACAATATTTACTGTATAATGATGAAAATAGAAAAACATTCTCCCCATAAACTTTTATTTAATCAAAGGTTAGAATATATGAGTTTAACACCGATGGAGCGTCTCATGGGAATCCAGGATTGGCCACGGCTGGAGGAGCTTTGCGGGATAGAGAGGGGAATTGGTGTGGAGGTTTTGTCTTTAATATTGGTATTTGTTCAGCCACCTTAGCCGAGCTTTGGGGAGTGTACTACGGTCTTCATATCGCATGGGAAAAGAGAGTTCCGAGGCTGATTTTACAAGTAGATTCGGAGATAGTGGTCGGTTACTTAACGACAGGGATTATTGATACTCATCCTTTGTCTTTCCTGGTGCGTTTGTGCCATGGCTTCATTTCGAGGGACTGGATAGTCCGTATTTCGCATGTGTATAGGGAAGCTAACCGTCTATCCGATGGCTTAGCTAACTATGCTTTTTCTTTACCTTTTGGTTTTCAGTTTTTAGATACGGCTCCGATTGATGTCGAGTCGATTATTGAGGATGATATTCGTGGAACTATGTTTTCTAGAAGCATTCGTTTGTAATTTTTTGCATTTATTTAATAAAACAAGACGGGACTTAGTCCCGGTCTTCTACCAAAAAAAAGAATATATGAGTTTAAAATGAAAGTGTTTCAAAACATACGTATTAATTTCCTATTTAGGAGACAACCCTTCAATTCTAAGTGGGAACTATGCTAAACTAAATTAGGGTCGCGATAATATTTATTTTGGTATGAAATGATGTCCTAGTGTGGACCATATTATTTCACGCTCATTGTAGATAGCAACATTTCAGAAGATGATCCTATAAATATAGAACTTTATTTATCTCATGTTTTTTCATTTATTAGCTCACTACTAGACACTTGATTAAATATCATATATTTTCCATTTATTTTGAGGGTACTTAGTTTGAATTTGAAATATAATTATATATACCCTAAAAATTTTAAACTTGCCCATCTATTCATAGTTGACGCAATGAACCATAGAGTATACACTGTTATCTAAAGTAAAACAACAGTTCTTTTTCACAATCATATACAAGACAGCTTTTTTACATATGAATGAATGTGTCACATGCGAGATAATTTTTTCAACAAAAGTGGAGGTTTCTTCTTTAGGGAACCAATATCCTCGTTGACGTCTTCCGATCATACACCAAGAAGACTATGAACACTGATAAAAATAAAAACTTATTTAATCAATTAAATAAAAATAGTATTTGGTGAAGGATCGATACATCTGAAATTTTATCAAATCGGATAAAATACATCATAATTAGGCATTTCATTTTCACTTATTAGCACTTATTGGTTAATTAGTATACCATATGTATTCGTATCAAAAATAATAGTTGACTACTAGTCAGAAAAAAAAAAACATAACTATCCTCATAGTTAGAGTTAGAGTTGACTACTAGTCAACTAATGTCGTCGAATCTGATATGGTCCAAACGTATCTTGTTGAACCTTGTTTAACCAACAATGGAAGTTTAAGCATGGCAAAGACTAATGTAAAAATAAAGATTGGTGGTGAAAATGTTAATCAATATAAAAGTTTAGTGGAAAACTAAAACTTTAAAATAACTTAGAGTATGTGGACCCATTTTGCCCATGGAGTTTGATATAACAATTCCTTTTGTTTAATTTCCATCTTCAAATATGTCTTTTTTTCATTGGCTATATAGCATTTTTGGCATTTAATAATGTTTTATCCATATTTCTTGGTACATCAAACATTAATGTCACAGTTTTCTTGTAAATGTGCATCATATCATACTTACGATATTTATATACGTGGAAATGGCATGAAGTTCTATTTAGAAAATAAATACTATGGACCATATTATATATCCTACTATTTTGTGATAGTTTTAGTCGTTTGTGTTATTATTATCCGAATTTAAAGTTGCATAATACATTTTTTTTTTGTCGTCGTTGCATAATACATTTTGTGGGAATAAAATAAAACAAAAATATACTCACCAACTCACATTATAAAACATAAGCTATGACATATATTAATTTTTGGATACCGTTGGATATATCTAATATATACGATGTTTTGGAGTTTTTGTGAAAATGGTAGTGAACTAGTGGTGTTTGCCTTTGTTTTCTTGGACTTCCAGATGCGTTAAACCCCTCATACGATAATTTGGAATTTGGGTTGATAATCAAACCCTCAATTGAGAACGAAAAATACTATTTGAAATCAATCGACAAAATAATTGCAACACCTACAAAATGACAAAACAAAAGGATCAAAACACATGAAAAAGAGAGATGAAAGAAAGACATCTTGAAAAGTTGGGATTTGAAGGGTCGGTCAATCCTTCAGGGGAGGTGGGGGGCAATGTGAGATAATTTTAGATTATAGAAATGATGAAGTTGCCATTATATGTATCTAAGTTGTATTTTTTTCTATGAAAATTATGGAGTTTGAAGAAACTATTTGAATTTGTGTGGGTCTTTAGTGTCCTATTTACGAAACTAATCACTCAAAAAAGTTTTGGAATAATTATGAATCAAATATCAAAGGGCAAGATATGTTTGTCTCTTGTCTAAAGTATAACGACGAGACTTCACCCCTCTTTTTAATTTTTTTGCTTTCCATTATTTGATTCAAAGTTATCTATAAGCAAACAAATAAGTGTAGTACTGTATATGACTCAATTCTTTTTCCTGGCGGCTAGATGTTATAGCTATCATCAGAAAATAAAAAAGTGAAGCAAAACAGCAAATAAAAGGCTAGTCTACATTTCATAGGTTGGTCGAAAAGTATAACAGGATCCTAAACATGATCGATGAAATTATGTCTAGATTATTACTCATATATCAAATGAATCGTATGTTGAAAAGAAAAGAAAAAACACATTGATGATGCTAAATAAACTTAACTTTATGCATGATCATCACAGATACACGAAAATTTTGTTTTTAGTACATCAGCACAACATTTTAAAGGCATCAATACATAAATGCAATAGATATGAACACTTCATCTCTAAATAGTTTTATGTAGTGACAAATTATACACAAATGAAGAACTGATCCGATGATGTCTTCATTGAAAGAGTCATAGAAATAAATATTATATACATAACTAGTTACGGCTATAATAGAGAGACTATAGCACATTGTTATTGATTTGGTTTAGTTTGATAAAGAGAGAGAGAGGGAGACGGAGACAAGACACCAATAATAAAGGCCAAACCCACTACGGGCAGAATCAAGCAAGACTGTTAATATACACACACAATCACGGGGACCCTATGTGTAATCACAAGCCCTAAAGAACAAATCACGAGCTCCACTAATACTTTTCCTATATCTGGTACACTTATGTTCTCTCTCCTTTTTTCTTCTTTGCCTTTTCATATTTGGTAAACTGTGACCCTTACATATGTAAACACTATACATTAATGGGATCATTTGCAAATATTCAACGTCTGTTTTAAATATTTAGGCATAAATATTCGCATCTTAACGTCTGTACACATCGGTTCACCCATACCATCTTAATTAAAACCTATCATGAGCATAATAGTGGAATGACAATATCGTTGAATCAAACAAAAACAAGGAAATAAAAGAAAGCTCTAGAAATAAAAAAAGAAAAAAGAAAAAGAAATATGTGCACTGAAGTTAACTTTCACTAACCTACAACATACATAGGTGTATAAATAGATGTACATTAAATTTTTTTCTCTTTTGTCAACTTTTGCATAGTGATTAACCTTGAAATTACAAGGCTGATGCATTCAGTAAAATAAAAATCACAGAACTGAAATTGAAAAATCAGAGCTGTATTAGTATGACCACTTAATAACAAGAGAAGTTTGGGAGATCTTAAATTTTTATTTCGCTTTTTATAGAAAAGAACCTTTGACAAGATAACATATCATATCGTGGATGGGTTTATTTTCTGCATGACACGTAAAAATAGTTTGTTCCATTAGTGGGAGTCCCGTAGTGACTTGATAAAGTCAACTTCTCCTAAATATTTGTATGACAGATTGACAAGGTTAAACAAAAATAAAAAATGACTGTATTTAGTGGTTTTATTTCCTTTCTTTATATCCTCTAAAACACTTCATTTTCGTCAGACTTACATTATTACATATACTTTCTATGGTGTAAGTTTATAGACTAGCTAGTGGTTTTATGATTATGAATGAGTTAGCAAATTTTTGTGCATGTATAAGTTGCCGTGGAACTAACATGAAAGTAACTCTCTGAATCATATGACCTAACCTTATAATACTTTTTCTTCAATTCTATCAATCTTGTAACTGAATAGTGAATACGAACAACAACACAAAAACGTACAAGATATGAAAATATCCATCATCCATGGGCCTGTCTTATAAACCTTTTATCAAACTATTAAGCCCATTAGTGATATGTGGACATGACTCATGAGTCAGGAGTGAGTGTGCCATTAAACCATTAAACATGACTAGTCTTCAAAGTCCAAAGTCAAAAGTTGTAAACAAGAATGGCTTTTGAATCAATAGCAAAATAAGTTTATATTGGGATTTGGATGTTGCTGGTTATTAATAAGGTGTGTCTACATAAAGGCTGGTCAAATTCTTAATTTTTATTTTTTTAAACCAAAAGTCAATTTCTTAATTAATTAGTATAGTTTGATCAAATGTCTACAATATATATGTGTTGTAACATTTCACAATATTTTGAATACCTTTCATATATATTCTTTTCATTTATGCCAAGCCTAAATGGGTTTGGAACATATGCTGTGTACGGTGTACCACTAGACTACAACCACAAAATCTAACCGGACCTAGAGAATGTAATGAATGAATAAATTAATCTCTCCAAATAGCAAAGCCCTAATTTCTTCATCAGCGAAGAAAATGTGGTCACATGGAAAAGCTGATATAGGTAACAGTAACACTAATGCCTTTGCTGAGAAAACAATATAATTGTAGTCGGTGGGAGTTCAGATCAATTATAGCAAAATATATATAATAATGATGATTGTTTACTATAGAGCTACTGGTAAAACCATGATTAATCACCCACCACCACATGGACGTTGTACCAAAATCTTTTGTTTTTTAAAGCTTTCTTTTTATTGTTATCACTCACCAAAATTCTAAAATTTTCAGAGGTTTTCTCTAGATACTTGTGTATAATCATTTTGAAAATAACAATTAATTAGTATTTGTATCTTCATGTTTATGTTGTTGTTATGAAGAAGTGTGAACTATCTTCGACTTAAAGCAAATAAAATATGATTTAACACAATCTATAATGATTGTGGCTACTCTCTCTGGTTCGGTGGATAATGATAAAAATTTGAGATTTAATTAAGAGATTAAGAGATAGATTAGTCCAAAACGAATGACTGTCTTTACAAAATTGCCTGCATATAATAAGACTTTGTTGCGCGAGCTGTTTTTTCTTCTCCTCTTTTTTTTTTTTTTTCAAGGAAAAACATTTTACAATTAGCTTCAAACTTTTAGATGAATTATTGAAGTTAAGGTTCATTTATATTTGGTTTAGGCTCAAAACCTTTTAAACGCATACTACACTATACCAAGTCATCACAGTTTTTGATAATTGGATGTAGTTTGTTTTCTGCTCATGATGTACTCATTTGGTATTTTTACAGTTTATTGTAGTCTCAGGCCGAATCAACTGTTTCAATTTTCCTAATTAAGATTGTATGATTTCATGTTAACATAAACAAACACACACAATTATCCATGATGGTGTAAATTGTAATAAAACATTATTCTAACGTTCCACGGATTTTTTTTTTTTTCAGTTTGTCTTTCAGCTGTCCACTTTATTTTTATTTTGTCTTTATCCTGCTTTTACTTGAATTTGCCACTACAACTACAACGTTCAATTTCTGTAGTAATAGTTTAAAAAAGGTGTGGGGAAAAATACTTTAATCCAGAGAAGAAAAAAAAGGGCAAAGAGTAAAAGCAAAAAAGAGACACAATCTCCTATTGATTGAATTGATTAACATAAAGTTATATGATATGATCCTTACCAAAAAAAAAAAAGTTATATGATATGATTTTTTCTTTCTTCCTTCCCCCAAATTCACGATAAACTCTTGACTATATTGCCTCATCTAGTTATAAAGAACTAATAAAAGTAACTACAACATCTTGTGTTGTTGTAACATTGAAAAGTCTTAAGAGAAATTTAGTCTATCTAGATTAGGTTAGTGATGAATGATGATCATATATGATATATGGTGTATTAGGATTGATTAGATTCGCTTTCTTATAACTTAAAAATAAAATAAAAACACAGTGGAAGATTTATATAGATTTTTTAAAGTAGAATTAACAACAATCATCTGAAAGATTCTTCCTTTTTACATTATTTAATTAAGCTTTTGAATTCGATTTTGTCCCAATTCAAGAAAAAAAACTTCCGTCGGTTCAACATTATAATAAACATAAAGTCAAAATACGCCAATTAAACAGTGATATCATTTTACACATGTCAACCAGTGATTAGTACACGTGTCATTAAGGTGAAAAGGAAAAAAAGAACCACGAACCTATCAATCCCGTAACCTGAAGAAACCTTTAGAGAGAAAAAAAAAACCGGTAAGACAAGACATCGCACCATGTCCGTTATTGTTAACTTTGGTCCTACAGAGCCAATACAGAGGAGAAGAAGAAGAAGAAGTATCTGATGAAGAAGAGGAAAGAAAGATCAGGGATTTGAGATTAACTTATCTACAGAGCATGCGAGACTTTGAGAAGCTTATCATTAATACCAACAATGGGTTTTAGTTTTTTCACTCCATTCTCCATCACGTGATCGCAAGTTTCAACCTTTTCACTTCTCTTCTCTCTCTCTCTCTTTATCTCTCTTTCTCCTCCGTGTGTCTCGCTTTGTTCCTGTAACTCTCTCGTGAGTGGTGGTTGGTCAATGGCGGTTGATGTGAAGTCTGTGCTTGAGTTTCTCCGGAGAAATGGTTTGACGGAGGCGGAATCTGCTCTCAGAGACGATATTAACGAGAAGAACCAACTTGCTTCTTTCGATTTCGAGAAGTTTCTGTTTCCGATTCCGCCGCCGATTAGAATCACGGCGAGTTCTCGTCCTTCTGATTCTACCGGAGAAGATTCCGGTGGTGGTGATGGGTTTAAGTCTTCTTCTGACGACGAGTTTGTCAGCTTGGACTCCTCTACTTCTGGCTTCTGTTCTTCTTCCGGTGAGTTCTTTTTTCTAAGTTTTTCCGATCTTAATGGAACATTGCAGTGTGAAACCAAACTAGAGATGGTATTTGCTAGATATTGTAAGCTTGGTTCTTGATCTGATGTCAAGAAATATAAGTTCAACATTGATTGATTTAAAAGATTTTGTATAAATGCAGGGTTTGTGAATCCTTATGGAGATGGTTCATCATCTGATGGACAGTCTCAATTTGGGACGGCTCGGACATATCCCGAGTGGAGCGAGTTTTACTTGCATAACGAGACCGAAGATGAAGATGAGTTCATGTCTCCTGCATTTAGAGAATCTGATTTCTTCATCTGTCCTGTTACTGCAGAGGATAAGTTCATCACAGACAACCAATTCGAGAACACGGTTGGTGTCTATGATAAATCATCATCCCAAGGGTCTCAAACTGAAGCTAGTCTTGATTACTTAGATAAGCCTTTTCTTCTTAGCAATTTGGAGGATGATGACTCAAAAGATTTCATTGGTCTGGATGATAAAACTGATGAGCTTGATGGGTTTAGCTGTGAGGAAGATGATACAAAAGGTAATGATGATTTGAAAACCGGTGATCATGAGAATGTAACAGATGAAGAGGTTGGTGTTGTTCCTGAGGTTGAAGATGAATATGAAATATTTGATCTTAGAATCATTCACTGGAAAAACAGGTATGTTCATTTTCATTGGTAACTCTTTAGATATATGATCTCAAAAAGAAAGAAAGATGGGTCTGTAATCGTTTTTTGCTCTTTACAGGACTGGATTCGAAGAGCACAAGGATCTACCTATTGTGATTGACACAGTGATTGGAGGAAGATACTACATTACGGAATACATTGGTTCTGCTGCATTTAGCAAGGTGGTTCAGGCACAGGATCTACACAACGGTGTCGATGTTTGTCTCAAGATTATCAAGAACGACAAAGATTTCTTTGATCAGAGTTTAGACGAGATCAAGCTATTGAAACATGTCAATAAGCATGATCCTGCTGATGAACATCACATCCTGCGGCTCTATGACTACTTCTACCATCAGGTAAGAGGTCTGGAAAGACTGAATTATTTGGTTTCTCTTAAAGAAGTTTCTAATTCTTGAAAAACAAATATGTAACAGGAACATCTGTTTATCGTCTGTGAACTTCTCCGAGCAAACTTGTATGAATTTCAGAAATTCAACCAAGAATCAGGAGGAGAACCATACTTTAACTTGAGCAGACTTCAGGTTTGTTGTTTCCTAGACCTGAAAAAAATGACTAAAACCCGGCTTTTGTGTATCTTAATTGATGTTTTTGTTTCCTCAGGCTATAACCCGTCAGTGTTTGGATGCGCTTGTGTTCCTCCACGGTCTAGGAATCATACATTGTGATCTCAAACCTGAGAATATACTGATAAAGAGTTACAAAAGATGCGCGGTAAAAATCATCGATCTTGGAAGCAGCTGTTTCCGCTCTGACAACTTGTGCTTGTATGTACAATCACGTTCCTATAGAGCTCCTGAAGTGATTCTCGGGCTTCCGTATGACGAAAAGATCGATTTGTGGTCTCTTGGATGTATTTTAGCAGAGCTTTGCTCTGGTGAGGTACTGTCTGGTTTCCATTAAAAGTCTTTTCTATATATGTTTTATCCCACATATTCAAGAAACTAGTAACACAATGGTATCAATGTGGGCATCAGGTTCTGTTTCCAAACGAAGCAGTAGCGATGATATTGGCAAGGATTGTTGCGGTATTAGGTCCTATAGAAACAGAGATGCTAGAGAAAGGTCAAGAGACACATAAATACTTCACCGAAGAGTATGATATCTTCCACTCAAACGAGGTAATATTTCTTGATTAAACCGAAAAGACTTGAAGTAGTATTATTTGCTTGAATGTGACTCATTGTTGTTGTTGTTTTGGTGTGACAGGAGAGCAATGAGATTGAATACATAATAACAGAAGAAACATGCTTGGAAGAACAATTACATGTTAGTGATGAATTGTTCATAGATTTTGTAAGGACTCTACTTGAGATCAATCCATTGAGACGTCCAACAGCTCTTGAGGCACTTAACCACCCTTGGCTCTCTTCTTCTTCTTCTTACGATTGACTTTTCTACTTTTTTTTTTTTCTTTTCTTGGCTTCTTATTGTGTTGTCTTGTTCTTGTTTCTCCTGTTTTCTTTTCATTTTTTGGTTGCTGTAATTCAGTAATTGTGAGATTATGTGTATAGAACTGTTTCACATTGTAAGTAAAATGCTTGTGTTGTGCAATAAAAGAATTTTGATACAAAGTTCTGAGTTGCTGGTTGTTGTTGGGTCTATAGATCAAAACTAAAATTTGGACCATCATTATATAATGTACATTTATATGATGACCAAATATGATACATTATGTTGTTGCCTACTCCTTGTACCAAATACCAATAATAGATTTTAGAGTAGTTGGCACAAAACTCCAATGTAACAATATTGATACCCTCCCATAACCCATAAGCAATACCAATCAAGATACACAAACGAAACAATTGTAAATCGTGTTAACATAGCCAAAATGTCAAAAGTATAAAAAGTGAAAGATGTTATCAAAGACTTTGTTACAGTTTTGAAGGTTGACAAAAAAAATAAAAAGCAAAAAAGAAAAGAAAGATAAATGAAACAAAATATAGAGTTTTTAATATATAAACAGAAATTCCATATTCAATGTTTATTTATGATTACTTAATACTATTTCAAACTTACATTAAAATTTAGATTTTGTGCATCTTAAATAACAAAAGAAAAACATATAAATGGGTAATAAGTTATAAGGATTTTTTTTCCCTTAACATATTTGTATGTGTTTTAATTTTTTGATTTATGGGATATGTAAATCTAGTTTTATTCAATTAATACACATATTAAATTAAAATGATAAATTTGCAAACTTTCCTTTTTCCAATAATGTTTCCATTATAAAAAAATGTAAAAAAGGGAATGAACACAGCACTTTCCCTCTCTTACAAATCTGTCTCTTCTTTAAAACTTCTCCAACCTTCATTTATTCGCGCGTGTCTCCCCACCTCACTAATATATACTGAAACATCGACGTGGTTCTCAATCTCCAAAAACAGCGCGTGGATCGTAATAATCATTTCTCGTCAAAAAAAAAAAAAAAAGGAAATTGACGTTTTGCCTCCTTCACCAAAAAAAAAAGATTGCGTGAGCCATCTTTGCTTTGTCTAAGCTCGATTCGATTTAGTTCTTCCTCCTCTGGGATCGAATCGGGTTCCGATTCATGGCGGAATTGAGTCAAACCGATTTGGTTTACTCTCCTCGTTCGATTCAACTATGGAATGTATTTGTGAACTGGCTCGATTATTTCTACGAGTTCTTTCTTAAGATCCTTGGTGCCGTTGGTCATCATTCACTTCTATCTACCTCTCCTTCCAACAAGGATGGTTTCAAACCTTTGTCTGTCATCGATTTACCGGAGATTACGGCCGAACCACCTCTTTCCGTTGAAATCGCCTCCGCGAGAACCTCTACTGAACGCCAAGTCAGCACCATCCAGAAACTTACGGTATTATGCTCTTTGTTTTTTTTCCTTTTTTTTCCTTTTGATTTATTTAAAATGGCAGTGGTGCTTGAAGAAGCTGTTAGCATTTCCAGAATCTTTTTTAGCTTGTTTGATTTGAATTAGCTTTGTTCAATTTTGATGCATTGTTCATAGATTTAGCAATAACTTGTTTAGTTGCTGCCAGTAGTATGTAAAGTATGGTCCTTTTTGCATCTAGTAGTAGTAGCTATTGGTAGTATTTTGAGAGTGTTGTCTGAAAAAATGTAGGTAGTTCTTGACTTGGATGAGACACTAGTGAGTGCCTATGAGACTTCTAGTCTACCTGCTGCATTACGTAAACAAGCTATTGAAGCTGGCTTGAAATGGTTTGAGCTGGAGTGCGTTTCTTCAACCAAGGTGAGATCTTACTAGCTCTATCAAGTTACTTCACCTTTTTTTTTTGTTGGTTGATATGCAAAATAATTAATCCCACTTTTTTCCTGCCTCAAGGAATGTAATGGGAAGCCTAAAACAAGTTACGTAACAGTGTTTGAGCGTCCAGGATTGCACGAGTTCTTAGAGCAACTCAGCCAATTTGCTAATCTTATTCTTTTTACTGCTGCTCTCGAAGGTCCCCTCTTTTTGAGTTACTTACTCTCTTCTCTGTTTTATCACACTCTCTCTCTGTTCTAAGCGTTTTTAACATGTTTCTCAAAATGTGCAGATTATGCTAGACCTCTTGTGGACAGAATAGACACACAACATGTATTAAACCATCGGCTTTATCGTCCTTCTACAGTCACCACGTAAGTTTTTAGTTTGCACGAATAATACGATTTATCTTTCTTTTCCTTAGATAATGATTGTGAGTGATGAGAGTATTCTCTGCATTTTATCATCAGGCAATATCGAGATCATGTGAAGGATCTGTTATGCGTATCAAAGAATATGTATAGGACTGTTATTGTCGACAACAATCCTTTCTGCTTTCTATTACAACCTTTAAATGGGATTCCATGTGATTCATTTACCGCAGAACAGCCAAATGATACTCAGGTATGTAGATCTCATTTTTTTGGTTCATGTAATACAGAAAAACATGTTATTCATACGTTGGAATCTAATGAGATCTCATTTATGCAAACCAAAAAATAACACATATTGAAGCTACTAGATGTTGTTCTTCCACTACTTAAGCAACTTTCAGAAGAAGAAGATGTAAAACTAGCGCTTTACGATAGATTTCACATGCCTGAATGGTTTGAAAAGCAAGGCATACCACTGTCTTACTGGACATCATCATCACAGGTACATGTATCTACATAGTTGGAAATCTCTCTCATAGCTCACATATATAGAGTGGAAAGTGTTGACAAGTTTGGTTGGTTCTGGTTTGGACCATCCAATTCAACGAATTTTAGGTTTGTCTAGATTGGACATACTGTGACTGTGTGTATTCATGTTTTTATGAGTAAAAAATAAATAAAGATCAAGTCTTATTTCGTCTTGTGTTTGATCAAATCAAATATGATTTACTATTTGTTTTTGTTTCCTATTTGATGGTAACTTGATGTTGGTCTACATGAGCACATGGCCATATAAAAAAAAACTACAATCCACGATCCATCTATTTTCAAATCAGCTCATTGTTTGGCATTGACGTACATATAGGCATATGTAGCCATGTAAAATGTTTGTTACTGGATTTAAGTCTTCTGGTTTTCATTGCATTTGGGTTTTTGTGATTATATAGTATTTGTATTACCTATGTGAATCCATAAGTCACCTAGACTTGGATTGGTAAGTAACACCTAACCTGATAACGTATTTTTCAAAATTTTCTTACTTATGACTTGCCATATAAGATCCTCAGGGACTGAATAGCGAAGAAAACTCCCTTAAAAACCTTAGTTAATAGTTAAGTTAATTTATTTAACACCTTTTAAAAACAAAATACCCCAAAGCACAAAACACCAAAACCCCAAAAACCCTAATTTTAGATTCAAGAAGGCAGTCTTCACGATGATCCCACTTGATTTTCCATCAAAGGAAATCTAATGTGGTCAATAGCGAAGCACAGCTTTCGAGTCTTTAGATGCCTAAACACCCAAACAGTGACAAAATCAGAAGTCTTCATAAGACTATACTTTGTCACAAACTCTTTCCATCCCGAAGTTAAAAAAGGTGCCCTCTTCCATAATTTGAATATCATATGTTGTACTTTCCGATCTGGTCTGTACACCAAAACATTAATCCCCACGCTTGGATTCTCTGACGCTTCTAGGAAAGGAACTATTGACTCTGCCACGAACTGCCTCGGTAACATGAGCCTGCTTTGATTTCCATCCACGTCGCTCAGCTTCAACTGCTTCTTTAGCGGTTTGTTGAATGGCCTCGGCACTTCATCAAATATCTCTGGTGGTTCGGGTTCAGCTCTGTACCATGTTTGAATGAGCCTCTGTTTTTCTTCTGAAAAGCGCTCTTTCTTGTCTATTCTCATCATATTCTGATTTTCAACCTTCTTAGGTTGGTTTGTATCAGCACGTTGGCTTACTTGTAATAATGGAGTCGACTCATCTTCAAACTCAACCTCATCATCTGTATCGTCTTCTTCGGGTGCTTGAGCTTGGCTTATGTGCATCAATATCCTGGCTGCTATGACAACTTCTGCGTCTTTTTCTTTTTGTTTGAAAACCATGATTTCTCTGCGTTCTCCCTATCTTACCTTAAGGAACAGTCAATGTTTTTAAGGTTTTTATATTTTTTCTTCCTTTTTATGATTGCTTAACAAAACATATATTTCCTTATATAATTAGGTTTTCCATTAAAATCGTATTTTTTTTTAATTATCAACAAAGTAAAATTTAATCTTTTATACTTTGAAGAACAAGTTACCTGACCAATAAAAATTTGCCACATAATTTTTTTTTTATAATTCTGATTTTAATAAAAGATTTCTCAAAAATAAAATTGTGAACGTAAGAAAAAAACAAAACAAAACTTCCTCTTAACAATCCCTAAAGTTTCTCCACACTATCACCACGTTTACAAGATCGTAGAAACTATTTCATCCTATTATATAAATTTAACTCACCATGAACTCAAAACTCATTAATTTCTTTGCTCTTGCAAAACTGTTCCATGGAGATTCCCAAATGATTTCATTCCATTGGTGGCATATCCCCAGAAACCAAACCCGTATGATCAAACGTAACATCTATCCCCTCTAGAAAGCTTACTTTTTTATGTCACTATATTCTCATAGAGTTGTCCATCTTATGAATTTAGCTAGGTGCACCACATGGGAGATGACAAAGAGTGAAAGATGTATAATCGAATGCCAAGGAAATGCAAGGTAATCACTAATTCATCTATCTCTTTCCCATTGTGAAATCTTTTAAGCAAATTTTCAGTTTCTATACAAAATCTGAAACACTTTAGTACTCTCTGCTTGGTTTAGGAATTGATTAACCCAAAATTCAATGGCAAATAGCAACGAGCATCACAAATTACGTTCGTATACCATTATAGAGCAAGGTATAGTTTCTTCTCTGTATTCATGCGATTTGTATGTGTATGACCTTTTTCATATGGAAATCCATGTTTTTTAAGTCTTTGCTAATGATTGAGTTTTTATTGTTGAATATGCAAGAAGATGCACATATATATTAAAAAAAATTATGCGAGTTATAATCCTCTCAAGTATATCAATCTGTATGACGTTAAAAAATTTTGTTTCTATTTACAGTACGTTTGCATTATCATGATTAATTTTGTTGTGTCCATGGGTTCTTTCCATTGCATGTTATGGCTTTTTTACTTTTCTATGTTGTCTAACAGGTGAAATAGAAGAAACCGGAATATTATGAATAGCATCTAACCTACTTAGGTGAAGACAAATACACAACCAAGAAACATATATAAAGAACGAGGAATCCGATTGAAGACGAAATAACAATAGAGGATGAAAATAATACCATATAGATATAATATAATAATTTGGGTAAAATACTAGTAAATTAATATTTCAAACTCATGTTCAAAGATATATATCCTCACGACTTCAAATTATGTATGGGATTATCATCTTACATTAGATTTTTACATATTGAAAAAAATATAAACTCTATAAATTACATTTTTTTCAATATAGTAGGTAAAATACACTTTTGGAGATATCAGAGCAAATGATCAATTTGATTGATCTTTCAAGCTACATTATACAATACCTCAAAAGCTTTTCTTTTTTGAAAATGGTGCAAATACTTTTTTAGAGACACACATTTTCTTCTAAGCCAAATCATTCAAAGATGAAACGCATAAGAAGTCGTACTGATTTCATTTTCTCACCCTTCTTATCATACAAAGGCACAGATCGAATCCCCGGTCTTAATTCTGAAACAGGCAAGCATGTTTGTCCCCCAAAATCATCCTTCTCCGACATATCATACTCTCTTACTTCGATCCTAAGTAATGCTAGCTCTGGAACGGTCAGTGGGAAACTGAATTCCTCATCCCAAATTGGATACCAATTGTCTTCGATTATTTTCGTCTTCTTTTTCGCGTTATCTGCTGGTACACCCACTATAAACATCTACAAAGCTCATAAGTCAGCAAATCTAATAAGCTCTTTGAGAAATTTAAAGATTGTTACAAAAAGAGACCTTGTGAAAATTGATATTACCTTAGTGTAGAAATCAGGAGGAGAGTATGCATCAAAGTGAGTGTGACTGAAGTCCATACGCCATCCATCTCCCATATATACTTTCACCTGTTGTAAAAACCGCAGCAAAAAGATAAGACTAATGAAAATTGAAATGTAACTGCATGTTATAAATATATGTAGAGGTTGTTGTTTGCTTGCCTTTAACGTTTCTTTCACAGGGAGTTTCTTCCTTGGGTCAAAGACTTCGTCACGAAACCCTTTCTTCATCAAGAAGTTTGGTTTCTTGACATAGCCACATCCTCCATTGGCTCTAAACATGCCGTGCATCAACCACAGAGATTTCCCATATCCCTATTATCACCAAAATGTTTTATTATTTGTTATACAAAGATTTGTCAAGCATTTTATGTATAAAGGTTATATCCATAGCGAGATGTATAAATTTAAGCCTTTTTGTGTAGTTTGTTACCTGCATGTTGAATGCAATCATTTGCGCTCCATGAGTCCAACCGATAAGCGGTTTGTAGTTTGAGGAGTTAAATCTTGTCCCTTTTGGGTATATCCGAAGCAAATTCCGTTGTGTAAACCTAGAAAACATATAGAGATCAAGTTGCAACCCGAGCATTTAAAGGGTTAGGATGGCATATGAATTAGTATTACCTTACAACATCCTGACTATTGGATGAACAAGTCCTGTCAAGTTCCTGTTCGCTTAAACTCAAACGTCTCACTTTATCAACCACAGCTTTCATCTCTTCTTTCACCGCTCCCTTTGGTTTCCCGGCATGAATTGTGATCAACCGTTTGTATGCCGGTTTCTGATCTTCACTAGCTTCTTCATCTTCTTGATCACTATCACTCTAATTCAAAACACAAAACTATATTATAAAACAACAAACAATGTGTGTGAACTTTTTCTGAAATGAATTAAGTTCCTTTATTGTTTACCTTGCTTTCACAATCTTGGTCAAATAACATACTCTCTAGTGTCTGAACCTCCTCTGTTCTAGGTGTTTCGTCCTCGGACGATGGAGATACATTATTATCCTTCTGTTTAACAATCGGGTTCCTCGATTCAAGATACTCTTTAGGCGGTTTTGTTGAGATGATTATCCGATGAAGCAGTGAAGCAGGAGAAGGAAACTCCTCCAAGCTATCTGATTCAGGGTAATACAACATCTGCCCAAAAATCTGCGTAGCCATCTAAAGAAAGAAAGGAAAATACCGGAAAAAAGATTCATAAAACATCAAGATCAAACTGATTGATTCACAAGACAGATCAATATATGCATTACCTCAGCAACTTTGGCTTGAAGATCAGATGTAAGATGATCCTCTAAAGTGATGATAACCGGATAAGGTGAGCTAGAAAACGCGTAATCTCTTATCGATTTTAAGCATTTGATCAGCGGTACAGGCGTTGTAAGCGTTCTAAAGAATCAAGAAAACGGTGGTTTCTGAAAATCTTTTTTCAATAAAAAAGAAGGAACCAGAAGAAGAACAAGGCTTATTACATATACCATACCTTCCGTGAAGGACATTGATATCTGTTCCAGTAGAGTTAGGCCAAAGATCAAGCTCGATGACTCGTACACCTCTTTGCAAGGCTTTGATGACAGGGACTTCGCTGCAATCGCTGCTTAGTTGATTACCCGTAAGATACGAATTGTGTCCTGTGTATATAAAGTAATGTGACAATGGAGCTGTCATGTCTTGATGCACCTGTTTCAAAAGACACACATATTTGTAAACCAAAGTTTCCATTTTTTAATTGGTGGGCATAGATAAAGGTTTCGCATTTTCAATCTTACGTGAGGTGTAATGGGAGGATTGAGATCGTCGTAAAAGAGGAAATTGAAGAAATCGTCGAGATCAAGGCCGTGACGCGTAAAACGCGTGACGTGGTGTCTCCGTCGTATAACCTCGTCGATCAACTGTTGAGCCTCCGCGACGGTGGTTCCTGTATCACCTTGATGGTCATCGAGGAAAGAACAGAGCTGCTCTGCGCCCATTACGCCAGAGGATCCGTCTCCGTCACTTGAATCCCCGTCGACGCTTCCTCCTCCTCCTCCGCCACCGACGGCGAATTGGCAGAAAGCGTCACGGACGTCGTCGGTAGGTGTGACTTCGTTGATCTTGAACTTACGGTTGAAACATTTGAACATTTTGTAATTGTAACTACCGCTGTCGTTATTATACGACTCTGTTTTCTTCTCCTTCCCCATTGTTAGAAAAAATCGAAAGTTTCAAAATTTTCGATTTTTTGAAATTAGGGTTTGTGTCTTCGAATCCAGGAATGGTTTGGATTGTTCGTGGAATTCGAAGAACTGAGATTTGGGGATTGAGAAGATTGAGGAGAAAGAAGAAGATGAGTTTCCTATAAAAGAGGAGGCTTTGAAGCGGGATCGTTTGTCTCTCTTTTTTAATTTTTTTCCGAACTCCTTTTGAATAATTTGTTTTTTTCCTATTTTTTTATTTTTTTCCTTTTTTTCCTAAAAGCAAAAGTCAATTTCTTTTTTATATTACGTATCATTTTTTTCATTTTCTTAAGGAAGAAAAAGAGATATATATTAAAATTACTAATAAGAGAAATTCTTAATTTTAGTCTTGGTTCTTTAATTTAGTAAAGATCCTTCTTTTTTCTAACACTTTTCATGTGAAATTTTGTATTTAGTCTAAGAATAAGATTTTCATTCTGTTATATGCCCAAAAGTATTACATGACATTACTATGTTTGGATTTTGGAGAGTCTCTTCTTTGTCTTTTCTTCAGTAGTTTATGAATTATGATTCATCATCAGCCTTTTTAGAAGTTATGCATATGTGTGATGTTTATTTATAAAAATTAGTCTAGAAACCATATTCATAATTCGAAATCATGCATACTTCGTCTAGATCACGTCGACTTTGGATCTGACTTATAGAAATTTTCTTCTTCTTTTTTTGTTTCATAAAAAATTGGTGGGTTGAGTTGCCTTGTAGTAAGATTTTGTCTAGGTTATTTGAATGTTTCAGAATATGCAATGCATGTATTCTAGACTGAGAGCGTCAATGACGATTCTTCGGGTGATATCTCGCCTAATTTAGTCTTTTTTTGGTTATGGTAGGTAAATTTAGTTTTGTTCAGTGCTTCCAAACATTTTCATTTGGTCATATGCAAAAAGTATGAGATGCAATTACACTGTGTGAAACTGATATACAATGTAAAGAAAGACTCAACTCGGTTCTGTGACTGAAGCGCCAGCTAAACAAGTGAGAACCACAATAAAACACAAGATGATTCTTCAAGTATTTGTTTGTTTGTTTTTTTTCTTTTTGATTAAAACTTTTTTTACATGTCAGCCTTTTGAGGTTGGGATGTTTTTGAACTGTGTCCATGTAGCCTGATCGTCCCTGAGGTGTAGACACGGAAGCCATTTCTTGAGGAAACTAGTTTGATGCCTTTGTGTGTATTGGATTTGTAGAAAGTGTGGTAGCATCTATGATAGTGCTTAGGCACATGTATTGGTTTGACAAAACATGCCTTTTCGAGTTGCGGAATTGCGTGAAGATGAGAAGGAAGATGGATGACAAATTCTCCAAAGTCATCCGTAACACCTTTTACCCATTTTGATCTCTTTTTGAATCCAGTGTGACACTTGATAGCAACTGTTGCACCTATAAGATTATGCAAACAAAAAGCATTAGCTTTGGACGCAGAGTAGAGAGTGGTAAGGTTCGTGAGCTTCCAACTACAAAACACCTAACTTTTGATGTGGGATTCTAGCAGAGAATACCTGAAACAGGGGTGTTGCAAAGAACAGAACCGGTGATGACTACAGAGGAGAGTTTGTGCTCCCCATAGCCAGCCATCTCTGACATCTCCCTTATACTCCATAACTTGCCTCCAGCTGCAAATGCTCCGTTCAAGAAGAAGAAGAATAACAAGAAGCAACGGAGGATGAAGAAGCTCTCCATGTTTAAAGTATCTTCAATATGATTTGTATTCTTGAAGAATTGATGTGTGTGAAGATGATGGATTTAAGGAGAGCAAAATGGTCAACCGGTCCAACTCCATTCGACTATTCTTTGTTTTAATCTCAATGTGTTATCTCAGCTAACTACACTTTGGGGGGAAAAAGTGTAGTAGTTAGCAGGAAAGGAAGAAACAAGCCTACCATGACACACACACACACACAGAAGACTGATCTCAATTGACTTTTGTGGGTTTGGTCAGTAAGCACTAAGCCACCATTTGGTTAAAGGATTTGTTGACCAAAACCACATTTTCTCACCTTTAAATAGGCCTCCAAATTTTAGCATTTGACATCTTTACGGCCCATTTAGCTTTCCGAGTTCTGACTGGTCGATACAGAGTCCGTACAAGTTCCAACCAAAAAACATCGTTTGGTCCAAAAGGAGAAAGCCTGCTGACTTTCAAATCTTTGCGTTGACTGAGAAAGAAAACAAAAAAGTCAACCAAAACATATTACTCAAATTGATTATCTCCCCTAATATATCTTGTCAATAGATGCACTCAATCAAACTCTTGAGACGTTTTGTTCTTATCTTCTGTTTAAGTGCCAACTTTATGAATTTCTGTATACTAATTATTTCCAAAGACAATGTGAATAGATGAAGTATAAGGTTTAAGATGGTTTCACAGGGAACAGTGAGATAATCTTAACACAGGATCAGATTTTATTTACTGAGAGAGGTAAACAATGCAAGAGAAGGAGTTTTGGTTAGTCTTATTACAACAATTTTGGAATTGGAGGTTGAAGAATTTACAGTTACAGAAAATGTCAAATCAGAGGATATAGAGAGAGGGAGATGGTTCAAGCATCATCTGCATCACTTCCACCAATATGCCTTCCATGGCTACTCACCCAATAGTTGCTCCCATCAGGACCTGATATCTTAAACCTGCGACAACATGTGTTAAAAATCAAACCCGGTGTTCTTGAAACTCAAGTCCTGATATGTTTGGAAATATAACCTTTCAAGAACAGATTTCCCTTCTTTGTACTTCTGATTCTTCTCATGAGCAGTCTCCTGGTAAACAGAACACACAACTTAAAAGTTATAACTAACCCCGAAAATTCGAACAAGGATAGGTTCTTGTGACAACAGTTGATGTCTGTCTAGCTTACATATCTCCAGCCAACGATTGATCCACAAGAGACACAGAAAATGTCAGCCACAGTATGTTTACCAGTCATCATCAGTCTTTCTTCAGTCTCTCCAATTGAAACATTGGCACTAGATCATCATCAGAAAAGCCAGGCCAATTTAACAAGTATTGGATGATCATCATTCATGAGGTGCCTTAGAAACAAGAAACACTTACACCTTATTGAAGAGATAAGCTTTGCCATGCTTGCAGTGAAAAGACTGAGCAACACACAAGAAACAGGTCTTAACTCAAGAAACAACAAATGCAGAATAATCAGGGAAAGCTCAGTAGCAATAGGTGACTAAATCATCAGGTCAAGGAGAGCTCAATGTTCACAGCTATAGTTTGAATTAAACAACCAATGAAATCATTAGCTGCTTAATGGCAAATGTGAACCATAACTTCTACAATGTAGCAACACAAAATTCAAAATTCTGAAAGTGTTTTAAGGTCTCATAAATTACAATTGTGCTCAATACCATGACCAAAGCTTATCAACACACAACCACATCTTTTCTAGAGAATTATCTGATGATCATAAAATTCACTCAAATATGAGAAGCATGCAGAACAACAACAACAACAAAAACAGATTAACCACAAAAAACATAAGAATAATCTCCAGAAGAAAAAGAAAAAGTCAAGAATAGAGAAAAGGGACAAAACCTTGGAGATAATGTCTTCATATGTAGCAAGATGGGTCTTACAGTGTTTGCAGCTATAGATCTTCCCTTCAAGATTCACAACAAACAGCCTCCCCATCTTGAATCAAAATCAAGAACTCAAAATCTGCTTGAACAGAGTTTTCGATCTCAACAAGAAAAATCTTTTTTGTTTAGAAAGAAAACAATCCGAGACAGAGAACAATTCAGACACTTTCCTCTGTATAGACACGAATCAAAACTTGATCGGGTCGAATTTGGTGATGTTATGCAGTTGAGCAAAAAGAAATAATGTATATGGATGGGGAAGGTATAACGTCTTTTCTCAATTATTCACTTTTTTTTTTTAATTTTTCACTTTTTTTTTTTTTTTTTTTTCTCTCTTCTTCTTCAGCCCAGAAAAGTGGAACAACGTGTACTCTTCACCAATTGCGTTTTTCTATATTCATGTATATTTTATTGCTTTCTTACACTTTCTTACACTTTCTTTATACCCTTGTCTATTCATTTCAAGATTTTCTTGTAACTGTAATTCACTTTCATCTCTATATATTTGTGTTGTATAAAAAGTAAACAAATATTTACATGTACTACATGTATAACTAGTCTAGTAGTAATCATGCAAATTGAAACTGCATTTGATAATAATCATTACTTGACAATAGTCTTCTGACTCTTCTCCCTTGTATTATTAATTATCAAGCAAAATATGATATCTTTATTTTTCTTTTTTTTTGGCTACGATAACATATCTTATCTTTACCAACAACACAAAAATCATATATTGTATTGTCTCAAGTATACGACAGACAGAATTGTTTGTTGTAAATAAAAATTCAATACAAGCCATTATTTGGTGATGGTATAATAATTTGATAATCATTAAAAAAAATTGATGTATCTTCGCGGTTATATTAAAAGTATAAACAATGAATGCTTATTAGATATTAATTCCGTGTAAGCCACACTAGCTACCTCTAAGCCTAACAGGGTTGCTCTCACTAGTTACACCATTGGTCTAGGTTCAATCAGAAGGATGGATATGCTATGTATGACTAATGACTTCATCCGATTTTGGTTTGTTTCAAAAGATAGACGAAAAGAATGATATGTATGGTAAGGGGATCCACGTACTCATATGGGAACGATTAATAGATAATTTGTAGGATTTTCTCATTTCACTTGGAAAAGATTATTATTGGCTTGACATATTTGTAGCTAGCATTGTTTTGAAGAATCTTGTCACGAATCAATTGAGATTACTGGTGATGAGTAATGCAAGTATACAACTATAGCTAGTACGTAATAGTGTAATACTATATTATCACATCAAACAAGTATTAAAGAATAACAAGTGATAGTAAACCTTGCAGCGAACAATCAACTCAACGAAGCTGCTATAGCTATACACACAAGATCAACATATATATAGCGGCTTTAAACGATTGATACGATAAACCAGTTGCAACAATACCAAACAACCTCTTTTGTGATACATTATACAGTTTTTAAAAGTATAATTATATTTCAATAGAATAAATAGATAGATAGTCTCATTTCAGAAATTACTTAATTGCTAAAGGAGGCGAGGAAGCTGATGGGGCCTTTGCCGGTAAAGGCCGCCTGAAGACCAAAGATGAGAAATGCGACCATGGCGAGACGAGAGTGCTTTATCTCCGCCAGCTTCAAGGTATCCAACTTCTCAGGGTCAGCCGCAAGTCCCAACGGGTCAAAATACCCACCCGGGTAAATCCTTTTCTCCGGCTCCAGCTCAGCGTTACGTTGGAACTCGATGTACCCGACCACTAACACCTCTATCCATATCAAAGTCGTCAGCGAGAACGGCAATGGTTGTCCCAAATACGACGATCCTTCCACCAATTCCACCTAAGTCGAACCAAACCAGAAATGCATCAATCCAAAACCCAACTTCAACTTCATTACAATAAGAACGACATAGGAATTTTTATATTTGATAAAACCGCATATTAAATCTAGCTAGACTTTTTGGTTTCAAATCTGCATGCATGTTTTGAGAGTTGCATATATATTTATTTTGGCCTGATTTTATTCCACATATTATACTTTTTTCTATATAACAAATTTTGATTAAATTCCAATGAGTGACGGAGGATTGTCCACGTGTAAAATAATGTTAGTGACGAAAAACATGTGTACCTTTCCGGCGTCTTGCCATGCGATCCCAGTGAGAGCCTCGACGGCGATGGCGCCAAGAGTACCAAGCATAGCCCACCTTCCATGGATCAGCTCACATTCTCTGAACCGTTGGATCCCGAAGACTTCAGTGTACGGCTGAAACGGCGTCGGTTGGATCTCCGAGGAGTCTTGAATGACCCCGATGATATCACCAGCCACGTTCTTGGCAAGGTTTTGGTCAAGACCGTCGAAATCGTACTGAAGATACTCAGCCGGTTTACCTAAACCGAAAGGGTCGAACCCACGGTCTCCGATCATCGATCCGTCCAACCATTCAGGCGGGTTTGCACCGGGGAACCAGACTAGTCTGTCTCCGTCGTTTTGGACCTGCTTTGACTTCTTGGGCGGTGGAGCGGGTTTCTTTTTTCCGAAACTAAACCCCCCGATGGCTTGAACCCTCCCGGTTCCAGGTCTAGGATCTTGAATCCGGATCCCAAAGATACCCGAGGCTGCGGCTGCAGTGGTGGTAGCCATATTGAGTTTAATTGGTGTGATACTGGTTAGAGACTGATGATTCCAATGTTATAACATATAGGTTTTTTTTATTTTTAAGGAATAATAATAACGTTATGTTTTATATGTGATGGTAAATGTAAGAAGCCTTATCTCAGCGTTATCTCCTGTGATTGGTCTCTCTCTTTACCCTTTTTTCTTTTTGTGGTGTCGCTACTTTCTAATGACGTTGCCTTCTCTCTTTCGTCCTTTTGGTAGGTGTCTGCATTTAAGGTATTTTCTTTCTTTTGTTTTCTTTTGTTTTTTAGGATTTCTTTTGTCCATTTCACAAATTAGAAAAATATTTTGGTCCCAGTTGAAGTTTTGTCCCCCTTAAAGCCCATTTATAAAAGCCCATTAATCGACTACATTTATAATGGAGACTAGTCCTATACAAACTCTACAGTCTACATAAATATAAGATTTACACCGAAACTTCAAAATGCCTCCTAAACCGTGTTTTTTTTTTTTTTTCGCAATTTTTGTCTAGAGTCCAAAATTATAGAACTTTGGCTTTGGTACATTTAGGCCAATATTTTTGGCTTTGAGTGTGTGTTTAGTTTATCAAATAGAATATCTTAATTTGAGTGATTTTCAAAACATATAGGTTTCGGTTTGCATTTTTCATTTTCATACAATTCAATACGATAAAACTATAGAAGGTAAAACTGACTAACTGGAGCTAAAATGCCTCTCAGCTTTCAAACCGGTGTTTGGTTCGAGTAACATAAACCGAATTGGTGTCTATTTCTTCATATACTTGGTAAGGTTTTGTTTTAGACATCCCCACAGACTAAAAGTTATAAACACGATAGGAGAGAAAGTTAGAGTTTGCAATAGAAAGTTAGAAAGACGATAAGATTATTGAAAAATTCAGTGAAGTTGATGAGGACTTGATGTTTCATACAATTCACAAAAGACTTGATCTTATTCGATTATTAAAAATATTGAGATATAGTATTTGGTTAATGCAAAATATCTAGAATGTAAAGTTAAGATCATGATCTAAAAAGGTTGCTTTACGGTTTCTTTTTATAGATTTTGGTGACGTATAAACAAATCCACGCGGACATATCCCAAACTGTATGTTCTAATGCTTACAAAATTTACAAAACATATTTTAAAACCAAAAATAATACAAACATAAACATACAAACAAAACGGTAAGACAAAAATAAGAAGATGCCTTGGGCTTCTTTTTGCATTGATGAAATTTGGATTATTATTTACAAATCGCCCTAACTAATCTAATGTTAAAGCTAAACAACTGCCAATTCATCTGAGTTGTCTCATAACATTAAAGAAGCATATAGGTTATACAAATCTCCATTCCCTGATCTCTTCCTTCCGCTTTGGATCCTTCTGTTAACCAAATAAACAATTATCAGCAAAAGGGCTCTCAACTTATACGTCCATTGTATCAACTCGCTAATTAATAATACTAGGTCACTAATAAAAACACACTTATAGAAATCAGTCTTATTCAAGAAAAGAATAAGAATATATATACTAGTATACTACGGTCTACGTAAGCAAGAAAATTCAAGAAGAGGATGAGATTAGGATGGATGATGGTTACCTGAAACTTAAAAAGCGAAGGAGTTGATGGGTCAACGCCGAACGAAAGGCAGAAGTAACAAGTTACATTTATACGTCGCTTAGTTTTATATTTGTATTTACATGTTGAAGTATGTGTATACATATATATTTACAAGTATATTTTGATTCGATCCTGAAAAAAATGCGTCTCTACTTGAGTCTCTCTTGTTGTAGGATCTTTTGATATCTCGGGTACACGTTTTTACAAGCCGAAACCTGAAAAAATGGAGATCCATCAAAAACACACTTAAACAAGTTTTCTCGTTGGATATAAAAATAATAACTATAAACGGAAAAGAGGATCGATGGATAAGATTTGTCTCTATGAGTCATGAAGCATGCGTGAGGTGTGACGTGTTATGTCGGATTTTTATAATTATAATATGTTATTATCATTATAAAAAAGAAAGACAAATAAAATTTGGTTACATGCCACACGGTTTCCACACGAGATTCTAACCTATAAAACTTTTTTTTTGGGCAAAACTATATATAAGAAAGTCTAAACTCAACTTCAAAATTTTGTTTTTCTGTTACTTTCATCCAAAAACCTTCTAACCATAAATGGAGTATTTCCTAACCAAACTAGTTGGAAAGACAAGTCTCATCGAGTTTCTAGAATCCCAAAAAGGACCAAATGTGTGAAACTGTGTTTAATGTTCAAACATTGACTCATACATTCACATGCTATCTCTGACCGAGTCTGATTACGATATCTTAGTGTGCAGGGTAAAAAAATCAAAGAATCTATAGTGCATCCTAGATTTGAAAAAAATATATATGATAATAATGCAACTTGGTATTATTGGCCCTATCTTTCAATGTAATCAATCAATCAATATATCGAAATTAAATAGTAAAATAATAAATTTATGTAACGGCGGAATCAACAACGGAAGAAGAAGAAGAAGTGAACTTACAGCTTCAATGTCGATTTTGAAGACGAGAAGCTTTTTTCTTTCTCTACAACTTGTTCGATAAGCAACAACGATGTGACCTATGGCTAAAACCGACGAGCAGAGAAACAGAGCCACTTCCGCCGCTCTGAAGTAGTTTCCTCCGCCGTCTCCGATCTGTGGCTCGCCGAATACAAACGCCGCTTTTAACGAAACGTAGATTAGAGATAAAACTGAGCAGATCATTGTTATTGTCAGATACGGTCCTCTAGACAGTTTTGGTCCATCACAGAGTCCATAAACACCTGTTTGCACGGAAAAAAATCAAACTAAAGGAATGAGTTTTCTATATCTTCAGAAACAGAGCACTTGCTCTGTTTTTATGGGTTTTTGTAAAGTATGAATCTTTTTGTACTCACAGAGTATAACAGCGGATCTAATGATAGAGATCAAGGGAATATCGATGAGGGAGTGACGGAAATCGTAGTTGGTGAGATGAGAAGAGAGATTCGCCGGCGGAGAGAGGCGGTGGAGGAGAGCGGAAGGGAGAAGAGCATCGGCGACGGCGAGGAAGATCGGAGCAGAGACGAGGAGAAAGGAAAGGAACATTGTGAACAAAACGAAGACAGTTTTGATTCCTCTCCATAGAGATGACCAAAGCTTTCTGGTTTTACTAATCTCTTCTTTGCTAAAACCCATCGAATCAATCAGATGTACAGAGAGGATTTGCTTAAGAGAAGCTGGGAGGTGTTTCGCAGACTTTAGAAAGGGTTTTTAAAAGGCGGACGAAACAAAGTGACGATGACGAGGACGATGATGCTTTGATCAATACTAAAGGGATTAATTTATAATAATAATGATTTTTCCACGTTGGACTTTGGAATATTTAGTTCAATATAGAATTATCATTGGATTCATTTGGTACATTTTACCTTTCTATATGATCATAATTATTAAATTTAATATTCTTTCCAAACATAAGTCTCTAGTAATCTTTAATATATGTTTTTTTTTTTATCAATTTTATTTTCTTTTCTATGTAAATCAATTATATTTATTTTTAAAAGATTGGGGGATGAAGCAAAGTTAAATTGTAATTGATCTATCCATAGTTTTTCATAGATAACTACTATATATATTGTTAAAATTTAGTATGATTATTTAGATGAATGTAGGATTTTTTGTTTTTTTGGGTTTAGTATGCTGATTCTATGTCTTTATAATTATACTAAATAATATATGTGTGTCTTATTATTAATAATTATTATTATTATTATAAGAAGAAGACACACATACAAAAAGTTATTAGTTCATTTTGATAAAAAAAAAAAGTTTTAGTACAAATCATTTTTTTTTGGACAAATCATTTTTTTTGGACAAATCATTTTTTTTTGGACAAATCAATTTTTTTTTGTATAATACAAATCATATATACTAGAAGGTCAATGACGCAAAATGAGATGATGGACAATTGATGCTGATCCAATATTGTAGGTTACATTTACATATAAATACTACATGTATATATTGGAAATTTCCTCCTTCTAGTTTATTATTTCTAGAAAACAAAAGAAAAATGTTTCGATAGAAACTTCCTAGTCATGGAGTCCTTTTGACTGGCGGCATATCATCCTAGAGCTGACTATTATGAATTTTGTTGTATAATATATAACGGTAAAACCTAAATATAGCGTGAAGCATTATAAACCAAACTCAATAATTGGAACATTTCGTTTTCTACTATATAATTTCTTTGTTTTTGTTTGTATATACACAATGAAATCGTTTTCTAAAAGTCAAGCCCATAACGCCGAAGGAAATGAACCGAGACTCGTCGAACACAAACAACACATACGGGAATGGAGGAACCGACCGATTTAAGCCATGTGACCACATGCATGCGGATGCGGCCGTTTATTTTATTAACCTTACGTGAATATATATATAGGCGTTATACTTTTATGTTTCTTTTTATACTTTTGTTTCTTTGTGTATCTGATTTTTATCGAATCCAATTTTTTATAACTATTTTATGTTGATTGAGATCTTAAACAGTTTCTCGTCTAATGCTGCTACCAAATCTGAAGATTGGAATGTATTATTTTGAGGTTTTGACTATTGAGCAAAAAAACTTTACGAAATTTCGATAAATAGGATAGCATCTAAGAGCATGTCCAATGCTAAAATTGTAAACAAAATTTCTTAGCATTATTGTAGTAAAAAAAGTACAAGTTTTGAAGTTAAAACTTTTTTGAAAATGAAAATAAATATATGCCTCCAATGGTAGAGTTCTAAATTAAAGTTCTTAAGATTATTTTTGAAAAACTTGTTTTATACAAACTTGATATACAAGAAATGACACAGACCATAGAGTTGGTGTTGTTGGTGATCTCGGCTTGTGGGTGTTGCTCTCGGCTTGTTGGTGTAGAACAGAAACTGAAAGAAGAACAGCAATTCAAAGACAGAAACCAAACAAGAACATAACTCAAAACCAAACTCAAACTCAAACTCAAAGAAGAGCATAACAGAACCTCAAAGAAGAACATATTCAAAGAAGAACAGAACACAAACTCAAACAAGAACAGAACAAGAAGCTGAAGCAAACATTGAAACCGGTTACATTAAACAGAAACTGAAGTAAGAACTCAAAGTACAGAAACTGAATAGATGAACTCTATATCATACCACACACAACCGATTCATAATCAATTTATTAGTTAGCTAAACTCTAACGAGATTTCAAAAAAAAAGCTACGGGGAAACCAAATACATACAACAGTTCACAAGTGAAGAAAATTAAACTAAACAAAATCAAATAACAGATCTTTCTTCCATTCATAATCAATTCACTAATAATGACAGATGATTGAGCTAATAGCAGAAGCATTAATTATCCGTACTAGGAAAGAGATCTATCAACAAAATAAAACGAATGAAGCCATCGTAGCAAACCCAGATTTTTTATCAACAAAATACAAAAAATAATTTTCAAATCCCTAATTGAAAAAACAAACGAAATCAAACGATCGATTCAAAGAATCGTACGGTCGTACCTATCTGTTTCTCGATTCTGTGTTCTTTAGTTTGCCCATCGGCGACGAGAAGAGAGTGAGAGAGATATCGAGAGAGTGATCGTTGTTTCGACAAGAGAACGAGAGAGAGATATGAGTGTTTTTATTTGTTTGCAAGTCTTTCATGGGTTTTTTTTTCCCAAACTCAAGCCAGTCACAATTAAACACGTTTCAATAAGAAACACACACAAAAACTGTTAGCAAGAGACATTTCTTACACTAATTATGATTATTGATTTATTTTTTGGTACTTTATTCCTAAGAAATAGCTTAACATACTTGGGTTGGACATGGTCTAATATTTTTTTTATTTTATTTTCTCCCAAAACTTAGTTCGTTTTTGTTTTCCACCAGAACATTCTAAATCAGGTTTAGTGACTACTATTCTTACCTGGAATGTATAATTATCAAAATGTAGTATATGTGCTAATTGTCTCTTTTGTGTTGTGTAGCAACGGTCAGATTTGCATATCAATAACTAGAGTAGGACCATCCAAATAATGATTTTTTACAACTTTGAAAAGAAATACGGCTAAGCTGAAAGTCAAGTCAAGACATTTTAGCCACCAAAAATTATATGCACTCTACACTTATTAAAAAGCTTTTTCCATTATTTATTATGCGCCACCAGATTAGTGGCACAATTAGAAACCTCAACAGAATAAAAAAGAATAGACTTTAAAATAACTAGAAAATAAACTGTTCTAATCAAATAATATATGTTGGCAAATCTGATTATTACATATTTTTGCTTAGAACTGTTATATTAGAATTATATGCCCAACATAATACATTTTTCTGAACTAAAGACGGAAACAAGCGCATTTAGTAAAATCATCTGGATATGTTTTACAAACACTCGGTTATAATTAGACCCATTACAAGCCCACTAATGGAAGCCCGAACCAATTGACGCAAATTTAGCGCTGTCGGAATTTGTTTTCGCTCGTTCGCCTTCTAGTTCTCCATCCTCCGATCTGCTGGGGCGTCACGTGCTTCATCAATGGCGGCACGATCCCTGTGGAGAACCCGCACAAAGCTCCTCGTCGTCGGTACCGCCTTATGCGGTGGTTCTGGCGCCGCCTTCGTTGCTACCTCCGAAGACCCATCAACCACGCTCAAGCTTTGCACCTCCATCCCCGTCCGTCTCTACCGTAATACCGTAACCGCCGCCTCTATAGCTTTCGGTACGGCCAATAGAAAAAACCCCATAAAAGGATAATACTTTACATGGTTTGTTTTGCTGCAGTGCCTAAATATCACTTTTAAAAAAAAAAATTGATTTTGATCTGTGCTTTTGATTAATTTGGTAGTGAGATTGGCTGGCACGAATTGTGTTGGAAAGCTTTAGGCATGTAGAAGCAAACGTTAATTACATTTAGTTACGTTTTGTCTATGGCGTTTGGTTGATATTTCCATGTGATCAGTCGATCTCTTAATTGTTTTCAATTCCTGACAATTGGGATTGCAATTGTTGTCTTAATTTATATGACTTATAGCCATTTTCTTGCTTAGATGCGTTTGCGACTACTTAAGAATTAACGATATTTTGTTGTTTGTGTTGTGTTAGATTATGAGTACTCATTGTTGGGGTTGGCTGAGGGAAGCAATGAGAGGGCTAAGGTCAAACATGAAGTCCACCTGAGGTCAGCTCAAAAGCTTCAAGAGCTTTGTTTTAAAAATGGAGGAATCTATATCAAGCTTGGCCAGCATATAGGACAACTAGTATGTAAAGCTAATCTTCTTTCTGTGCCATTGAATGTCTGAACTCCGAAGTTAAGAAATTAATATGTTCATGTTAAGAAAACCAATGGGTGTTAACAGTTTCTTGTTTCAAGGAATATCTTGTGCCCGAAGAGTATGTCCGTACTATGAGGGAGTCCATGTTGAACAAATGCCCTGTTTCTTCTTATGAGCAAGTATGTGAGGTTTTCAAGAAAGAGATTGGAGAGATGCCAGACAAAGTATGTGCTTTTTTATAGTCCTATCTTCATGTATCTAACCAGAGTCTTAACACTTTAGTTACGACTATCTCTATTGGCTTTTCAATTTGGCTGTCGTATTTGATCTGCAGGTATTTGCTGAGTTTGACCCTGTTCCAATTGCAAGTGCTTCCCTTGCTCAAGTTCATGTTGCTCGCACCCATGATGGAAAGAAAGTTGCTGTCAAGGTACATTTGTTTTTACTTTTACTATATATGATGCGGAAGGACAAGTTTTTATAAATACTAAATCAAAGATGTGGACTTATTGAGAGTAAGCTTGTATTTATTCTATTATGCTTTTGAATATTTTTCTGCAGGTTCAACATGCGCACATGACAGACACGGCAGCTGCGGACACTGCGGCTGTGGGAATATTAGTGAATACCTTGCACCGGATATTCCCATCATTTGACTACAGGTGCAGCCACTTTCTAATTTCTGTACACAATTCATATAGTGTGAGCCTCTTGCAACTAGCTTATACTGGCTCATGTATGCAGGTGGTTGTTAGACGAAATGAGTGAAAGCTTACCAAAGGTTGGTGTCTTTAGTTGAATCACAAGTCATAGCGTATATAGTTTTCTTTAAAAGGTTTATAGAGTTAAATATGTTTATCTGAATATTATATTCATCTTCGGCTAACTACTTTCATCTTTTTTCAATAATATCTGAGGACTTTCATTATTGATCAATGTATTTGTCACCGTTAATGGTTTCTATTTCGAATCATTTTCGTATAGTCGTCATTGAGTTTTTGCTGTCACTGGTTTGATAATTTAATTGGTCTATTTTTATTAATGTAATTTTCATCAGGAACTAGATTTTATGGTTGAGGCAAAAAACAGTGAGAAATGTCTGGATAATTTTAGGAAGCTGTCTCCCCATATTGCAGAGTATGTTTATGCGCCAACAATCTATTGGAATTTGAGTACCTCTAAGTTGTTGACAATGGAGTTCATGGAAGGTGCTCAAGTGAATGATGTAGCTAAGATCAGAAAGCTTGGGATGCAGCCCTATGAAGTATCAAAGCTAGTAAGCTGTTTTATCTTTGATCCTTAAGATATCAAGCATTTTTTAATTCATTTTAATAGTACCCAATTGAAAAGAAAATAGTAATTGCCTTTCAAGTAAGAGTTTGGTGATTCCATAGCTTTGTAATAACTTGTAAACTACTATGAAGAAACAAACTTTGAGATGCTTTAAACTCTTTTGTTTTGCAGGTGAGTCAAGCTTTTGCAGAAATGATGTTTAAACATGGGTTTGTGCATTGTGACCCACACGCTGCCAATTTGATTGTTCGTCCAGATCCTTCTGGTAAAAGGAACATATATGGCAAGAGAAAACCACAATTAGTGCTTCTTGACCATGGCTTGTACAAGGAGCTTGACTTCAACACAAGATTCCACTATGCTTCACTGTGGAAAGCATTGGTTTTCTCAGATGCAAAAGCCATTAAAGAACATAGCACGAAATTAGGCGCTGGAGATGATCTCTATGTGCTATTCGCTGGAATTCTTACAATGAGACCATGGAAGCAAGTCATTGACACATCTGTGGATCATTTAGTCATCCAGGGCAGCAAAGAAGATGTATCAGAGCTGCAGATGTATGCATCACAGTACTTCTCCGAAATCTCAGAGCTTCTCAGGAGATTGCCACGGGTGATCCTTCTGATGCTGAAAACAAACGACTGTCTCAGGTCGGTTAACAATGAACTGATGCAAGGATCGTCGCTGGAGTCGTTCTTGATCATAGGGAAAGTATCTTCCCAAGCGGTTTTAGAGGCAAAGAGGTCTGAAAAGAAATCGTTGATGAAATGGCTGAAGGTATGGCTTGAAGGATTCTCTGTTGAAGCAAGGCTTTGGGTAATGCAATTTGCACTTTGGGTCTTACAAGTCAGAAAATCATTAACCCTATAATATAAGATGTCACAAATTGATTAAAACGTTGCAGCCAATTTATATTTTACACACCTCTTATTCTTTGGTAAATGGGTTTCAAGGTTAAGATTTATCATTCTTTGTATACACAGGCTGTTCTGTACCAATAAATCAACTTTTATACACTATATGAGATTTGTGTTATTTGTATACTGGAAGAACAAATTACTTATATAAATCCTTATTATCTTCTTGCTTTTCGTCAATTTAACCATGTAATAGAGAACCTTATTATAAAATTTGACCCGTAATCAAATCAAATTGAACCGAGATAGTACGGATTGGTTCGGTTAAATCGAGAAAACCTTAATTATGCAGTGGCCATCATCATCTACTCTGTTCTGTCTTTTCGATTTCGACAACACTCGAGTTTGTGTCTTTTTCTCAGCCGCGACTCCTCTCTGTCTCCGCGACTCCTCTCTGTCTCCACGGCTCTATAACCTCCCTCCCGATCAAGAGTTACATTTTCTCCGGTAAAGTCTCAACCTTTCTCCGTCTATCAGTTCAGTTTGTGTGTGGTTTCGAAATCCCAGATAGAAATTGAGTGCCTTTCGAAATCGCAGAAGCACATTGTTAAGATTCGATTGATGGGTCTCTTGGGTTTATGATATGTAATCGATTTCTCTTGATTTGATATATACATATGGTCGAAAGAAGCTGTGATTTTTGATATTTGGGGGTTTCTCAGTTTTTTTTTGTTTGAAAAGCTTACAGACACATTTGTTTGAATTAGTCTTTTATTTTTGTAGATGGAAGAGAGTGATGCTGTTCCAAAACCAGTTGTTGTCGACCCTCCATTGTACGACGAAGCTCCTCCATCGACTACTCAGCGCCGGCTGGTGGTGAACGCCGCCGATGTGGCTCCCCCGGGAGAAAATCATCTCATTCAGCGGATTCAAAGAGCTCTTGTGGAACTGCGTGAGTTGAGAAATCAGTTTAATGCCATTCTTAGAGAATTAGAAATCGAAGGTGCGTGTGTTGTTGCTCTTCTCTATCTTCATTGTATTTTCTTTGTTTTAAACAAAAATAAAATAAAATAAACAGTTTTGATGATAATGCAGTGGGAGAAGAAGAAGAGCAAGCGGAATCATCAGTGGAGGATCCAGAGGACTCTGATTCTTAGTTTTTTTTTTCTTTCTCTCTTGTCTAAAGAATTCTTAGTTTGTTTATTAGACATGTTTTGGTTACTCATTCCAAGTACCTATTCAATCGTGATTTCTTTGAAGTGAATTAGCTTTGTTACTCTACCCTCGAAGCCACCCATGTCTTAACAGATGAAGAAGTCAAACTGAAAATACAAAGAGAAATTAAACTTTATTTACACGTAAGAAAAAATACATTCCACGGAACATGCTATGTTGTTGTCTCTCTTAAATATTTTCCCTTGGCAATGGTTCTTGCAAGTATCACATAATGGCCGAGAAAGATTACAGTTGCGAAGAGTTTGAACCTTCCTCCCCCTTCGATAGAAATTTTGACCAGGCTTCATATATGGGTTTACACCAATTAAGCATTGAATATGAAAAATGGTGTAGCACTCTTTGCACCAGTAAAACACTTTCGTGTTCGTATCTTTTAAATTACATTCGCACACCTCACACCAATCTTTCTCACATACTTCACGATATGACAACGTGAGAAAATGTGAGTCATACTTATATCTTGCTTTGTATGGTAAGGTAACACACTTGAAACATACAATAAAATCGCATTTGATGCAATTTAATTGTCTTCGACATTCTGTTTCGCATACATGACATATAACTTTTACTTCTTGCTCTAAAGCTAGGAACAAAGGATCCTCATGACTGTTGTAATCAAACGGCTCAGAAATTGAAGCACACCTTACATCTAGATAGAAAGAGCATTCCTCTATGCGACACTCATAGACAAAGCCACCACATTCATAACCACAAGCATTGCATGTGAAATGACCGAACTTATATTCACTAGAATCCTCCAATTTAAGTGGATGAGGATGTAATGCATGTTGAATTATACGGGGAGTCTTAGCGCATTTTTCATGGAGAATGAACTCACACTCCATACAAGAATAGAAGTTACCTTCATAGATAGGAAGGACACACGCTTGACAAAAGTTATTTTCTTCATAAAATATATTTACCATGAGTCTGAGATGATGGTCATGAAGAAAATAAAGTATCACTCCTTCAGATATCATCTCGAACGGCATGGCATCTTGTGTAATATCATCTTCTTCTGGTACACCTTCGAGTTCTTTTCCATCCCACACACCCTTCCCAGTAGCACATATTGGATGAACAACATAAGCACTACACTTGTCACAAGTATATGCACCATAATCAATGTTAATACTTTGACGACAAACTCCACAAGACCACCATGTTTTGGATGGAAGAGAAAGAGTGAAGGAGATACGATGGTTGTGACGTGATATTTTGATGATGTGTGGGTGATTCATACAATCATTATGAGCCACAAAATTGCATCTGAAACAAACGTAAGTGGGATAATTTTTTCTCAACAAACCACAAACGTTACAAGTTAAGGAGGTTTGTCTCGGGAAAAAGGTGAGAGGATGGACATGGTTTTTAGGTGGGTCTAGAACAAAGGGTATTGATTTCATCGCACAGACTGAATGCATATAAGCCTGACATATGGTACAATGATAAACCAAGGATTTTGCTTTTCTTCCACAACATAAACACTCAACATCGCGAGCTTCACACGGATGAAAAGAAAGTTGAAGAATATGGTCAGAATGGTAAGGGTGTTTGATTTTAAGAGGAGACTGGACACACTCTCTATGGAATTTTTCATCACAATAGTTACAGAAGTAATAGTCTGTGCTGAAATTTGAGCCTTGGCATATGTCGCATCCACCATTGGCATCAAATTTTTCATTGTTGCACCAAAACAAAGGGACTACATAATGATAATAATTATCATCATGGTCAGTTGTTTTTGGAAAGACGTACTCAGGGGAAGAATTGAGCGTAAATGTGGTTGGATGGAGGAGATACGACAAGTCATCCCATCGCATATTAGGGCATACAAAAAGAGGTTGTAAAGAAAGGTCATCGGAGGAGGTTGGGGACTGTGTTTGGGGTATGGGACAATATTTGGGGTGATGGTATACCAAAACTAGTTTACCATCTTTTTCCACCTCATGAAATCCACCGTTTGATTCCATCTCACTCTCTCTTTGTTTACTATAATTCTATTAGAGGCTTTAATGAAAAAAAGATTGTTATTACAGGATGCCAAGTTGTTAACAATTTTTCACTATAAATACATAAATTTGATTCCAGAAGTGTTCTTCTCTACTTTTGATTATTGTATACTTAACTTGAAAACATGGTGGAATTTATTTCTGTTTTTTTTTTTTTTGCTTTTTAGTGGTGATAATGTTTTTTTACATGCAAATAAAGAATCAAATTTGCTTATGTTTTGAATATAGTTTTCGTCATTTCTGAAATTTGGTGACTTTCAAGATTCTATATTCGTGATCAGTTATCGAGCCTTTATGAACTCAAACAAGAAATACGAAAAGAAAATCTAAGGTTTGAATTGGAAAGTAGAACAACCGAACCAACACCAAATTGCAATTTGCAAACCGTTTCTAAGTTGTAAAGAAGATAGAGAATAAGTAGTGGATCGGTTGTGTAACACTGATGTGGAACTAATTAAGATAAGAAGAAAATCTAAGGTTTCAATGTATTAAGCTATGATGTGGAACTAAAATACGGAAAATATATGGTTTCAGTGTCTCTTACTTACGAAGAAAAGTAAGTGTTGGATTTAGCTAGGTTTGGCCACTTTTTACTTATTCACCTTATCTTGTTCTTACCACAACCTTACATATTTTGAAGTGACGAGACAAACTGTGTCAGTGTTCCTTCTCACTGCTAAAGCTAATTTGTATGGTTGATCTTTGTCCTGTGGTTTGAGTATTTTTTTCTGGATGTTTTGTTTGTGTTTCCTGCGGTTTGAACCAAGGTGTCAAAAGTGGAGTTACCCTTTTGGATAGCTCATGATTTACATTTGAGACAGGCTGTATCCATTAACCTGCCTCCCTGTTTTGACCAAAAGTAAGAGATCTTCCTGCTTTCTTTCTCTGTGTTTATTTAATCTGTGAACATAGTTACAGATAGAACGATTGTAATCCTGGTCTCGACTGCGTTTAAGATGATCAGATACAAGGAGACACTGACAAAAGTATACACTGCAGCTTACATAACATTTTCCATTTGCAAATTATATAACTTTCGGGATGAGAAAATATAAAACAACACAAATTAGGTTCTCCTATTTGCTTATTACGTTTAGAGAAACGAATACATTTTAATAGAAGTGATGCATCAGAAAATGTGACATTTATTGATATTGATTGAAACTAAAACCTAACCATGTGGCCATTCGTGTTTTTGAATGGCTTTTGGCAGATTTGGCTATCGGAATTGGTTCGTTTTGTCGTTATAAGAAAATAAATTATAGAGAGAAGGGTACGTAGGACCAAAAGTGCAATAAAGTTGTGTTCTTTGTTGTAATGGAAGAACAAAGTTAACTGGGAGGAAACGTCGTGATTTCACTGTGGTGCTTTTGAATTTTGATATTGGTAGTGCCCAGGTTCCGGGAACCAAATTCTCTGATCTTGGTACCAAAAAAATATATCTTGCTGATTAGCTAAAGCAAAGTTTCTTAGAGATTCTTGTTGTTTGTTGATTTGTTCTCTAATAAGAATCTAAACACTCTTGTAATGGTTTAACGTCATAAAAAGAAGCTAAACATGGATTTCAGATATTTTTGCATGCTAATAATAAAAATATCTGTAACGAATAAAAGGAAAAACTCTATAAAAAGTGGTTTTACTAGTAGTAACGCTGACTGACCAAATCAAAAGGCAAATTTAGACAAGAAACACATGAGTCATGAGATCATGCGTATTGGGGAATTTGGTTCTTTCCTACACCAACCGTGGCAAGTCGTACACCATATACCTTTTTCATTATTTTATTCATCATAATCCCTTTATAATTCAACTAAAGTGATAAATATCTCAAGATATTTCTACAAATAAAGAGAGAAGAGAATCACAGATCCTTATCTCTCTCTCTCTCTCTCTCTCCCATTTGTTTTTTTAATAAAAATCCAAAGAAAAGTGCATGAAAAGCTCTGTACTTTATTCCTCTCACCCAATCACTTCACGACTTCAATCCAACCTTCTCTCACGCGCGTGTTCTTTAACATCAGATAGATACGTCTACGGTGACACACACACGCTCTTTTTACTCGAGTGGCGATCAGACAGAACCTACGCACCTCCGTGTCCTAATTTTTATCAGAAGATATTTTTTACTATAAATATCTGATTTCTCTCACAATCCGAAAATACAAGATAAAAAAAAAAAAAACACAATTTAATATGAAGAGGAACGGCGATACGAAACGGCGGAGGAACGTGGCGGAGGAAGCAGAGCAAGGAGGAGGAGAAGATCCGGCGATGTGGGAGAATCTTGACCGGAATTTCAGACAAGTGCAATCAGTTTTGGACAGGAACAGGTCACTCATCCAACAGGTCAACGACAATCACCAATCTCGGATGGCTGATAACATGTCCAAGAACGTTGCTTTGATTCAAGAACTCAACGGAAACATCTCCAAAGTTGTCAACATGTATTCCGATCTCAACACTAGTTTTGCCTCTGGGTTTCACGGTGGAAAGAACGGCCACGACGGCGGTGGCGCTGCCGGAACCAGAGCTTGATGATAAATACCGGGATCGTATTGTTTCTTCTTAGTTTTGGACCGGCCGGTTTGAGAATTTTGAATCAGTCTGGTTCAAGCTATGATAATATAAGAAAAGAAAAAAGTTATTATATCTTAGTTTTCATTGCAAATGATTGTCGTTAGAATAATCCGTGGGAGCAAACCCATCTAATTGGGTTATTTTAATTATGGTTTCGAGTCTTTTTCAATGTGTCTCTACTGCAATTTCTCTAATGATAATAATAATAAATTACTTATCTTATCTTTTCTGGTTTGATTCTATTTTGAGACCTTTTCTCATGTGACATCGATATAAATGAGGGCTTCTGGTTAGATTGTTGCAACTTGGAGAAAGTAATTTCGTCACCTAGTGGATGCAATTTGGTATGACATTATGCATTGATGATATTGTTTAAAACTATTGTCTTCTATTGACTTTTCACAAGATAACTCTTTTTATTTGTGTGTGTGTGTCTTAGATAACTCTATGAGTTACTGAGTATCAAAATTTTACACGCTGGGACAACACTCATAGTCCGTAAAAGAGAAAACACAAACTGCAATATCAGTGATCATTAACTAGTCCATCATCATATAAGTAACCAACTTCTACTCTTCCCCCCAATCACTTTTTTGGCTTGGTTTCTCAGTTTTTGGCATAAAGATTAAATCAATGCTCAGATCATCATAAAGTAACAAACTCTCCCTATCTTTCTCTCTATGTGTAAGTGTGTATAAATAGATTATTATGTTTCGATGTGTTTGGAAATCTTGCCAAAACCAAGCGGTTTCTTGTTGGTTTTTATGTTCTGTTTTATTTCCCATAGTGGGTAGAAAAACCAAAACAACAAGGCAAGCATGTTATATGAGTTGTGGTGGACACAAAATGTGTTTGATCAGAAAGATCAAACATCAATGATTGCATTATTGTTGGTCCAACCGAGGATACATTTTCGTTTACTCTTGATGAAGAAAAGGATGGATGAGTTTTACGTATTCCATTTTTCATTAGAAATTAAAATATTAAAGATAAAAAAAAAAGATTATGTGATTATACAATTTTTTAAACTAACTTATATTCAGTTTTAGAAATGCACTAGATAATCAAATCTAGGGATTTTGAATGTTTTTCTTTGGTTTGTTTTGGACATAATACTTCATTTATTACCAAACACTGTACCACCTTGTCTTGACAACTACTAATGGCTATATATACCTTCTCAAAATACTTTGTTTTTAACATGATGGTGTTCATCAGTTATGTGACGGTAGTGGTGAAAATGACTTAGTACTTGCTCTGGACCATATAATTCGTAGGAGCAATATCAGTCTTTTATATTTGTTGTCTTATTGGACCATTGAATTCCGTTTCATCATAGAATTTTCTTTCTTTCCTTTTTTTTTCTCTCAAGAAGAAGATTACCTACAAGGAGGGATAGAGATATATAGAGGACAACCATTTGAATTGTAGGGAAAACAAATGAAGTCGCCGTATTTTCCAAAATGAGCAACATCGACGCTCGAATCGATTGTGGTATAACTATGTGTTCAAAAAACACATTACACATCCAAACCCAATAGTATTATTGTGGAATCTTGAGTTTGTAAGTCTACTAATCAAACTTGTATGGGCTTCTTTGTCTATCTTATTGGATAATTTAAATTTAACCATGTCGTGTGTGCTCATCGAACTTGTCTGCGAACATTTGTTTAATTTATTTAGTCATCAAATTTGTGAGTAATAAGTTGTTTTTTTTTTGGGTAGGGGATAATCGCCACCCCTATGACATAGACATGTTCGATTGTAACTTTTAAAAATTTCTTTGTGATTAAGTTGGTTTTAACAAAGTAATATATTATTATCTGACAAATAAAAAACTTTGAATCAAATAACAAATCCGAGAATCTTACAAATTACAAGTCAGCTGTTTCCCACTTTAAGATATTACAATAATTTATCTTCATACAGAAAGACGAATACGATACTCACAATATAAGTCCAAATGATGTTGCACATAACCACATATGCCACACCATTTTTTTTTTTTTTTTTTTTAACATGTGTAGTATGTATTCTTCTCAATCACTAGGACTCTATATTCCAAAACTGATAGTGATATCAAAATTACTTTCGTTTTGTGGATGTTTAACCGAGTGCATTGACAAATAAAAGACATTTTTAACTATCACAATGCAACTACACTTTCTTTGTATAGCCATGATCTATGATCAGCGTTAGACTCAATCTTTTAGACCTTATAATTTAGACGCCACTACTCTAATAATAAATACATCGAGCCAATTGATATCCAATTGAAGAACAATCCAAACCCACCAACTTTTCAAAATGTCAACCCCTCCCAAAAATACCATTGCCCTGTTAAGCTTAACACAACTATATTTCCTTTTAAGAATATTTTAAAGCTTAAAAATCATTGCTAAACCTTGAGGTTTAGTATGTACCTAATCAGTAGGTAATTAATGACAGATTAAGACGAATCATTTGAGAATAACCCTATTTTCCAATTGAATCGGTTTTAGTAGTTAAGGTGTCATGGTATAACTTTTTCAAATATAATAATAATCAGGATTCAAAGGTCTTTTATTATGTGGTTCAACAAACTGATTATATATAATAATACAAAAACAATCTCAAGATCATACATAGATAGATCGCAATGGTGCAATGATAAAATAATCCATTCAAATAATCTGACAATATAATCTTAAACAACAAACAAAAAACATCGGAATAATCATTGAGTAAAACAGATATATGAATTATAAAAATAGAAGAAGAGCAGAAGAGAACAGAGAATACTGAGAATCCCTTAGGCTTCAAGCGATAGAAACAATTGATAGCACATTAGGTACCAGTCCAGGTGTCATGTCCCGTCACCAAAATAAAAATTATATTGAAAATTTTCTCATCAAACCCCAAAAATATAAACTTTTATTTATTTTTCGTTCTTTGAAAAACTTATGGAAAAGTTTCCAATTTAACCGATCTCAAAGCTTAATAATTACACTCAATGCCACTCGTCTTCACACTTTCTCGCTTCTCTCTCTCCCAATTCCTCCTCAATCTCTTTCTCTCTCCCTCGATCTCCCAAAATCTCTCTCTGTTTAGGTTTTTCTATTTTCTGCTTCTGGGTTTTTTTCTCTGTAAACTGTAGTTGGGCTAGGGTCTTGAGCTCCGTTCCTCGACAATGGCGGTTTCTTTGAGAAAGCTCGTTTCTTCCTTTTATTAAAAAAAAGTTAACTTTCCCCTTTTTTTTTTTGTTCTTCTTCTTCCTTTCTGCTTAGCTTACTTTCAAATGGGAAATTGCTGAAATGTGTTGCAAGTTCAGGTTTTTAAGCTTGTGAAAGTTTCGATTTTTTCGTTTTTGGGGTTCTTCAATTTTAGGACTTTGTTTGTTAAGTTTGTAGAGGACAATAAGTTTAACATTTTTTAGATTTTAGGATAATTTATTTTCCGTTGGGAGTAAATTGGAAGCTAAGTTAGGTTTTTATTTTTAGTCTCTCTTTTGATCTGTAAGTTTGGTGAGCAATGAATCGAAGTTTTAGGGCGAAAGAGTCTCTTTTGCTGGATTCAGCAGAGAGGCAAAGGCAACAGCTTAGGGCTTCTATGATGGCTGAAAAAGATGAAGAGCTCTCTTTGTTTCTTGAGATGAGACGGCGTGAGAAAGAGCAGGATAATCTCCTTCTCAACAATAACCCTGATGAGTTTGAAACTCCATTAGGTATGTTATATGTTTTTTAACTTTTTCTTTCTAATTTTGTGGAATCATGCCTTTGATTTGGTCTAGGATGTTTATTAGTTCTTGATGGGCTTTGATCTGTTTAGGTTCAAAGCATGGAACTTCACCAGTTTTTAACATCTCAAGTGGTGCTCCACCACCTCGGAAGGCAGCTGCTCCTGATGATTTTCTCAATTCTGAAGGCGATAAAAATGACTATGAATGGTAACTTTTTAGTCACTATTTTTCACTACGGTTCATAACTTCAGTATGCGGTGATGGTTTGAATTTCCTTCTTAGCCACCTTAAGTGCAAGCGGTTTAAGCATTCTTTGTGATAGCATAGTTAGTGATTTGCTGATAATCTGTATGTGGTAGTATTGTTGTTAATTGATGTATATTGCCTCGTAGTTTTGCTGCCTTGAATTGTGTTGTTTCTTCACATTCATCATTGTCTATATAAGGGTCTGTGTTTGTGGCCTTACTATTTAAAACCCTTTGTTTGTGAGGTGTGTGAGCCTTTCACTGAATGTTCATCAGGTTTAAAAAATTTCTGCATAAATTGTTCATCATCTTTGGGAATGATGCAGCATATCTGTTATCTCTTTCATATGGTTTCTTGAACAATTTATCATTAACTTCCCTTTGTCTTTTGAAGGCTTCTGACCCCTCCAGGTACTCCTCTGTTTCCATCGCTGGAGATGGAATCACATAGGACTATGATGAGTCAGACTGGTGATTCAAAGACTCGCCCGGCTACATTGACTTCTAGGGTAAGAATGTTATTGCGTAGTGTTTTGACCTCTTTTATCAACTTCTTCACTAGATAAAGAACCAAAGTAGTGCAACCAGTGTTAAAATAAATCTCTGCTGTTATTGTATATATGTTTTGAACCGCCACCACTGGTTAAACCTGCCACATCATTCTGTGACGTTTACATCTCAGGTTTTACACTACTAGTAAATTGCATTGACACTCATTGTTATGTGGAATGTTGCTCTGTATTTTTTTTTGAAGTAGCATAAGGTCAAATATATATCCCTAATCAGATTCTTGCATGTTACACACTAAAATTGAACGTTCAACTGTTCAATTGTTCTATCTTCTTTTCTTTATTGAGAATCATTAGTTCGTTATGGTAACCTATGAATTATCTGTCGTAGCTGGCGAATTCTTCAACAGAGCCTGCTGCAAGGAACCATCTAACATCTAGACAACAAACTTCTTCTCCTGGATTAAGCTCTTCCAGTGGAGCCACTCGAAGACCTTCATCTTCTGGAGGACCTGGGTCAAGACCCGCCACACCCACTGGAAGATCATCAACACTGACAACTAATTCAAAATCCTCAAGGCCTTCAACACCCACTTCGCGAGGCACTGTCTCCTCAACTACTCGACCTTCTTTGACTAACTCTAGGTCCACAGTATCTGCACCAACTAAGCCCACGCCTATGAGTAGGTCAACGAGTTTATCATCTAGGCTCACACCTACTGCATCTAAGCCAACTACTTCAACTGCTAGATCTGCTGGTTCAGTAACTAGATCCATCTCCAGCACCACCACAAAATCTGCTGGTCCTTCAAGGTCCACAACTCCTCTGTCAAGATCTACTGCGAGATCTTCAACACCAACTTCAAGACCCACACTTCCTCTGTCTAAAACCATATCAAGGTCATCTACACCAACTCGCCGTCCAATTTCTTCTGCAAGTGCTGCAACTACTACAGCAAAGCCAACAATATCCCAAATCAAGCCTTCTTCTCCAGCGCCAGCAAAGCCTATGCCAACTCCATCTAAGAACCCTGCTTTATCTCGTGCAGCATCTCCTACAGTGAGGTCAAGACCATGGAAGCCATCAGACATGCCTGGTTTCTCGTTAGAAACTCCTCCAAATCTAAGGACAACATTACCTGAAAGGCCACTTTCAGCAACAAGAGGTAGACCTGGAGCTCCAAGCCCTCGTTCTGGCTCAGTTGAGCCAGGAGGTCCTCCAGGAGGAAGACCAAGAAGGCAATCATGTTCACCATCGAGAGGAAGAGCACCAATGTACTCTAGTGGTAGCTCTGTTCCTGCAGTTAATCGTGGATATTCCAAAGCCAGTGACAATGTTAGTCCGGTGATGATGGGAACAAAAATGGTGGAAAGAGTAATAAACATGCGGAAACTTGCTCCTCCCAGATCAGATGACAAGGGTTCTCCTCATGGTAACTTGTCTGCAAAGTCTTCATCACCAGACAGTGCAGGATTTGGAAGAACGCTCTCCAAGAAGTCACTTGATATGGCAATAAGGCATATGGTATGTATCTCTCTCTCTCTCTCCTCTTTTCCTCAGTGGTGGGAATTGTGATTAACTGATGATCAAACGTTTTGATGAAAACAGGATATACGTAGAACCATTCCAGGGAATCTGAGACCACTAATGACGAACATTCCAGCATCATCAATGTACAGTGTGAGGTCTGGACATACACGTGGTAGACCGATGAATGTTTCAGATTCTTCTCCACTAGCAACAAGCAGCAACGCTAGCTCAGAGATAAGTGTGTGCAACAACAATGGCATTTGTTTAGAGGCAAGTGAAAAGGAAGATGATGCAGGCAGCGAGAGAGGTTGCAGGTCCCCTGCAAGCTTACAAGGGAGATGAAGGAAGAAAGAAAAGAAAAGCCTTTTGTAAAACGTTCACCTTTGAGATTCTCCTTTCTTTATTGTTTGTGAGTTTTTATTATCACACGAGTTTGATGATGATGATATGTGAAGTAGCGTTTTGACGTTTTATGTAAACCTCTCCACTCTCGTCTCTACGTTTTAACCCTAAATGGATGGAACCTTTAACCGATTGATTAGGGATATTGACCATTTCTCAATGATTTCTGATTGAATTTAAAATAAATGAAAATATCATTCCAATATGACATAGTTATGTTAATAATAACAACACGCATGACTCTTACAATCTTTCAGCTGTTTATAACACATAATGAAACGCAAAGACCAAATTCACACCGACGTAAGCAATGAAAAAGAAAACCAAAGAGGGTTTAGGCAGCAGCAACCGCCTCGGTGGGCTTGGTTTCAGCAACATTCTTTGGAGGTGTAGGAGGAGCAGCCGCATCCGATGGAGGTTGAGAAGTGAGCTTTAGGTGAGAAGGTGGGTTGTGTTTGAGCTTCACCAATATTTGTCTCATTCTTGTTAGATCGGTTGGCTTACCAGGCTTTGGACCTTGAATCACAGAGATTGTTGGGTTCTTAGGGTCTTGCTCTTTCTTTCCTCTTCTTTTCTCTATTGTAGGAACCTCTTTAGGAACTAGCTCTGCTATCGCCTTCCAGTAATTCTTGCTGGATTCTGCGTAGAACTTCTCTTGGTTCTCCAGGTACAGCTTTAAGTGTTCAAAGACAAACAAACACGTAAGCTGAAAGTTTAAGCAACACTGTAACAATGCTAAAAAGGTATCAAAGATCACAATTAACTGCATACACGAAAAACTTATAATCTGTTCGGAATGAACGTAGGAAGAAAAATGTCAAAACCGAGACAAATGCATTAAGATAATCAATCAAAGTTGACTAAGACTAAGATGGTCAAAGTTGAAAATCTTAATTTCAACGAGCCATTGGACTTCCATTGACAATTCTCCACAAACCACATGACAACAACAGAGGTTATGACAAAACTACAATCTTTGGCAAAAGAACACACCTTTTCCTTCTCCCTGTTAGCTGCTTTGTTGTTTTGACAAGTAACTTCAATTTTCTTATGGAACTCTTCTTTGTACTGATTTGCTTCCTCGATAATCTGCTTCAACAATTCCTTTTCTCTCTTCTCCTTCTCCTCAAGTTGAATTGCATTTTGTCTACACAAACATATACCATAGCACGGAAAACATCACTCACAAGAACACATTAATCAAGTGCATGTATAACAATAGAAACACATGGGATTTGCATACAATGAGATCAGATCTATACATCCGAATCAACTTAAGGAACAACAGCTTATCGCAGAACATACGAGTTAACCAATAAACTCAAAGCAAAAGCCACGGATCCTGTCAATTTAATCACAGATCCGAGCTAATGAACTGATTACTTCTGAGAACAATGGAAACTATCTAGCAGATAACTTCAATTTACAAAATTGTGAATCAAAATCAGAAATGAAATTCTCAGATTAACAGAGAGATTCGCAGTTTTCTCGACTAAAGGTATACACTTTACCCATTTTTCTTCAGGAAGAAGAAATCAAAAGAAACAAAGATCAAAACTTTCAGTAGATCTAACCTTCTCCATTCTCTAAGAGCAACCCCCTCATCAGATGCCATCTCCGAGGGTGGTGGCAAGATAGGACCGTCGTGTTCACCGTTGGATCCGAAGATGCCGTCTTCACCGTTCGAGTAAGCACCGTAGTCAGAAGACGGCGCTGCAAAGACATCGTCGACGGAGTCATCGACTTGAACTGAGCCTTCGAAGGCTGAGAAAGAGTCGGTGGCGTCAAAAGAGCCTGAGACTGGAACGGACTCAGACGCATCATCGTTGAGTATAACAAAGGAATCTTCTTCAAAGACAGACATCTCTCTCCAACACAAAAGAAGAAGAACAAAAAAAAAAAAAAAAAGCAGAACAGACGAAGAACTCGCGAATCTCTTTGTCTTTACAAGCCTGGAAATGAAAATGGCAAAATCGGTAATAACAGGAGATTTGTGTTTTTTTGTTTTTTTTTGTTTTTTTTTGTATTTTCTTATTGGGCTTGATCTTTCGAGCCCAAAACTTTCCAATCCATCACGAATATTCCGGTTTAGTTATGGTTTAGGTTTCTATTTTCAACCCTATACGATTACAAATTGTTATACTCACGAATATTCACGTAATTTAAAATGTTCCAATTCATAGCTTAATCTACTTAAAATTTGAAACAAACTTGTAATTCAAAGGATCCAGAAATTTTTGTAGAAATTACGAAAACTGTCATGCAAAGGAAAGTTGATACGTTGTTTGCATGTAAAGAATATTACCACTACAAAGAAAGGAATATAATGCATCATGTTTTCACGTTAATCTAGAGTAGAAAAACACTTTAGGAATCAAATTTTCATATATTTGTATAGGAAAATTGTTAATAAATTGATATATTATATCCTCTAGCGATCACCCCAAATATTTTTTAAAGAGCCTTTAACAGAAATACAATAATCGAAAGGCTAAGAGAGAGTGACATGAATTCTAACGGTGGATTTCATGAGGTGGAAGAGGATGGTAAATTACTTTTAGTATACCATCACCCCAAATATTGTCCTTGTCCATATCCCAAACACAGCGTAATTTGTGTGATCGTAAAACCGTTGACTTTTTAAATAAAGCGCAATTTCTCCTTTTACCTCTAGTTTGACTCTTTAAATAAACCGTTGGCTTCGATGATTTAAAAATTAAGAAAAATCTAATACTTGTCAATATTGAGAGATATGGCGGGAAATATTGAAGTGAAGTTTATAAAATATTCAAAGTCAAATTTGAAAGATAAACTTCAAACAAGAAGAAAATGAGATTTGCAAACGCATTGCTCCATAAATAAAATAGTCAATGTCAAACATCACTACAATGCCGCTAGACTTTAAAACTAAACCAGTCACCGAAACCTAAACCTGATTTTAGGACAGACGATCTGCAACTAGAGAACTGCATTTACACATTGTTTTGCAGCTCACATAAATAGTCTTTTTATGATTTAAAATAAACCGCCATTCTCTCCACTCTTTATGTACATCTCAAAACAAAACAGTGGAGACTGCATGGTTAGCTAAATATATAGTTTATGACTGAGTCTGGGGTGGGGATTGAGTCTGAGATGGAGACTGAGACTGAGTCTGAGCCGGGGACTGAGTCTGGGGTGGAGATTGAGTCTGAGATGGAGACTGAGACTGAGTCTGAGCCGGAGATTGAGACTGGGGTGGAGATTGAGTCTGAGACGGAGACTGAGTCTGAGATGGAGCCTGAGTCTGAGATGGAGACTGAGTCTGAGTCTGATTTGGAGACTGAGACTGAGTCTGAGTCTGGAAGTCTTCTTCACTTCCATTACCTATAGACTGAGTCAGAGGCTGAGACTGTTCTTCCCCAGGTGGTGTGGCATCTTGGTTGTTCCTGTCTCTGTTTCCGCTAGGCCGAGGTTTCTTAAAGTACTTGTCAATGAATTCTTCAGCACGGTCGGGGTATTTCGTCATCAAATAGTTATTGAGCGATTTTCTGTATGAAAAGTCTTGTTTGGCCCCATCCGTTGAAACGACAAAGAAGCACCTGGTGTCTGTGAATGTGGTGTGCTTATCAACCTACATTGTAGTTCAACCAAGAATATCACATCAGAGACATGAGGCTAAAGTAAACTTTAGAAGAGAAACTAAATCTCTAAGGGAGCAAGCTGTTTACCGTGATGAAATCAACAGCAGAACCAAGCTTTCTCTCTTTTTCAGGATGGAAGTTCAAAATCTTCTCCAGAACAAACGTCTTATCATCATCAGAAATTGGTTCTCCATCAGGGTACCTTCATTGAAAGAACACAGGTTTAGAAAGTTGAAGCATAAGTATATGGAATGTGAAACAGCGTAAATAATTATACATAGAAGATAGACTGTTCTTTTTGCACAAAAAAAAGAAGAAGATAGACTGTGCTGAAGAACAAGAAAGGTCTACCCGGACATATGCATTATTTTCCTAAGAGTCCTCATGACTGGCTCAACATCTGAGAGAAGCTCTTGCTCTTCAGAGGTGAATGAGTCCAAGCGCTGTTTCGTTGCTGTAAACATGGGAGCCAAATTATCCTCAGATCTAGGTGGCCTAGGAGTATGGTTCCTCTTTCCTCTCCACTCTGCACCACCACCATTGGACCAGCCACCATATGAGCCATCAGATGGAAATTTCTTGGCTGGATTTCCCCACTGGCTTTTCTCTTTTTCATCCTTCTCTCCACTTTTGGTCTCCTTTAAGGAAACCCACGGATTTCCATCATCTTCATTGGTATCCTTGTCTGCTGCAGTGGGACTTGGCTGTCCCCAAGAACCCCAAGCAGCAGCACCTGATTCAGTCTCAGAATTTATTTTGTCCCCGTTACCCCAACCAGCAAGACCTGATTCAGTTTCTGATATCTTTTTGTCCCAAGCACCCCAAGAAGCAGGACCTGACTCAGTTTCAGCTTTCTTTTTGCCCTGAGAACCCCAAGCAGAAGGTTCCGAGTTAGTTTCCATGTTATTTTTGTCGCAAGAACCCCATGCAGCAGCACCTGATTTAGTTTTACCACTGGAACCCCAAGAAGCACCATTTGACTCAGTTTCTGTTTCAGATTTCATATTGCCCTGAGAACCCCAACCAGCAGGTTCCGAGTCAGGTTCCATGTTATTTTTGTCCCAAGGACTCCATGTAGCAGCATCTGATTTAGTTTTGCCACTAGAACCCCAAGCAGCAGCATCTGACTCAGTTTCTGAGCTCTTTTTGTTCCAGGGACCCAAAACACCAGCACCTGAGCCTATGTCAGAATTCCTTTTGTCCCTAGAACCCCAAGCAGCAGCATCTGATTCAGTTTCCGAGTTCTTTTTGTTACTAGAACCCCAAGCATCAGCATCTGTAGAACCCCATGCAGCCGGAGCTGATTCAGTTCCCCAGTTCTTTTTGTTCCAAGGTTTTTCGGAAACAGATTTGAGTCCCCAAACGTCAGAAGTCGGCTCATTAATTTCTGGGACAATAGAATCCATCTGAGCTGGTCTTGTTTCCCAGTTTGGTGTTGTATTTGCATCATCATCCTTGGTCTTTATGCCCCAAGCACCTCCTGAATCTGACTTGGAAGATTCTTGAGCATCCTTTTTAGTGTTCCAACCAGACCAAGCATCTTCCTTCTCAACACTTGTAGTCTTTTCCCAATTAGACTCCGTGTTTGACTCACCACCAGTACTTTTTGAGACTCCCCATTCTGAGCCACCACTGCAACCATTGTCCCACGAAGAGCTTTTCTCCCAGTTGGATTCTGATTGCTTGCCATCGTCATGTAAATTTTGGAACTCGGCACTGTCCTCAAACTTGGGCTCTCCGAGAGCAGAGTCCCGCTCAGGCGATTCAGCCCATTCAGCCATTTCTTCCTCTGTAACATCAAAACCAGGTGAAGAAACAAATGCATCTGAACTGGTCGTGGATCTGACCATTTGGAGGAAGCTGTACACATCTGTTTCTTCTTTATCATCTAGGCCAGTCTGCAAATAGGTTGACAATAAATGTCATCAAATTGCATAACAAGCTTATATGAGAAACCTCAGTCAATTGGTATGATTCCCAGTGAGAATGTCTACCTCTTTTTGGTTCCAAAGGAGTTCAAACTGTGAACCTGTACCAACATCCACGCGTTTTCCCCAGGAACAAGACCCAACGACTGTTGATAGAGAATCTGTATGACATTTCTCAGCCGCTTTCTCAAAACATTTTCTTGGTGTCTAAAAGCACAAAAAGTAAATTCTGTTAATATGAACGGCCAGTATACAGTCTTAGGAAATCATTTGTATTAGGCATTAATAGATCAAACTACTAACAATCAGAGTTGCTTCTGTAAATGGAGCCTTGATGTTTAAGGATCGGGTCAAAGCTTTGTAACCTCCAGAATTGAAACCCAACATATTCCCTGAACAAGTCATATTATTTGCTAGGAGAATGATGTGTTCTTTCAAAACTCCTTTGGAGACCATTTTCACTGAAGCTGATAGACGCTGCAAATCAAATCAACATCTTACAGTTAACTTCCTTACACAAACAATGAGAAAATATGATACCAGACATTAAAATGTCAAAAATATCATGACGTAAGTGTAAGATCCAGTGAATGGATCACGTTTCAAGTTATTAAGTACCTGTACTGCTTGCTCAAAAGCACAGGATAACCCAAGCAATTCTTGCACTTGCTTTATAGAATAAGGGATTGACCGTTTTGTGTCTATTAGATGAAGCACTGAAAGACATGAGTCTATCACAACCCTCCATGCATCACCACTTTGCTTTACAGCAGACTTTTCAACAGTGACATCCAAAACCCATTCCCCTCGGCGGGATGCATGACGATTCCGGATCCAGGTCGTCATGTCTGAACTATTCCAGATTATATTTGCTGAACAAATCCGTGGATCACCTGCTCAGGTAAGATACAGGAGTATCAAAACATTTATCTAGAAATCTTACTATAACATAGGCTTTCTTTATAGTAGCACAGAATTTTGATCACAACTTCTGGCAAAAAAAAACAAAATTTCGCAAGCCATATAACTAGAAAATATTTGAAAGGAAGATTATTATATACACTGCACCCCAATCAAAGAAGTAATCGATGGGTAGGGGAATCAAGAGAATTATACAATAATGAAAAAATCATTCATGTACCTTTGATCACTGTTTCCAGCAGAACCGGGTAAATTGTATTGCAAAGAACATCAAGAGTTCTTTCTAGATCAGGATTGGTGGCATTGTAGGAGAACATCAAACAAGGCATATCTGAATCTTTGCTTCCACAAGGATCTCGGAAAGAGCAGCAGTCACTATTCATTGAAGGATAAGTCAATTATAATCAGGCAGAAACCAAAGCTAGCGAAGTAGACATCATGATATGAAGAACAAAAATGACGGAGAGGAAATAGGGAAAGATAATAATCAACACCAGACTTGCTGTCTGGAAAAATTCTGCATAACATTCAACCAGAGACGACATCCAGAGGTAAAGCAAATCATTGTACAAACCTGACAGACAAACTTGTTCTCTTGAAGTCGTCAGTAGCTTTCTTCTTTTTCTTTTGTCCTAGTGAATTAATTACATCCTCACACTTTTGATGTATGTCCTGCATACTGATGTTCCAATCTTGCAGCAATGTCTAGTAAACCAAAAAACACCAATGACACAGCAAGAAAAGGATAATAGTAAAGTGTTTTTATGACTGTTAAGAGGCTTCCAGAAAGATGCAACAGTAAAGGCACCAGAATTTAAACCTTATTAAGATGAATATGGCCATGTAGGCATGAATCAATTCCAAAAATTTCTGATATAGTTTGTTGCTTTCTGTATCTGCATGCAAGTAAGGAGAAAGTCAGAAAGCAGATTGCAAAGAGGTTTAGTAAAACCAAAAAAGAAAACACAAACACTAAAACGAGTAACATAAGTTACTTAAACCCAATACTTACTCAACTAGGAATTCCACTGCAGTAGCTTTAAGACTAACTTTATTCAGCTTGTTCCTGACTGTGCAAGCAGCATTTTCCTGGCAAAACCTTTTTCCACAACGGCATTCATTTAAATAAAGGATTACACGCCGATCATTAGTATTGTTTTGGAAATTGACTTTGCAGAGCAAAACTTCCTGGGAAAAGGAAAAATACAGAAAACAGTTATACGACAATACAGATGATCAAAGTTGTATTCAGGAGGTAGCTTTGATTTAGCTATACCTTCATTAGCTCCCATGATGAATTACTATTTGCAGTGGAATCAAGCACTGCCTTATACGCAGGATTTGACATGGCAGTAGCTGCCAATACTCCAACAGGTTCTCCTGCTTCAAACAGACCTTGATGTCCACGTTCAGAATCAACTCCATATTTGAACTGGACGACTGAGTTACTACAGGTGTTTCTTACAGTTCCATCGTTTGTAATCACGATATCCCGAAGAACAGCCATCAGATTCTTAAAGAGAGTTCCAGGCTCAGCTAACCCCCTTGAAGAGCGAACAATTACCTCCCTAGCTGCAATTGAATGAGCCATCTCTTCATACGGATCCAGCCCGTGAAAGAAGCAGCCCTTCACTATTCCAAAATCACCAGATGAAGAAATCCTGCCATACTTTCTCTTGCAAAAGAGAGCCATGTCCTCTACCAGAGTCTTCGTGTAGAACTTCTTCTTGTCAGAAAGCTGAAGACCCAAGAAGCCTGTCTGCTGCACCAGCTTGTTTATTGCTGAGTTACTCTTCATGTCAATCAAGTTCCGCATGGAATATGACTTCAGCATAAAGTTAGCAGCCACTTCCTTCACTTTGTGGATACTGTTCTCTAGTTGCAACTCATCCTCATATGATAATCTCAAGCGAGACACCATAGGTGAAGTCTCCCGGATTATTAGGTTGTGAATAACAGCCATGTCTGCCCTAGACATAGATAAGTCTTCCAAACTTAAACTAAAGCCCTCAGCGAATAGACTTTCCATCAATAGAGGCTGCAGTGAATCAAAAAATCCAAGTGCCTCTTTTGGACCCTTCTCCAGGAAGATTGAAGTTACAATTTCACTGATGATGGATGCCATAACGTCAACCCCGAAATCAAACCTCAGCAAATCACTTCCATCAACCATGAATCTGTCCCCTTTGCAGCTCAGACGTTCAGGAAAGGCAAGCTGTAGAATCTGGAACACTGTCCAAGCTGGGCCAGATTTACTGGACTTCCTTAGTGCTGGTGGTGGCAGAGACAGAGAGCCATACATAGCTAGCTGTTGAGCAGTTGCCTTGTCCAGAAACACCCGCTCCAGCATAACCCTCAAAGAAAGTAAAGAATCACAACCCATCTGCAAAATCAGCTGTCCAGTATGTGAGCTAAGCAGTTGCTTGTCCACAGAGAAGAGCTCCATAACCTCTGCCTTAGCACTAAGTGACTGTGGGTAGAACAGATGGACACAATCACCATCAAAATCAGCACTGAGGGGGCTACACATCAGAGGGTTAATCTTCACGGTGTTGTCTTCATGAACATACACCCGAAGCGCTTGAAGAGAATGCTTATGTGTTGTCGGGGGTCGGTTGATAAACACAACATCCCCATCCATGACCCTGCGATGAACAACCTGCCCGGGTTTAAGCTCAGTGTGCCCCTTGGATCCATCTCTTAAAGAATAGGTTGTAGAACCTTGAGTATAGCTCAAACACAACTTCTTGTCTACCAACTCTTGTAGATAACGTATGTTGTGGACACTAACCCTGTCCTCGAATGTGATTCTCTGCGCAATTTCAATTGGGATCCCTACCTCATTCACATGTCGGTAAGCATCACCAGTGATAACGCTACGGGAAGAGAAACCTGAACCCTTGCGGATGAAAAGTGTTCTCATTTTCTCTGTCCAGGCTTTTGAGGATGAACTATCTGAGATCTTAGATACCCTGTATCTCATATCCATGGTTCTTGCTGCTTTCGCAGTACCCCTCACCTGCAGATAGGTGTCAACCACTCTGTACATGTCGTTGGCTTCAGCCTTATGCGACTCAAAGTTTGTCTCGCCAGATCTAGAGGTTTTTATGGCTACCACTCTCTTTAGAACGTCTTTCAGCTCGATTCTGGAAGGATCCTGAAAATAAGAATGAAACAAATCCAGGGGTTTCAACACAAGCCAAAGCATTCAATAAACTCAACACAGGATTTTAGTTTCAACTGGCTTACCACTGACATGGAGCTTAAACCATCAGAAATATCTGGCACAGACAAACAGTTAGGCGGGACTGGGAGATATTCTAATATGTATCCTTCTTGAGGAATATGTCCTTTTGCTGCGAGTTTCTTTCTTGTTTCTTCGGGGATCCGTCTTAGAATTTCCTTTACCTAATTGTTTTCCCAGCATATGGAAAAGGACACGGAAAGAACATAATCATCACTTTCCCGAAACAAAACATCTTTAAACTAGAGAATGACTCCAACTAAACAAAAAGATAGTAACCACAAAATCCTAACATAACAGAAACATAAGCAAGCAGAAGAAAGTAAAAACCTCTCTTGCAAGCAGGGGCCGAGTATAATCACTTCCATAGCGGTAACCATATCTTTCCAGGAAATTCCAGCAACCCGCCTGCAGTCTTGACCTAGATGGAAACTTTAGTTCTAGATATGAGGCACCATCTGATGCTCTGTCTCTGATTGAGATGTGCGAAGCTTCCTAATACAGTAATTCAGTAGTTAAAAATCCAAGACGTTCAGCAAATAATAACAATCCAAAATATCATATTAGCCATGAAGGTTCCATGGTGCCACGAAAATACCAATAACTACTGCTTCACAAGCATTGACAATTGATTAGTGTTACTTTCATTGAATGAATCAAAAGAAGCACAATAACTATTTTAGATTTGAATTAGCATGTTTCTAATATGCTGAACCAGGGTCCCAAAGGAAAACTTAGACAACTAACTAAATGCTGAACCAGGGTCCCAAAAGAAAATTCTGTCAACTTTATATGGCATTACTCACCTCACAACAAACACCTAATAAGCGCTCCGCAAGACCACCGCTTGTGCTCTGTACTCAGAAAGGTGAAAAATATTGGTCGAGATTTTATATGGTTTATGAAGTATTTTATAAAATTATGTGTGAATCAATCACATGGAATTTAAGAAAACGCAATGAGGTAATACCTTTGCCTTCTTTATCTTCAGACATTTCAAGCACAGAAGGCTCAGCATTTGTTTCAGCTCGATAACATGTGCAGGATGGTATATTGGCACTGGAAGCTGAATATACCCAAAATGACCTGAAAATGTAGAAACAAAGATCGATAGCTGACGAAGTATTCCAACAAACAATGTAAGAGCAAAAATATAGCAAATACGGAACTGGATTACCTTCACACTTATCTGGTTCTGTCGCACCGCAAGATTCACATTTGCCAAACTCAAGAGGTAACCCCAAGAATGGGTTAGAGAGTTGACTGGCATGGTTGATTGAGGATTCACTAATAGATGCTATACACTGCAAGAAAGAATTATAATCCAGTGAGAAACAGAAGAGTGTTAGAGGACATTTCACAGACAACATTTATATGCAAAAGTGTAGCAATTAGCATTACACAGTGCTGAGTACTATTATAGTGAAATTAAGGAATTTAGAACTTACAATTTCGTGGTGACTTGCAAGAGCAAACGTGATTCCTACAATCTCGCCTTCTGGAACTTCTGATGAAGATGCTTCCTCCATGACAGAAACCTAAAAATCGAAACCAGCATATGTTAACAAACAGAGTAACAAAGAAGAATCCACAAATTTCCAAAGAAAAATCAAGTCTTTGAAAAAAATATTGAAGAACAACTTCTCAAATATGTAAAAGAAACAATTTTTCTGCTCGTTTCCACAAAATCGCAGCAGTAGTAACACATGGTAAAGCAAAATATCCGAAATTTCAAACCTAGAGCAACCTACATTTGAAAACACAACAAACCCAGTACGGAGAAAACCCCCAAAAAAACACAGCGGAGTCATCATCGAGCTTTGTTTTCCCGGTAAACATCAAAAGATAAGAGTTGGGTAAGACGAGGTACCTAAGAATCGACGATTCAGCAGAGGATTTAACCCCTTTTGGTTCCTGAACCGGAGAAGAGACGAAAACAGCGGGAAACAAGGGTTTTTGCAGCTGAAAAGAGGGAGAATCAGAGTGAGCGAGAGTGAAAATGGCGGACCTTTTCTCTAAAGAGAAGGAGACCCAGAAAGAAGAATTGCAAGAGAAGAAGTTTTTGAGTGACACTGCTTTTTCTCTCCCAAAATATTTTCTTCTTCACTCTCATTAAAAAACCCACATTGCATGCAAAGGGGGAAATTTTTCAGTTTCCCTTTTATTACCTAATCAAAAGTTATCATCTCTTTTTTTTTTCTTTTTGGGCAAACAAAACTTTTTTTTTTCTTATCTTTCTTAATTACACAATTAATACTTGGGAAGTGCAATGCTGGTGAAGATGCTTAAAAAAAAACAAATACAAGACCATGTCAAATATTGACCCAAAACAAAAAAAAAGAAGAATAAAGGATTGCACAAATTTAGTAGTAAAAGAAAACATATAAATAATACAATCAACCCCATTAATTATTCGGTTTTGGTAATATTTATTTTGATTGATCGTCATCAATAAGTGTTTTCGTTTGCAACACGATAAATTTGATACGATAAGATTCTAGCGGGAACGATGTTGAAGTAGATATAATTTTTCATTGACATGGAAAAAAAACAGTAACAAATATAGTTAAACAATATTTTTATATTTTAGTATTGCATAATCATAACGAAGCAGGAAATTGTACATTGCTTCAACTCAAAAATCAAGTATCAAAAATTTAAGCTCGTCTTGATTTTTGGTTCTTGCATATAGAGAATAAATGACTGCAATTAAACCCACTTTCAGAATTTATTTTTTCTACTTCATCAAATTATTTATGTTAAAAACTAATTTAAGCCAATAAGAAGACCCACACAGCCTGAGAGATGTCAAGATGGGTCCTTTCAACCTTTATACCCCCCAAAACTAATGCTTACTACCTCTTAGCTTGCTAACATATATATAAATCAATTCTACTTACAGGAGCTCGACTCCTTTACTTGTCCCACCTCGTTTCTTTCTTCCTCCTCTTCTGTCCACGTACTTGCCTGAGAAGCTCTTCAAGTTCTTCACAAAGAGGTTCTGGAGTTAGCTGAATTATCTCATAATCATCACCATCACTATCCTCCTTGGGGTCAGTGTCCTTCTCCTTTGGATCAGTCTCCATCTCCTCAGGATCAGTCTCCTCCTCCTCAGGATCTGTCTCCTCCTCCTCAGGATCTGTCTCCTCCTCCTCACTTAGCCATCCACAGTGAAGATTCTCGAAACCTAATAAAATATTTTGACCTCAGTAAAGGAATGTTTCATGTGTTGAGATTGTTATGGCAATGAGTAAAAAAACTTTGACTACCTCTAACAGAATTTGGTGCATAATCTGCTGATGCTTCTCCCAATTGAAAAGCTGCTGGTGATGGGTCCATGACTGCTTCTCTAGTGATTGATAACTCATCAGCTTGGTCTTTTCCATACTCAACAACATGCATGTCCTGCTCCTGTATTACAAAAGATGGATCATGCTGCAAATTAAGTACTATTTGGGTAAAAATAGTTCAAGAAACCAGTATAGTTTCTGATCATGCAAGCAAAATGAATCACAACAATAAAGCAAGAGACTTGTGAACATGCAGAGAAAGAGAAAGTGAAAGAAGAAAACGAATCACCTTTTCTTCTTCTTGTTCTTCAACCAATTGGTTGGGTTGTTCTTCCCCAGCTATTTCTTGGTTCTTATCCTCAGCCATCTCTTCATTTTGATTCTCAGGCAACTGGTTGGCTTGTACCTCAGCCAATTGTTCGGGTTGTTCTTCTTCAGCTATTTCTTGGTTCTGATCCTCAGCCATCTCTTCATTTTGATTCTCAGGCATTTGGTTGGCGGGAACCTCAGCCAGTTGTTGGTTTATTTCCTCTTGCTTTTCAAAGCAAATAGAAAGGAGGGGACCATAGCTCTCATCTTCAATCAAAAACCAATGGTCTTCACCATAGACCTGAAAAATCAAAGTGGATAAAACGTTATTTTTAAGCTTCAAGGTACATGTTATCAGGGAAGGAAAATGGAGACCCTAAAACTAACGAACAAACCTCTAGCACTTCCTTAATACTCTCATTGATGACACGCTCATGAAACCCAAGATCTCTCATGCGATCTCGTGCTGCATCCTCTCGCATCAATCCAGCCTTCTGCAAAAAGGGGAAACAAAAGTAGCAATTTAAAACCATAAAAAAGAGAGACAAACATAGAAGAAAAGAAACAAGAACATCCATCAGATAGATTTCTATTTCTCCCTCAGAATCATTTCAACAAACATAACAAACCACCACCGCACTGTTCTGTTTAATACTCTATGTAACTGTAAAAGCTTTAATAGAGGACTCTGCTGGAGTTGTAGGTGTAGCTGTTCTAGATACTCCCAGGGAAGCATCTGAGGATTCTGACCAAGTTGCTCCTGATGGTGAATCTGTTAAACTTGGTGCTGCTCAGTATACTTATACTGCCTCAATATCAACCACTTCTGTTGTTGCTCTTTCACGACTAGAAGATGAACCAATCATGACCAAACCTACTAGTCACCTGCAAGTTTCAGGTCTCTCACCAATCTCTGAGGCTATCCTCCCTACTTCTAAATCCGAAGATACTACTCAAGCTACAAACCAAATGGCTTTCCTTCATTCATGAGCTGCTACACCTACTTTTAAGATGGAGCTTGCCTCGGCCTCCGGTGTTCCTCCCCTACTGCCTATGTTGGTTTATGATGCTATCACACTGCAGGGTTCTGAATCTTCAGTGGATAGCAGTGAGAACATGGGTGATTTGGATGTAAGTGATCATGGAGATAGCAGGTTAGAGATGAATGATCAAGACCTGAATTGTACGGCACAGAGCATCAGCATCCCGAGGAAAAAGCCTTTCAAGCCAACCCAAAAGATTCAAGAAATGTAGACGGTTGGAGGTCGCAGGAAAGGCAGTAGAGGAGGCCGAAGAATCGTCCATTAGAGTTTAGTGACATAACAATTACAAATTCTCTCCTTCATCTCTATAGTCATTCTAATCTAATGTCTATGTCTAGGCTTTTCTCTTACTTTTCCACTATGCTATCAAAAAACTATATGATACAAAAGGTCATATACTTTACTTGTTACCCTGCATTTTAATTTAAAAACAGTAAAGCTTATACCTTTCTTCTTCCTCTAGGAGCCATTTGTATCCCTCAGAAATCTATGTAGCGTCTGAAAGAAATTGGAGGACAAATTCTTAGTCTTTGGGTTAAAATCAAAGAAACAAAGAAACCAAAAAGTGATATGTTTTTACAAACCTATGCAATAACAAAAACGACGAAAAAAGCTTGGAGCACAAAAAGAAGAAACGAAACAAAAGCTGAGTTTTTTTCCAAAAATTCCAAAACGCGAGAGAGGTAAATCAAAAGTGTCCTAAACTTTCAAGCCCAGATGGATCCTAAAGAGTAAAGAGAATCACAACAAAACCCAGCTTCCAATTTCGCAACAGAAATAACAATTTGCTAAGTTGTTTCGTTCAGATTTTGATAGCGAAAGAGAGAGCTTACGACGCAGAAGATCAAATCGGCGGCGACTGTGGAAGGATTATTAAGCTGAAGAAGAAGCCGCGAATCGACGCCTCTTCGTCTCCCAAAATACTTCTTTTTCACGAGTTTGTAGAGTAATAATCAAAAACTTAGTAATTAAATAAGAAATTTTAATTTAATAAACAAATATTTAGTCAACCATTTTCTTATTGCGTTTAACCTCATCATGATCTAACTACTTCTTTACATGCTAAATATTGCGTAATGCATTTAGAAAAAATATATCTTATTATATAGATAACATGTTTTTTGTTCATTCCAGAAATTCATGGTTAGAATTTAGAAAACATTAAAAAACAAATTAATAGTTGCATTACTCGAGCAATTCACGAGTATTATTACTCTAGGATATTTTATTCAAATAATTTTAGTGATTTTAAAAAAGTATATCTCAACCGGAAAATGTTAAATTCTGCATAAACACTTTAAAAAAAAAAGAGTACATTATTTTTTTCAAAATCATTAAAAAAAAAAAAGAAAAACAGTGGTCATTTGGCTCATAACCAGTTTAACCACTAACTTGTCCAATGCGGTGGTGCAAATGTCAGTGATGCGGGCGTGAAGGAGGACACTGATAACATTTAGCAAAGAGGCCAAAAGTATCAACTTGTTTAATGAAATTAGTCATACTCGCCCATCCTCCTAAACCAAAACCAACCACCAACACCCAAACGACCACCACCACATTCACCACATACGCACCTCTCCAACCGCCTATCACTGCCGGTGGCTTCTCCGCTGCGTTTTGTCTGGAATAAGCCGAGCGGTATGTGAGTATGTGAGCGAGCGACGGGATGATGTAGACGGTGAACGTGACTAGAAGTGCACCAACGGCTGAGTTTATGGGACCAAAGAAAGGGAAGATTATGGCCAAGAACCAAATCGGAATCACCACTGGCAATCTTGTGACCGCTCGTAACAAAATGCTATTTGTCTCGTGCATTCCTATCACTTTCTCCCACACGAAGTATAGCGGCGTGCACGCGTACCCGAATGTTATAAACTGCATTAGACATCCAGATCTTATCACATAAGAAAATAATAAACCATTATAAACCAAAGTAGTACATGTTTGCATTAGTTGAAAGATAACTTTTAATCCTATTGCTAATAATTTTTAGTAACAGAGGGATTAATATTTTTATTAATATCATCAACTAATGCATTATTGCTAACGTTCATCAACTAAACAGAGGGAGTATAGTAGTTAATAAACACATTACTAGTCCTATTGAAAAAGAAAACTATTTTGTTAGATGTTCTAATCCAAAACCAAAAAATTATAAAGAAACTAGATTAAAACCAATACGTTTGAAACTGACCTGATGAATGAGCATAAGGATAACTGCAGCATCGCGCCACGGTGAGTTAGGAAGGAGGGCGAAAGCATTAGCATGTGTGAGAAGCTGATCTCCAAAGGCCCAGTAGACAGAAATGGCCGATGGAATGGTTAAGGTGAAGACATAAAGTGTAGCCAATAGATATATGTACTTAAACTTTCTTGGCCTCCACATTGCATGCATTATCTCCCTGCAAAATTTCAGACTATTAGTATGTCAAACGTCAATACAAATGCAGACACACAATGAAGGTTTGGGAATATATACTCACACCGTAACAGCATGGCCACCAAAAGTGTACAATATGTTAGTGGCTCCAGTGAAATACAGAACCAACTTGGTTGGGCCTGAATGAGTCACTCCTTCGACTTGACCGTGGACAAGAGCCGCAATGGTGAGGTACCAAGCGGTGTAAGTGGTCATTACAAGACCAAGAAAGGCCCATATTCTATAGTTGTGAAACGAGGGTATGAACACTGTGGTTGCGCAACATGCTCCGAATATGTAAGTCCATGTCCTCTTGTCCAGCTTGTCGTTTATGTAATATATGTTACTGTCCATTATTGTTATCATACGCATTATAATCAATATATGGTTTTGTAATCCGTACCTAACCAAAACTGAGATCTTAAACAAACCTTGCACAAGCGATGAGTTGGATAACAGAACCAAAGAGAAGAAATGTACAGTTGAATGTTAATCCTATTGCTTTCCAATATGGACCAAGCAAACCATCTAACACTTCGAACCACTGGAATTAACGCTTTAACGAGATATATCAACGGCGGATTAAAGATATCTAACGGTGGGGATTGAATGTAAGAGTTTTGTGAGTGTGTACCTGAATGACATGGTTGTTGAAGGTAACATTTTGCTTCTCTTTTCGGCTTCTGTACTCAACGTAGAGAACACTGATGAGATAAGCTGTCCAACTTCCCATAAAACCATAGAAGATCTGCAGAATCACACCTGATGCCATTCCCATTTGTGAAAACGAATAAGGTAGAGTCAGTAAAACTTGAGCAACCTGCCAACAAATTAGAACTATGTTATAGATACATGACATGACCGATACAGTGGTTTTAGTGTGTGAAATTTATATTAAAACCTGGTTGGATGCACAGCTGAACCAAGCATCATAAACAGAACCACCATGCCATAGAAAGCTCTTCATACACATGTCTTCTCCTCTCTCTCCAATCTCATCCTCCATTACTCCCTCCTCTGTTCCCTTAATCGACATCTTCAAAAGAAAGTTTGGAAACTATGCTTTTTGAGTTTGCAGCTAACTAAAGTTTCTACTGAAACTAAAACTAATGGGTCATTTTCAAATGGTGTTATTGGTTTTACTAATATGGAGATGAGTGAAGAGGGTGAAGAACAGTTACCTTTATGAATCTTTTCCACTAACAATGGAGACTCTCTCTCTATTCCTCTGTGTGTTTTCTTCTATCTACTCTGCTTTGTCTTTCCTTTTCGTTCGACTGGTTGAAACTAATAAGAGAGAAAATGAAAGATTTATCAGTTTCTTTCTTGGTTTCTCAAAGAGGTCCTGAGTCGTTTCAAGAGTTTGGAAATACTTAATTATGATTATTTTTGGTCAAAATCAGAGAATGAAAAAAAAAAGAAAAAAAGATACCATTCTTGTTATACTTATTACCCCTTAATTGGTGAATTCAAGAAACATTTCTAATCCCTACTATAGTAAAAGAGAAGTACAAAAGTTTCTTGGGTCGGGTTTTTTTAAAAAATTAACCCGAAATTTTTCAATTGGATCTTATTAAAAATTTAAAGATATTAAATACCAGTTTCCATATATATTATTTCGAAATCTACCAAATTAAACCATCAATATCGGTTTTGGAAAGTACATTAATCTTGATTTGTTTAAGGAAAAATACATTAATGTATGATTTTGTATATTGGTTTAACAAATTAACCTAAAAATCAGAAATATAAATTAAATATAAAATATTTATCAAATTATCCATAATATTTCAAAACAAAATGTTCCTTAAATATCTTATATTAATATTTAGATGTATAGTTTTCTCCTATATTAACTATGATCTTCACACCAATTACGGGATAATTCATTTTCAACCATCTTTAATATATTTATTTGGC